>NC_136486.1:0-600000 GCF_053919585.1 Euprymna scolopes | reverse complement strand
GACTAGCAACTGTGGTCACAAAAAGATGGGACGCAATAGTCGATGACAATTCTCTCCAGCAAATGATGGCCAAAACGTTGACTAAAATATGTAGAAACAATCCTGCCCGGGGAGAGTTGCATGTATCCAAGCACAAACTGAATGCATGAGTTGATGCGAGTTCATTTGGCTACAGGTCTAATGTTGAAACGATTAGGTAATGTTGTAGAAGATGATCCAGCACTATACTGATGGCAAAAAAGGAAGCTTGAGATGGAGAAAAACTGGTGTTGGATAGGTATGAATATAAGTCATTATGATGGCTAACATTTCAAGCAGCAGGTTGTAACCAAGGGGTTTCCCTCGAGCCACCAGAACATTGACTTTGGTTTAAACACTTCCATCCATGAGCATCGACACAATTCCAACTCCATAGAAAACTTGGGACACTATTCATCCAAATTCTTATTCATTAACTTTTCCAGGTCCAGCATTGATTCACACTAACTATTGATTGGGAACACCTGGTGTTGATGAGCACTGAGCACCATATGCCATCAACTTCCACATCAACCACAGGCAACATTGAATTTATTGACCGACCTGCAGCAAAAGTAGCGATGGTACTTTGATCCTGCTCTAATTTCCCAAACAATTCTGCACTAGATTGCCTAGTTTGTTGCAAAGATCACCACATATTCCTCCTCATGCTCTTAGGTTATTTGTGTCCCCTGTATTGCTCTGGCTTTGGCAGTCCCTAGAGAAATGGTTGACCCACCACACCTGTAGTATCTTGGGTCGTCTGATCATGGTTCAGGTAAGCATAGATGGCACAGCTGGTCCTGTGTCTTTCAAAATGTTTTGGGTCCTGGCTAGTAATTCATCCAGTTCAAGCTTACTAAGCCTCAAAGATGCTTGCAATAGCTCACTGGTGTCGTCAGGAATACCCACTAAAAAGACACATCCTAGTATGCAGTCATTTGCTCCACTGAACGGTATGACAAACCTCTTAAAATCAGCCAGGTAGACGTCCACTATTTAGCCTGGTCCAAGCCGTTGTTCAGTGAATTGTTTTCAGGTAATGGGTGGGCCTAAACCAAAGACCACATATAGTGCTTGTTTAATTTCTTCCAGGTCTATGTCATCCCCGTTGCTTGTAAATGTCATAGTCCTTTTGTTAGCCTTGGTGGGATGACCAGTGCTGACTCTTTTATTTTGGACAGCCAGTAAATGTGTTTAGTCTTTTTAAACCATTTGACAGAAATGCCAGTAGGCAAACTGTCGAAATTAAGGGTCAACTTCAGGTTGAATTTGTCCATAATGCCTAAATAGCTTGTAACACAAAAAAATAAAAACATAAAAGGCAAGAAAGCAAGGTGACTCGTCTCCAAGGATTTTGCTATAACCGTCTGTATGCATTCTGTCTGTGACCTACTTTTATACAGTCAAGATTTTGCATCATTTTGCAAAATCACTGGTTATAAAAGTTGTGAGCATTGCAATCTTCATTCTTTCTACCCCCCCAGCAGGTTTTTTCCACACGATGCACACACACAAGCGCTTTAATGGTAAGCCATTTTCTTGGTTTCCACAATTTTCCCTAGAATTATCTTTATTAAAGTTTGTTTTATTTTTCTTTTGACAATATTTTAATAATACAAAAAAGTGAAACAAAAAACATTGCAATCTATTTTTCTAAAAATATGAAGAAATTGATAAATATCTAATGATGTTATATATTTTGTAATATTAAAACAGATTCAAACAATTGAAAAACCTTGTATTCTATTGATCAAAATAAAAAACAATACAAAAAATATTGTATTCTATTTTCTAATATATTTTCATAATACAAAAATAGTTCCAACCATTGGGAAAACATTGTATTCTATTAAAAAACAAACAAAAAAGCATTTTATTTATAACTAACAGGTCGCCTGACATTGCCCGGTCGTAAAATATGCTTAAACCTGATATTTTGATTAATGCAGATGTCATATTTATTATTATATTATATTGGACCCATATATATTGGAATGGATGATGATAGGATACCGAAGCAACTCCTGTAAGGCCAATTAGATAGAGGCCGTCGAAACGTGGGACGACCATGGTTGCGTTACAAAGACAAAATAAAGTCTAATTTGCAGGTTCTAAATATTGAATATAACAACATTGAGCTAACTGCAAAAGACAGAAGGAAGTGGATAGAAATGTGTGACAGAAAAATCAAGGAGTTCTCGGCGTTTTGCAATGAAAAACTAAAAGAAGCGAGACTCAAGTCAAAAAATAATACGAAGCAGTGTGGAGCTAAATTCTCACATTTATATGTCTGTCACCACTGCGGTCGCCATTGCAAGTCTCTAGCAGGACTAAAGTGCCACATACGTCTAAGTGAATGTCGACACGCTGAGTTCTAGACCTTCAGGTCAATTGTCGGAGTCTCATACGTCGAAAATCGATGGAGAGTCCATCATATTGGACCCAATATATAGAAATGATTTAAAAAGTTTAAAAAAAAAAAAGAATGACTTATGCGCCACCTCCAAAAAATCGAAACCAAAATGTTTAGCTTACAATTTACTTTTTCCTTTGACCTTAATGCCTGAGCTATGAAGAGATGTTTACTGCAAAGCTAAAAATTAAAATATGAACCAATAGCTATTACGTTACGTATGCATATTTTTAATGCCACCATTCAATCTTCACCTGGCAAATGCCATTTCTGTATTTTTCACACTTTTACAATAATTTTCCATTAGCTAAAACCCAAATATGAAGTTTCGCATGGGTTCGAATACCCTATATATTAAGTTTCATGTATGTAGAGAAAAAACTGACAGAGTAGTTTGGTAGGCAAATTTTTTCAAACAAATACATACACACATATATATATATAGAAGAAGTTTGTGTTTACTATAACCTTTTTACGCAAATATTACGCAAGTATAAATCATGTAGAACATCTGCTTGAAAATAATTACATGTAATAGATGACTAAAGATGATCATCTCATAAGAAAACCGAAAAAACTAATATGGAATTAATTAAAATGAATTTTTAAAAGAATATGCAAATCAACTAGATAAATGCAAGTAAAAATAAAAAAATATTTAGGAATATAGATTTTACGCAAAATTTCATCAAGTATTTTTATTTTTGAAAATATACATAAAAAATAAGGTACTTTTTAAGAGTTGCTCCAGTGTAGTATAGAAGCCCCCAACCACCTCATCTTAAGAATTGCTTTCAGAATACCCCCCCCCCAACTTCCCCATGTTAAGAACAGCTTTCCAGGTTGAGGGGCGTTTATTCTGAAAGTTGTTCTTAACATGGGGAGGTTTTGGTGTTTATAATAGGCTGGGGCACGTCATAAAAATTTGCCAAAAATAAAAAGGTGTACAAAAGTTTCACGATTTCTTGCATGGCAATTTGTTTATTTGTTTTACAATAAAAACGGGAGTTCGGTTACCAAAGGAGACTATTATTTCTTCTACTCAAGGTTTTCACCTATCACCGGTATGGCCGGATCTAGGGTCACCCATTCTTCGGTTACACCAAAAATTTAAATACTGAACAAGCAACAGTTTTTTGTGCTCAGTTGTCTAACAATTCGACCAAATCAAATTAAGCTAATTGTTTTATAGTAAATATTATTACTCTCCCATAAGTAATTGTCGTTTGGGCCATCGGGTTTCGATCCTACCTTGAAGTAGTTGCCTGTCTAGCCGTATTGATAAGCTGTGATACAATGAAACAGTACTGTGTGGATATATATATATATATATATATATATATATATATATATATATATATATATATATATATATATATATATATATATATATATATATATATATAACTGGCGATTCATACATTTCTTTTGCTCAGGTCTGTCATATTTTTTTTATTAGATTGCAAGACAAGTAAACTTATTTTAATGTTTAAATGTACTTGAAAAGTTATTTAGTGCAATGTTAAAATAAAAATTAAAAAAAAAACTTACCTTTTATTTCAGTAATTCAATAAGAAAAAAGTGGGATGAATTCATGTTTCTTTTGTGTTCAAAACAGACAATTTATTTCTTAGTATTTCACAGTAAAATGATGCAACTTTTGTATTATTCACTAAGAAATAAACTATATGAAATATCAAAGAATTAAAATTAAAAGACGAACAACGCGCTTTAAACGTTAAATTATTTAAACAGAAAATCAACTGTTAAAGAAGAATGAATTTAGGGCATCATAACGCGGTGTAATCATTATTTCGTTCCTTGTGATAAAATATCGTTTCATTAGTTTTTTTTTTTTTTAATCAATCAAGTTTAGATTATATTTGTTAATATTTAAGGCTTATTAGGATTTCTCCTGTATATGTCTCTTTTTGTGTGCCCAATTCATTTAAAATTATAAAATATATGCAGATATTAAAATCAAGTTTATTGTTTAAGACTGAACATTTCATTATTATTTGGATTAATCCGATTAGTGGAACTACTGTTCGGGCTAAGATTACAATGAAGTATCTGTTCTTATGCTACACTTAACCTTTTTTCCCCGGTCAGTGACAGAGAAATCCTTCAAGGAGGAGAAATCCTTCATGACTGACACATTTTTTTTTCTTCTTGTTATTATTTAGAGTGCTCCTTTTGGGAGCTGGATTTTCCCGACATTAAAAACCGAACTTGTGTCTAACTCTGCCTCGTGGATGTTGTGAGTTTAGAGCGCTAGTGCGCATGCGCACCAGATGTTTACAAATAGAACGAAATTGGCGCCTTTCCCCAGCTTAGTCGTTCGTTACCGACCATGTTGTTGTACCTGCTGAATTTTATGTTGAATAAAACCTTTCTAATATCTTAAAAGGTCTTTATTTTTCATTACAATTTATTCAACATAAAATTAAAAATTAACAGCAACAATGGATGCTATACTGAGATCTGGTAAATTCGAAGGATCGTCAGATACAACCGCTGACGAATGGAATCATTGGTTTCGTACCCTCATCAACTGCATCGACTCTCTCACAGTCGCTCATCCTCAAAATCCTCCGAATAAGTTAAGTATTCTGATTAATTTCATCTCACCGAAGGTCTATTCTCTTATATCTCACTGTTCAACATTCGAGAGGGCTATTAGCATCCTTCAAGCAACCTATGTAAAACCGGTAAATTCTGTGTTTGCTCGTCACCTTCTCGCCACTAGGAAACAAAATCAAGGTGAATCTACTGATCAGTTTCTCCTAAAACTAAAGAATCTTTCTAAGGATTGTAAATTTGAAGATGTTACTGCCTCTCAACATGCGGAGCTAGCGATACGTGACGCATTTATCACAGGTCTCACTTCCTCAACTATTAGGCAGAGATTACTTGAAAGTTTTGAAATTAACCTAGATCATGCCGTAGCAACTGCACTAAGTCTAGAAATGGTCCAACATAATGCAGCAGCTTATGACACATCAATTGTAGCAAAGGCATCTATTCATGCAGATGAATCTGAAAATAACTCTAGTTTGGAACTAACTAATGAATGTGCTGCTGTTTCCAGAAATAATCAGGCGACTCACTTCGCCAGATGCCAATTCTGTGGACGAGAAAATCATTCTCGAAATATTTGCCCAGCTCGGAATGCTGACTGCCTTAAATGTGGAAAGAGGGGCCACTTCTCTAAAGTCTGCCGATCTAAAATAAAACAAACAACTTATAATACCAGGACTACTTCTGCATATATTGCCCTCACTGCGTCATCCCAATGCACTCCATGCACACAATATTCTGTAGTAAATGCAACAATTAATAGTACCTGCTTGAAAGCTATGGTAGACAGTGGAAGCACTAATAACTTTATACAAATGAACATCGTGAGATCACTCGGCCTTAGTATATTACCTTCTAATGATACGGTAAGCATGGCTTCCTCGAATCTCACGAGCAAAACCTTAGGACACTGTGTTGCGTCCATCGCTGTTAATGGACAAATTTACACTAATATGCGTCTATCTATCCTTCCCAACTTGTGTGCTCCAATTATACTAGGACAAGAGTTCATGCAATTGCATAACCGGGTGGAATTCCGTTATAACGGAAAGATACCATCTTTACAGATTTGTAACGTCACTCAGATGAACATCGAGCCACCGTCTCTTTTTGCTAATTTAGCAAAGAATTGTAAACCCATCGCAACAAAAAGCAGAAACTACTCAGCATCGGACTGCGAATTTATCCGGAATGAGATACAAAAATTATTAAAAGAAGGTATCATAATCAAATCGAATTCCCCATGAAGAGCCCAAGTACTAGTAACTAGAAATGAAAGACATAAGCGTCGCATGGTCGTTGACTATTCTGCAACTATAAATCGGTTTACACTTTTGGATGCTTTTCCGCTTCCCAAAATTTCGGATATCATACGCCAACTATCACAGTACAAAATTTTCAATAAGTTGGACCTGAAGTCTGCATATTACCAATGCCCTATACGTAGAGACGAGAGAATTTACACAGCATTTGAAGCTGACGGAGGACTATACGAGTTTTCTAGGTTACCTTTTGGGCTAACGAACTCAGTAGCTGTGTTTCAACGTATTATGCATAATCTGTTTCAAGAACATGAACTCCAAGGTACATTTGCCTACATTGATGACATTGTCATCGGAGGAAAAACTAATAAAGAATTAAACGAAAATATGAAAGCTTTTAGAAAGGTTATCAACCGTCTTAACTTGCAACTAAACCCTGTAAAATGTGAATATGGTATAACAAAACTAAAGTTTCTAGGGCACTTATTGGAAAATGGAACAATCAGTCCTGATCCAGACAGACTTACACCACTAAAAGAATTACCGATTCCGAACTGCAGTAAGTCACTCAGGCGGGCTCTAGGTCTCTTCTCATACTATTCACCATGGATAGAGAATTT
The DNA here is from genome assembly GCF_053919585.1 of Euprymna scolopes. Taxonomy (NCBI): domain Eukaryota; kingdom Metazoa; phylum Mollusca; class Cephalopoda; order Sepiida; family Sepiolidae; genus Euprymna; species Euprymna scolopes. The sequence goes on along the minus strand of NC_136486.1, from coordinate 593,104 downwards.
CTCAGATCGGATTTCACCTTTATTAAACATTACGTCCTCTCCTATCACTGAGAAACTCAAAAATCAATTTCAAGCCATGAAAGATGAAATTTGCAAGGCTTCGGTTGCAGCCATTGAGGATGAAGTTCCTTTTACGATAGAAACTGATGCATCTGCGACAGCATTAGCAGCCTGCCTTTCCCAGAATTGACGTCCAGTAGTATATTTTTCCAGAAGCCTAACGCAGTCAGAGCGTCGACATTCAGCAGTGGAACGTTAATCGGCAGCCATTGTAGAATCTGTGCGTAAATGGCATGACCTCTTACTCGGTCGACACTTTACCATTATTACGGACCAACAGGCTGCATCATTTATGTTCAACACGCAGACACCAAATCGTATTAAAAACGATAAGCTGCTTCGGTAGAGACTTGAACTTTCAAACTATTCTTATGAGATAGTATATAGACCAGGTTCTCTTAATAACTCTGCAGATACCCTTTCTCGATCATGCTCTGCTTCGCGCTCATTATCACTAAAGGACCTGCACGCAGCACTTTGTCATCCTGGAGTAGCGAGACTCTATCACTTTGTGAGGGAGAAGAATCTACCATTCTCCATGGAAGATGCTAAGCGCACCTGCGCTGAATGTCAAATATGTGCTGAACTAAAACCAAGGTTCTTCAAACCTCCATCAGGTCGATTAATCCATTCTCGATCCCCCTTTGAACGTCTTTCAATAGATTTCATGGGACCGAAACCATCTACGAATAATCTCAAATACCTACTCGTGATTGTAGATGAATATTCACGCTATCCTTTTGTCTATCTATGTCAGGACATATCAACAAAAACTGTTATAAATTGTCTCCAGAATTTATTTACCTTTTTTGGCTGCCCAGATTCCATCCATAGTGATCGAGGAAGTCAGTTTATTTCATGTGAACTAAAAGAGTTTCTCTGGCAACATGGAGTTGTGATTACCCACTCAACTCCATACCATCCAATCGGCAATGGACAATGCGAGAGAGTAAATGGCACAATTTGGAAAACGATCAAACTTGCACTCAAAACCAGGCAATTGGACGAACGTCACTGGCATGAAGTACTCGACATAGCTTTGCACTCTATTCGATCGCTACTTTGTACAGCAACTAACTCAACCCCACACGAGAGAATGTTTAACTTTTCCAGAAGGTCGGGCACCGGATATACCTTACCCGAGTGGCTGCAAGGAGGACCGGCCCTCCTTAGGAAGTTTGTCCGCCAACACAAGTCAGATCCCCTAGTGGAACCAGTAGATATAATATCTGCAACTCCCAACTTTGCCAGAATTCGTTTGCCTGACGGCCGGCAGTCAACAGTCTCAACAGAAGACCTAGCCCCCACTCCTGTCACTGACCCCTCCTCTACAAACTTGGAATCTCCTGTCTCCCCTGATCATGGTACATCACCAGATTCTACTACTCCATCAAACATCCGCGAACCAGAGTTGATTGATCAACAGGAGACCCCAAAGAATAATACCTCACCAAATGGAGAATCTTTCTCTCCAGTCGACAAAACAAAGTGTTTTAAAATAGAAGAGCAGCAGCAACAGTCTGACTCGAGGAAGGGCGTTTTCAAATTTCTTCCAGAAGCAACAAAAAGGGGAAGGAAGATCACCTGCAACCCGAAATATAAATAAAATGTGGTGGAGAGTGTTGTGAGTTTAGAGCGCTAGTGCGCATGCGCACCAGATGTTTACAAATAGAACGAAATTGGCGCCTTTTCCCAGCTTAGTCGTTCGTTACCGACCATGTTGTTGTACCTGCTGAATTTTATGTTGAATAAAACCTTTCTAATATCTTAAAAGGTCTTTATTTTTCATTACAAGGTATATGCATCAAGCAAATTGAGCCAGTTAATAGTTTCAGAGAAATCAACTACCAAGCGTTTCTTTTTATTAGGTGAAGAAGTGAAAACGATTTGAGCACGCCACGGAAAATGCTTTGTTTAGATTATATCGAGCAAGTAGTTGTAGAATTTCTTTTTCAATAAATTGAGTATCCTCCAGATTGTAATTTGGATGCTTAGTAGTAAATCTGTTTGCAAGTACAGGTCAAGTTTCGAAATAATTTAAATGAAGTACAACTGAGTTTTAGAATATCCTGAGACACACCAAAAGAAATTGTAATATTCTAGTGCTTTTTTAAAAAGGGCACTCCGAGTATAATATCTGTACATGCAGTAGGAATTATAGTGAATTCAATGTATTGACTTCTTTCGTCTGGAAGCAGAAAACTTGAAGTGTCCCCAGGCTGCCCAGTGGAAGTCTTCAGACTGGGGGTGAAGGTTCAGTAAACAGTGAGCGAAAGAAGAGAGGTCCGTGTTCTTTGATGGTCAGGGCTTCTCTGCTCGCTGCTGGATCGTTCCAGACAGGAGTAAATAGTCCATTAATGGATACATAGGATTAATGCGCATGGTAACTGACTGGTCAGTATGTGTCTGAATCTGTCAGCAAGGGGGCATTAATCCACGAGAAAATAGTATGTTAACTGCTACAATACCACAATCTTAGGCGGAAAGTTTAAAAAATGGAAGCAGTTCTAAGAGAAAAAAATTATCGCAAATAGGATGGTCTATTCGGTTTACAGAAAAAATTTTTTGTTGTTTAAAAAATGTTCTGACTTTTCAGTGAAAGTTACTATTTTCCAGATAAAAATGTTTGGAGGGTGGGCAAAAAATGTCTTTTACGTGAAAACTGTTTAAAAATGTTCACTTGGGCTCGGGGGAGGGATAAAGCCAGGAATTGTACCAAAGTCCTTTCTTATATGTATAAAGGCTTACACAATTTCTTTTATCAATGTACCCATCGACCATTATGTGTATTGGTGACGTAATTGTTTTCAGAAGGCGTGTTCACTTCAGGTGTATGTTGATGCTGTCTGTATGTAGTGGTGATGTGTCGCTCTTTTGTTTTTGTGTCGAGAAAAGCTCTTTTCGCTCTGTTAATAGTCACTGTTTCTTTTTTATCACTTATATCAAAGGTGAAAAGTTTATTAGTGCGTGAAAAAACACGGTAACGACCAGTGTATGGTGGACTTTAAGGGGCTTTCACGAATTCCTTCCCAAGAAAAACGTGAGTCCATGAAGAAATGTCTTTTGGAACCAAAAGAAAAAAAAAGCTAGACGAAATAAAAAAAAATAATAATTAAGAAGAAAAAAAAAGAGAAGCACATACACATACGCACAGTGTCAAAAAAAGAAAGAAAGAAAAACGCACATAAACACAATGGAAAAGAAAAATAAGACCTACACACGAAAAAAATATGTTGATATGCCGCAAAGAAAAAATAACAGAATAAAAGGCCAAATTAAAAAGTAAATGATAGAAATCACATACACAAGTAAAAGGTTAAGAAAAAAACATTTTTTTTATAAGTGACTTTTCAGTGTGTAATAACAGGTCATAAAAGGCGACTGTTCTTCTTGTGAAAATTAAAATAAAAACAAAACACACACTGAAATGTGAATATCGGTTAACGGGTACATTAGTTTAGAAATCAATTGAAATAGACCGACATTCAGTTTGTAAATTGAATTGGTTGAAATATACACACATACACACAGAGAATGTAAAAAAAATAATGCAATTTTATATACACACAGTGTAAAGAAAAGAAATCAGTGTCATTAATTTTATTGTTTGAAATGTGGGTCAGAGCAGAATTGTTTAAAGGTCAGCTGTCAATAAACATTTTGTAACATGTATCAAACTGGAATGCACTTTTAATATTGTGTGTGTTATTGTTGAGAACGAAATACTTTTATTGTAAAAAAAAAGATGCAGAGAAATGAAAAGCATTGTTCTGAACACAGTTGAACTTTCCAGCTTTTCATGTGTTTTTTGTTTTGTTTTGTTTTTAAGAAAAAGGGACAATTTTGTTTTTGACAGACTTTGGGTCATTGTTGTTTTACATAATTTTTTTTTTTTTTTCATAAAAGTTATAATTGTAAGTTAGATGGAAATCAGAGTTAAATGTATTAATGTATTTTTTGAAAATGTTTTTATGATGTTGAACAAATATTGTAAATTGTCTGAAATGTATGTATAATGTGATTGTATTTTACCGTCAGGAATTCAAAGTTATAAATAGGTAGATACATTAAAATGGAAAGAAACAAGTCATGGGAAAATAAAATGAAACGTTAATTGAGACAGATGGTTGGCCTAGAAATAAGTTAGAATTTTAGAGAGGGACAAAATAGAAAATTACGTAAACGGGTATTTTGAAAGTTTTTTCAGATGTGATAAGCCAAAAGAAAGAAATTTTATTTTTATATTTACTTTTGTTATTTTTTTTAATGTCCATAAACATTTTTCGCAAGATATGTAGCTTGCCAGGTAAGCATTAGAAATGCCCTGTTGGAAAAATAATGGATCCTACGAAATTGGGTGCTTATAAAGCAGGCTGCAAGTGATGGCACCAAACAGAGTGATAAGTCGTGGCTCAATAAATTAAAAAGGCAAGCGTTGAAGGATACGAGAATTCCTTAGGGTACCAAAATGATTATAAGAGTTAGTACCACACGCAAATCACATATCACGTTATGAAGTGAGAGAAATGTAAAATATACCGTAAATATGTAGGAAGATATAACCATATATTTTTTAGAGATGCAAGAATGCGGAATATCTCTGCTGGATCTTGGACGCTCTGATAAAAAAAAAAAGAAAAATCACAGAAATTGGGCCATAGTAAGAATTTAGTGCGCAAATATGAATTTTGGCGCAACTTTGGAGGTTATTTAGTTAAGGGTGATGTTTTCTAAGTCTTTATCAAGTTCTAAGAGTCCAAGCAAGGAAATCCGAGCGAATCAGTGTGATGAAAAGGTATATCTTAATAATTGGAAGCAAACCACAAAGATTTAAGTAAATGAGCTTTGAGTATGTCCCAAAAGCATAAGACAGTTACAAAAATGAAACTAAGCCCTAATTAGTAGAACACCCAGGCGAAAGAAACGATCAGGACACTTTTGGACGAAAGAAGTCGTCGATTTCAAGAGAGGTAAAATGAGACCTCGGGTTTACGGCATAAGGGTGGCTGGATAAAGCAACTGACGTAAATCATAGGAGGTATATCCTACACCCAAAAAGTAAATACCAGGAAGATCAGAGAGATTCAGATCTAAAATAAAGAATAGAATTATGAAGTCAGTTGGAAAGGACTGACTAAAGGATTTGGGGGGGGGGGGATGGGGGCTGATCTTTCTTAGCCAAGTGGTTGCATAGATATAGAGAAAAATGTACTAGAATTTAAAAATGCGTACATTTTTTTAAAATGAGAAGGAGAGGGATGTTACAAAAAAAGGTTCCCCTTTTCTTGTAAGCAAGAAAAACATTAGATAAGTAAAAATGAGATTAGGATAGACCGAGATTCTTTGTAAGCCAGGTTCAGAAATGGAATTTCGCATTATTCAGTTTCACATAAAATAGTTTAGATATGTTTGTTTGTAAAAGGAATTTAATTGTTCAATTCTCTTTATGAAAACTGAATTAAAATAAGGTCAGTTAGAGAAAAACGAACAATAGCAATTTAAAAACATATTGAAAAATAAATTAGGTCGAAAAATAGGATAGTGAGAATTATCTGTCTGCAGAAGTGTGATTGGGGAACATGTCAGCTACGTATGTTCCCCACGTGAGTTGGTCACATTTAGAGCAATGCATATTGACGTCATAGCAAAAATTAATTCTCAATATAGAAGCTAGTTTCAGGCGAGTCAAGGAGATGAAGATCGGAGGCAGTTGAGTCCGGATCAAAGTCAGCGCAGTCAGCCGGACAGAGCTGACATAATCAGAGGATGGTCCCTTTAGATGCGAAGGAAGAATGTTTTAAACATGTAAAAACGACTTTTGATTCATTAACGTCATCATCCTTTGACTGGTCGATGTGATAATAAAAAAGTAATCATCATGTTTTTGTAAAACTGTGTCGTGTCGTCTTTCTACAACAAAGGTAATGTGTAATCATCTTTAATGAACTTTGTATAACCCATCCTAAGAAATGTGTCGCTCCATCATAAGTAATGACTGTCTCCTCCTGTGTTAAAAGAACTGATTACCCTCTCAACGCTAATATATGTGTTAGAAGAAGAAACGTCACAGAACTGTATAACTGTCTCTCTCTTCTCTCTCCCTCTCATTATCGTCTATCTTGTATTTACACGTACCCGTTACATGTCTACACCACCTCTTGATATATGATCCCCAATATGAAACACACGACTATACAACATCTAACAATTTGATTACCGTAACCAAATGTTAACAATAAAATCTCCAAAAAATTGTTAAATGGTGTTCTAATCGGTACATGTTGGCGTGTTACTTACGGAAAAACGGTTAAGCACCTGTTAAGCCACACAAGTTCTATAACTGAATCCCCCTACCGCAAAACAAAAAACGAAAAACATAAAAATGTTTGGTGCTTATGTTTTTGTAAACCACATTAAAAACTACGTAAGACAAAAAAAAAAAAAAAAAAAAATCCCCCCCAAAAGTACTGTAGAGTATTTTTTTGTTGTTGTTTTAGATATTTTTTTTTTTCGAATTTTAAATTGTCCGCCAATAAAAAAAAAATAATAATTCTGTTCTGAAAAAAAAATATGTCTTTCCGACATTACCTCCCACACACACTCTTGGAGTGCTTTTGCTTTTCTTCTTTTTCGTATAATTTTCGTACGCCATGTGAAAAGGCAGTTGGCTGCATGAAGGCACATTCAACAACGGTCGTTCATGTTATCACGTGCTCGCGTGTAGCGTAAACGGAAGCTGTAAAATGGCGGAAAGTAGTTCGTGGGTTTAGGGGTTAATACCATGCAAACGGTAAATTTGCGCCGTGTTTGATTATCAGATTCGTTGTCAGCGACCTAGATTATCCCTATAAACACAAATTAGAGTGGTCGGTGTTCTGTTGTAGCATATCCCTACATTTACCTTTATTTTTAATGGAGAAGCAAAAGAAATTTACTAAAGAAATCCTAATATAATCAAAATAGATATAGAAACACTAGAAAAACAATTCGACACACCTAACTAATTAACGAACATTTTAACACGGGGAACGAAATAATTATTACACCGTGGTACGATGACCTAAATTCATTGTTCTTCTGTTTAAATAATTTCACGTTTAAATCGTATTTTTCATCTTTTAATTTTAGTTTTTTTATATTTCCATATATTTTTTTTCTTAATGAATTGGACACATAAAACAAAAGTTGTATCAATTTACTAAAGAAATCCTTACAAATAGAACAAATTTCCTATTTTGTAAACAAAAGAATTAATCCTGTTTCTTTTATTTATTTTTTAATTTTTGTATTGAATTCCTAGAAAGGTAAGTTTTTTTTTCTTTTTTCATTAAAAAAATCTCCATTTAATAAGTTTTTAAATAATTTTAAACATTAAAAGAAATCGTTTTTTTTTATTGCAATCGAATGAAAAAAAATGATTTCGTCATGCTTTATAACAAACGAGATGTGAGTAGAAAAAAGTCGTAATTTCTGAGTTAAAAATGAAATCGGTTCTTGTTCATAAATCCCTCTATATAAAAAACAAAAGTAAAGAAATATTGTTATCTTCAAGTTGCGTCAACCGATATTTATAAAGGTTTTGCGGGTTTGTATTACTGTACACATAGATTCGAAAAAAGTTATCAAATAACAAATATATAACAAATAAATGTTATCAAAGGCAAGATAAGTTACTTTTCTACCAAACTGGATATATCTTTTGTGTTTTTATTCAATGTAACATTTATTCAGCTCGAAAAACATGCAGTGTTTACCGATGTATTGGAAAATTCAAAATGGCGGCCGACTCTCTCTTAAACACGGTAAGTTTCGGAAAAGGTGTTATAAATAATAAACTAGACAAAATACTATTAAAAAAACACCGAATATATGTAAACCTATGTCACGGTAATATATATTGAGCGAATTTCTAACAGTATTTTGTCTAGTTTATTATTTATAACACCTTTTCCCGAACTTACCGTGTATAAGAGATAGTCGGCAGCCATTTTGAATTTTCCAATAAACACTACATGTTTTTCAAGCTGAATAAACATGTTAAATTGAATAAAAACACGTGAATTATATCAAGTTTGGTAGAAAAGTAACTTATCTTGCCCTTGATAACATTTATTTGTTATATATTTGTTTTTTGACAACTTTTACGAATGTGTACAGTAATACAAACCCAAACTTTCAGATAACCAGAAAAATCTTATCTGTTACGAAACAAAAACAGCATATTAAAAAGGTTATGAAAAAATAGTAAGTAGTTTTTTTTTTATATAAATAGGATCATGTTTAAGCGATTAATTGGAATTTGCAATCAGTACAACAAAAATCACACCGTTTGAATTGTTGAGTTATCTCATTTTGTTTTTTACATTGTTTTAAAAAAGACAAAAAACAGTCGCTCCTTGAATACTCAGTAAAGTTGATTTTCTTTAAATATAAAACTACTTCACCAATTTGCATGATTTTTAGAATATGATATTTTCGTTTCGTTTGTTTGTTAATATGGAAGGATTCTGGGCCAGAAACATAATATCTACTAAAATATATTATTAAATCTAACATCACAGATTTATGTTAAAAAATGTGTCCTTTTTTTGTGGGGGAGGGTGTTGTTTTTTTTTTTTTTGTTTTTGTTTTTTGGTAAAACTTCAATAATTTCTGAGAAAATAACAATATTTACCATAAACACAATAATGTAATTCAAAGTTGGTCGAATTATTAGACAATTGAGCACAAAACTGCTGATTTTTCAATATTTAATTGTTTTAATATTTTAAAAAATCTTCTTCTATCTACTCTTACCTATTATGTCGCAAGAGAATTCCGTTTTCTTTTTTATGTTTTATCCAATATTTCAGATTTTAGAGTGTGGAATCACTTTCTTTTATAAAGTTTACAATAGATGAGCACCCATTTCTTTGCCATCACCAATAAACTGTGAAGAATATGTTAATGGTTGGTCAAGAGAGAGGGAGATCTGTGTGCACTTACCTTGCTTACTAACAAAACAAAAAGAGATATTCTTACCTTATCTTTTAATTTTAGTTTTAATTATATTTTTTTAGATCATGTGATGGTTAATCACATGATCCTTTAGGAGCAGATAATCTCACTCCTTAAAATTTTTTCTTGGATACCAGTTGTGTTTTCCAACATCGAGAAGTTACTTCTGTATCTATGATGTCTTGCCTGGCTAGACACCTTAACAGTCTGTGACATTGCAGAAGGGGTAATTCTTCCGCAACCTAAGGTAGGTATACATTGCAGTTGAATCCAATTTTAGCGTTACAAATTCAGGAGAATTTTTTGAGGATCGGCACTATTGCTAAACGAATTATTTTGCACTAAATAATAATTTTTGTTTAAAAAAATAACCATTGTAAGCATAGAACAAAATATCGAAGCCGGTGATTTTTTTTTTTACTTTATCGCCATCATCTAAATTGAAAATAAAACTGTCCGCTTCTTGTCTTCTTCATAAAATCATCTTTTAATCTGATTGGTCAATTTTTTTCTTCGAGAGTGACCTGCCCTTTCTTTTCTTTTTTTTTGGGGGGGGGAGATTTTCACTTTATTTAAAATAAAGTAAAACAAACGAGAAAATTATTAAACAAGATTTAGTTTTTTCCTTCAATGTGCATTAATATTATGCTTTTCTCGAAATTTATTTTACCGAATCCATAGAAATGTAAAAGAAATGTTTAATAATGTTTGTTTTATTTTATTTTGCTCAAATCTTGTTTAATTTTTTTTTTCATTTGTTTTATTTTATTTTAAATAAAAGGAAAATTCCACAACGACCCTCACCCCCATCCCCAATTGAAGGGGGGAAAAAAAACAAATCCCGTTTAATAACTTTTCGTTTAAATGAAAATCCGCCCCCCCCCCCAAAGAAAGGGCAGGTCACTCTCGAAGAAAAAAATTGAGTAATCAGATTAAAAGATGATTTTATGAAGAAGACAAGAAGCGGACATTTTTATTTTCAATTTAGATGATGGCGATAAAGTAAACAAAATCACCAGCATATTTTGTTCTATGCTTACAATGGTTATTTTTTTAAACAAAAAAAATACTATTTAGCGCAAAATAATTCATTTAGCAACAGTGCCGAAACTAAAAAAATTATCTGGAATTTGTAACGCTAAAATTGGATTCAACCTACATTGCTTTCTTTGCTTAACTGAGTAATCAGCAATTCTTTTGTTTAAGAAATTTTTTTTTGTTTTTCACAAAACGTAATGTAGAAAAAAAAAAAGAATTTTAATATTGTATTTTTCTTTACATCAATGGTAAAATGTTTGTGTGCGATCTGTTTTCAATTGGTCTACTTTTATAACAATATCAATCTCAATTTGTAAAATTCTTAGCTTCTTATAAAACACCATGCATATAATTAGTGTTGGTACATTTATTGCTATTTTACCCCAAACAAAGCACAGTGCTATTTGGATATAGTGTGCTACTATTTGGGAGATATTTTGCAGGGAGTTGAGCAGCAACACTTGAACTTCTGCATGTCAGTACAGTTAGGGTGGCAAGAACTAAGGGGAGAATTCTAAAGTCTAGCAGTTGGAAGGAAGGAAAGGCTTTCCAGTACCTAGGGATCTCTACTGTGTAGAGGTGGAATATTGCTGCTTCTGGGGTTTTTAAGGATTTTATTCATCGAGGTGGTACCAGGGCTTGAAATTCATTGGGGACATTTCATTAAAATACTTTAAAATAGGCACAAGGATGCAATATTTAGTACATGGGACAAGGGTTAAGGTTTGGTTGACAAAGCAATATCTATCAGGTTCGTTTTTTAACCCTGTTTTTGAGAGAAAGGCTAATAGAACATAAAGCATCCCAGATGTGGTAACAATACTCTATGCATGGGCGGATGGTGGCCTTGTAGAGGTACAGCATACTCTCTGGTGTAAGTAACACCTTTTTTGCAGCAGTCTTGGCAATGCCCTCAATGTATCCGTTCCAATTCATGTACCCTATTAATGTTAAGCCGAGGAGTTTGAATGAAGAGCTTTCAGGAAGTGTATCATTAGCTATGGCTATCAGTGGTTGACAAAGTTCCTTGTAATTATTAAAGGAAAGAAGCTTAGTCTTGGTAGCATTAAATGTTACCATCCATTTATATTCCCGTTCCACTATGGCCTGGAGGTCTTCTAAGTTTTTTCCACTCGTATCTGTAATAGAGCATTGTGTCATCAGCAAATATACCCATCTCAGTAACAATTCTATCAGAGAGGTCATTTATGAATAAGAGGAATAATAAAGGTCCAAGGATTGTACTATTGAGGCACACCCATATTTATATTATGTTTTGACGTATGACAATGGAGAACAACTTGGATTTATCTCTTATTTAAGAAAGATTTGATTATGTCAAGTAATCGTCCAGTAATACAATATGATTAAATTTTTATAAGATCATCATCGTGCCATACCCTGTTAAAGGCCTTACATATATCTAAGGATACTATACTAGCCTCCCCTTCCTTATTTAGTGTATGGCGTATACATTTAGAGATTACACTTAAAATATCTGTTGTAGAATGGGTTTGCCTAAATCCATACTCTTGGTCGGAAAGAAATTTATTATCTATGAGATAGTGGACTAGTGCTTGGTTAATTAAAGACTCAATTTTGGCAAAGAGAGGCCGGGAGCTAGCAACTGATAATTGCCACTTCTGGCTAAATATCTGTTAAGCAGTTTCACTATGGGGGGATAAGATACAAGGTTGAAAAGTGACATGAATGAACCAGTGCCCCTAATGAGGAGTGCTCTGGCCCTAGATACATAAGTGTGAGTAGCCCTGTCAGCATTCCTTGCTGAGACCACTAAGACAATAAGCAATAGACTTGCTCTTCCTGAAAGCCAGGTGGCAAGATCTAAGATGGTGAACCTTCTAGGAATACCCAGAACATTTGTTTCAGTCTGATAGCTAAAAGGCCACCAATATAGCCCAGTTTCTGTCAGACTGATTTTCAAGGTCACAATGTTGATTTGGATGCTACGGGTGAATTGTAAAAATCAGTTCCCTGTTAATTGAACACAGGAATGGGGCGTTTTGGCATGGCTGATTTTGTGTGGCCATTTCGGTTTGGCAAATTCAATGACATGCATGATTTGACAGAGGAACAATTCGGTATTGATCATGCTAGTCACATTTATATAAAGGTTTTATGACTTTTTTTAAATTATAAAAAGACAGTATGAAAATATATCACTTTTTAAAAAAATATTTTTTTGTAAAACTTTTTTTGGTTAATTATTTTCTCATTAATTTTTTAAGGATAAAAACGTTAAAAAATATTTTAAAGTTCTTTTGGTAAAGTTCTTATGTTAGTGAAAAGTCATTCTAAACATGGTGAGGAGAGGATGTTTCGTGCCTTATCTGTACTTTTACCTAACAATTTAATAAAAGTATATTGTGAGACTTCAATTTAACTTGAAAATACTATTTAAAAAATAGCATGGTAACATAAGTGAATAAGTGAACTGTCTTTTTTAAATTAAGAAAAACAATATGAAAATGTAATCTCATTATTGATGACTGAGTATTGTCTGTTTTTGTGTTTTGTTTCAAATAAGCACGGTTATTTTTGAAGTTCATTTATTTAATTAAAAAAAATCAATATGAAAATATCATCTCCTTGTTGACGACCAAATGTTGTCTGTTTTTCGTGTTGTTTTTTATATAGACATCACCACTTATCAAGGCCAAGAGGCCACTCGAGGATAAGGGTTAAAGAGTGTACAGTAGAAATTAAACAATATATTAACCGTTAGTAATGGAGATTTGGTAAATTTGTTGACTTATATGGAACGGCTCATCAAAAACTTGTTTACATTAGACTTGAAGACAACTATATTGTAGTCAGCTGGAAAGCAGAAAAACGGAAGACAATTCCATAGATGTGCAGTTCTAAGAAAGAAGCTTTGCTCATAAAATCTACATTTAAGTTTAGGCACAGATAAAGAGTGGGGGGAATTAGTGATAGTGTTTTCTGCTAAACGTGTGTTTCTTGTGAAAGTTTGGCGAGGGTGGACTATAGAATGGAGCTCAGCCGAGCACTTGCCATGAAAATAACGATAAAACAGAGACAAACTCGCAACATCTCTTCTATCAGAAAGCGGTTGCAGGGAAGAGAAAAGGACATCCCCCACAAGGCTAGGAAGTCAATTTTGAACTCTATCAAGGCAGGATGAGTCCTTTCTAGCAGCTACTACCCAGATGTGGCAACAGTACTCCATCTTTGGGCGTACCTGGCTCTTATATAGATAGAGAATATAGATAGAGATATCTACTGGATCGATAGAAAGATCCCACCATTTTTCCAGAGGCCTTGGCAACAGATTTAATGTATGTGTTCCATTTAAGATCAAGAGTAAAGTGAAGCCCAGAAGCTTGTCAAAACATGGAGCCTCCCCAAGACGAGAGCTATTCATTTCAATTGATGCCAGATGGGGATCAGAGCGTTAAAATAAAAAGATTCAAAGTATTTAATGTTTATATCAATTTACCCGTTTTTAAGGAAAAATCATGTCTTTGCAAAACGCCTTTTGGTTATTTTTTTAATTAATTTTATAAGGATGAATAGCTTAAAAAATATTGGAATTTTATTTAGTTGGGAAAAACAATATGAAAATATAATCTTGCTAACGACCGAGTGTTTTCTGTTTTTGTGTTGTGCTTTAAATAAACTCAGTTATTTTTAATTTTTCATATTTTTTTAATGATTTTTGTATCAATTTTATTCAATGAAAAATGTCTTCGTTTCCTGAATTAATTTTATAAATATAAGTAGAAACTTTTACTATAAAGATGAAGCGCTAATTTGATGCCAAAATGGCTACATCTAAGCTAGGCCAAAATGGTGAAGTCAAATCAGATATGCCAAAACGTATGTAACCTATTTAACACATACGAAAATCTAGGTCAACAGATTTTATAGTTTAAAATGATTTCTTTCATTGGAAATTCTGAATTTTATTTTTATTATAAATATATTTTTATAATTGGACTTTCATTACTATAAGAAATATTCTTAATAAAGCATTTCCTTTCCATATTTAAAATAGCTTTCTATATAATAATGTGTCTTATTTAAGGAGCAATGTTAACATTGCAGAAACTAAATTTCACAATTTATTGCTGATTTCTGAAGACATTCCTCACAATTGATAATTATCGATTGTTATACGCTTGTATCTTAGATTTTATTCATAGACTGGTAATAAATTCACTGAATAATACTATTTATTTTTATTGGTATTAATTTTTTACGTTGGTAAACAATTATCTTCCGCATTCATGTACTCTGGCCATGCATTTGTCTCCTCCATCTTGAGGTACCGCCAACAATGATGCTAAAATTATACCTGAACCATCTCATTTTCACTAGTAATGAAAACTGGCAAACAAATGTGGTTCATTAACCTTTTACTTTTGTAGCCTCTATGAATAAAGCCTAATTTTTTAGCAAAGAATTTGAAAAAGTACTAAAAACTTACAAATACAAATAATATGTAAAAACAGAAAGTAGCACAATTCTGTCCAGAAAAAGTGATGATCAGGAAATGGGTAATTATTTTATTCTAAATTTATTCAAAGAATTTTTTCTTCTCTAGAAAATCTTAAATATTGACATAAAACAAAATGAAAGATGTTTTCCTCTATCTACATATACGTTAAGTGTTACACACATGAAAATAGTTACATTGGTGATATAAAAAAATAAATAATAATTATGTGTTGACTTTATAGAGGAAAGTTACCTGCAAAGTTAAGGTAATTGATAAAATAAACAATGAAATTCTATGATCATCTTAGGAAAATATATTAAAAAATGGTCCATAACACATGCCAAAATTCGAGAGAGTAAATAAAGGAACCTTCTTTCCACTTCAATGCATACCTGTCCGTTTTTTTCTCTATACTTCTTATGAAAGAATGGCTTTTTGCACCTGATGAACAGCAGCATGTGCTGCGGCTCTACAGCTGAAGCTGAGTTGCTGATTTAAATGCTCGTGTTATATTGTGTATATAATAGACTATGTAGTGTACATGTTCATGTAATTGTGTATATCATTTATATAACAAGTGTCTAAATAAATGTATGCTTACATATTTGTTTATTACAGTTCGCATCATCTAAGGGATGTGTGTATACATGTCAGTGTTTATTAAGCAAGTGCATGTGTTAATGTTTATGCATATGAAATCTGACAGTTCACAACTGAACAAATAAATATTTGAGAGATAGTTTTTTACCAAGATGAATACACGTCTTTGACTGGTGTGCACCAGACAAAGGAAGAACATACCTTCTTTTTAGTCACAACTCTTCAACGTGCTGTCCTGAAATGGAAGACACTTCTCTCCAAAGAACACATGATGAACAATTTATATTTTCCTATTTACTACCAAAGTTGTATGCTCTTGGAATGCACGCTTTTTTCTTTTTTGTGTCTTGTTTTCTTTAGTAAGCCACTCAAAATGCTCCATAACTAATCTACCAACTCTCTGACCAAACTCTAACTCCCAGGCCTTTTCTGTATATCCAACTCTTCAAATAACTTTTAACTGGTCTGCAAAATATATGAAAATCCTTTCTTTGTTAATTTGACGCTCTGACGTTACATAACAAGGTCAGTCCTTATTTCAGGTCCTTGTTTTGATAACTAAATTCTATTTGATTATGTTTCTAAAATATTCATAAATTTTTCATTATAAATATCTTACTGTAAATATGTCCTTTTGCGCATTCTTTTTGCTATTGAATCATTTTTCTCAATACATTCCTTTTTGTTATTGAAATTTTTTCTGTTAAATGAACATTGAAAATTGTAACCACTTTCGCATCAGTTAGGTAATTCAGCGTTTTCCAAGATACGAATATTCAACACAGGCATGTGCAGGTTACGAGAAAACCTATGTTTGCCTAGTTCCCAGGTCTCCTTTCTTGGCATAGCAAGCTGTGAGTTTGTTGAAAAGGAGTATTGCCTCATTTTCAGAGGCAAAAGCTTGAAAGGTGTGGTCGACGTATCTGAAATATATTGATTGATATATTACACCCCATGATGTGTCACCTATTTTTTATTTTTTTGCATAGGCCAACGATTAACTCCTGATTAGTTTTTGGTGAAAGGGGCCCCTGGGGTTTTGCCAATTATTTTCTTTAAAGAAATATATATATATATATATATATATATATATATATATATACCATAGAAACTTGAGAAAATCACTATTGAGAAACGAGTCTGGATAATATTTGTCTTGATGAAGGTAGCAAAAATTAAACATGATTCTTGGGTTCTCTAAAGATTTACTCATTTAGTGCCGTACATTCCCCAAATCCACTGTCGATTCAATAATGGCAATAGAGGCAGTTGAAGAGTATTTCTGGCATACTGTTGTTAGATCCCTGTATAGCGCCGATTTCTAGATGGGTGTGTATGGACTAAATGTAAACAGTTATGAAGTCTGTGTACATCAGTATATGACAAAGCAGCTCCTTTTTAGATAGAACACTTCTTTCGCATATAAGCATGTGGGTGATAAAAAGAGTGTTTAGCTAATGCTTGGCCACATTTAACTTAGTAGCACACTGCAACTTTCTGGTATATTCAATTTGCAGTGGAAATACAAATAAAGAAAGCACTCAATTTAGATTAATGAAATGTTCAAATGTTCCTAGACAGTTGAGGCACCAGAAAGGAAAATTACATCATTTTCTTAACAACGGAAATAACATGACATATATATTTTGGCATTAAGTGAAATATACTTTGCTAGTCATTCACAACTCGAAGAAATAAAAGAGGTGAGTGTTTTAGTGTTCTAGTAACAGTTAACAAGAGTTACGTCAATCGAAAGTAAGGTTTTACGTTTTGTCTGATATTGCAAAAACATACTGTCATTTCCTGAAACCATCTCTGGCCGGGTTATAATATAATAATAATGTTTCTTCCTTTCTCAGCACAATGAAAATCATATAACAATTCTAGGTATGTGTACTAAGCAATACCTGTGTCGAATACTCTTGTGTCAAGTTAGAAAATATCTGGTTATTTTTCTAAGATGTCTCATATGATTTTTTTAAATTTAATTAATCTACAGTTTGTGAACTCCGTCCTGTATGGCTGAAAACCAAAAACAAGCATAATGCTAATAAGTAAACGATGATATTGAAAATATTGAATTTCATTTTTTTTTATTTACAGATGTTCCTGATTAAATACCTTCATTAAATTTTAATGGATACTCATTTTCTTTAAACATCATTCTCTAAGCAATTGTGTGTGAATATATATTTCCCAGATACCTTATTATGAAAAAGTCTCTGTAACAAAAAAACTATATATCATTACAGTATGAGAAACCATTACACGAATACCTCTTACCTGCATTACACTAAATAAATGTTATATTCTTGCAAAGTAAGTGGCGTTTCTCACATTTGTTTACGCATCAATAAATTCAGACTACAAATGCAGGAATAAAATACCATATTTTTATAGCTACGTTCTTGTTCCAAGACCAATTTTATTGAAACATGAAGATACACAGTGGGGAAAAGCCACATTCTTGTGAAATGTGTGAATATTCTTGTTCTAGAAATTCAACATTAATGAGACACATGAAAACTCATACTGGAGAAAAGCCACATTCTTGTGACGTGTGTGGACATTCTTATTCTGAAAAATCATCATTAGTGAGACATATGAGAACTCATACTGGGGAAAAGCCACATTCTTGTGAAGTGTGTGGATATTCTTATTCTGAAAAATCAATGCTAATTAGACATATTAGAACTCATACTGGGGAAAAGCCACATTCCTGTGAAGTGTGTGGATTCTCATGTTCTGAAAAATCTACATTAGTTAGACATATTAGTAATCACACTGGGGAAAAGCAATATTGTTGTAAAGTTTGTGGATATTCTTGTTCTGTCAAGTACGATTTAGTGAGACATATGAAAACTCACACTGCAGAAAGGCCACATTCTTGTGAAGTGTGTGGATATTCTTGTTTAAAAAAATTAAATCTACTAAGACATATGAAAACTCACACAGGAGAAAAACCATATTCTTGTCAAGTGTGTGGATATTCTTGTTCTGAAAAATCAAATTTAGTGAGACATATAAGAACTCACACTGGAGAAAAACCATATTATTGTGAATTGTGTGAATATTCTTGTTCTGCCCAATATGATCTAGTGAGACATATGAGAACTCATACTGGAGAAAAGCCATATTATTGTGACGTGTGTAAATATTCTTGTACCGAAAAATCAAAGTTAGTCATACATATGAGAACTCATACTGGAGAGAAGCCATATTCTTGTGAAATCTGTGGATATTCTTGTGCGCAAAAATCATATTTACTGACTCATATCAGAACTCACACTGGGGAAAAGCCACATTCTTGTGCAGTGTGTGGGTATTCGTGTTATAAAAAGTCATACTTAGTTACTCATATGAGAACTCACACTGGAGAAAAGCCATATTCGTGCACAGTATGTGAATATTCTTGTTCTCATAAATCAAGTATAGTGACGCATATGAAAAAAACACACAATTGGTGAAAGCCATTATTCTTGCAAAATACGTGCATAATTTTTCTTTAAAACAAAAAAATTACTTCTGATTGTATTGCAAAGATGTAAATATCTCTCAAAAGTTGTTAGATAAAATGAAAATAAAAGATGTTGATGAAGCACTTTGTTTATGAAAACAAACCTGAATTTGCATAAACCCATTGGAACAAGTAAAAATTAATGCGGACATGGTCAATGGATATGTCAAAATAAAACTTGTTTCAAGTCTATTAATTCTTGCCACTAGACTCAAGCAGTGACAATTCCAGAGGTGTGGTTGGCAGTCAAGATTTTGTAAAAGAGGCTTTTAATCATTTTCTACTTTACGTTTATATGTTGATTGTGTGTGAAAGGAAATGATAAAAGCATACCTCCAAAACGAAAGAAACGTATATTTATGTCTTAAAACATTACAGCAACAAATGTTGAAAAAAAATTTATTAGAATTTCAGGCACAAATAAATCAACATTAAAAAATTACTGGATAAATAATTAACAATCAAGAAAGATGAGACAACGTTTGAGATCTTGAGAGAGACGCTGAGAATATTCTAGATAACGTGGGTGACATCACGAATGTACCAATGAGGGGAATAAATATTGCTACAAAGAACAAGCGAGTTTATAGTTATTTTCTATTCTTTGTCTTGGTTTTCTTTGTGAGTGAAACTGCACATAACGTGTTTTGGTTTGCGAGCAGTGTTACAACACTTTGTTTTTTTAAACCAAAATGTATTTAGTTATATATTTTTTTAATCTGGCTCATTATTTACAAAATTAAATTCCATTACGACTCCAAATATATTTGACATTTTTCTCTTAGCTGAAATTCCACACTTTAAAATTATAACTTTAATAAATTAATTATTTACTAAAGTTTAAAAGGTAATGGGTCTTTTATATTCTATGATCGTTACTTAATAAATACTGAAAATTAGATTAAAATCGGTTGTTTTTCTTGAATGTTTGTGTTTTTAAGTGTATAGAGCAATCAAAATAGTGCTTGACCATTATATTTTGCACGCACCTATCTAATCCAACGGTATTATATGAAAGCCTATCTTAATATTTGCGAAAGGTTTTGAAATGTTCTTTTGGGAATCTGCATGCTTTAACATAAAAAGAAGTTTGATAGTCAGATTTGAATAAATTACCTTTGTTTTAGGTATAACATTTATTTAATATCTTCTAGTCATCCATTTTATAAGTACAAATATAACAGGAAAATTTTAAGTCCAAGATATGTACATATACAAGGCCACCATTCACTCATATATGAAATATTGTTATCACATTTGGGCTGGGGTATCTGCTATTAGTTTCTCACTCATAGACAGGGTTCAAAGGAGAGTCGGCAACCTGATAGGTACTGAACTGTCATTTCATTGACAAAATGTTGCATTTCTCTACCTGTTTACAAAGCTGCGTATAGATTCTCGTTCATCGCTGGTAAACGTGTATAAAAAATTGTAGGAATCATGGAGAAAAGTAGATTTTTGAGTATAAAATGTTGCGAGTAAATATGTTAACATTCTCGTTATAGTAGCTATTTAAATTTTTGAGAGCAAATAAAATAGGGTGCATTATTTTTGGAATGTCCGTTGTATATTATAAAAATGAATTCAAGTTATTCGATTTTAGCTTATTTTTGGAAAAAAATATTAGTATGATCTAAGCCATAGAAAATGATTAATATTTTTTTGCCATTCAGGGATAAGGGGTATTGCATGTACAGTAATCAATGGGATAATATAGTAGTTGTTAGTAATGCGGATTTGATAAAGTGTCTTACTTAAGAGTGCGGTTTATCAGGAATTTGTTTATGTTGAACTTGAAGACATCAAAGTTGTAGTCAGGTGGAAAACAGGCAAACGGAAGAGCATTCCACGGGCGTGCACTTCTAAGAAAGAAGCTTTGTTCATGGAATCTCCGTTTGAATTTAGGCACAGATAAAGAGTGGGAGAAAATTATTGTCAGTGGTTTCAGCTAGACGGGTGGTTTCGTGAAAGATTTGCAAGGAGGGACCAGAGATTAGAACTCAGACGAGCACTTGCCATGGAAATAACGATAAAACAAAGACAGGCTCACAACATCTCTTCTGTGGGAGCGAGGTTACATGAAAGAGAAACGGGCATCCCCCACTAAGCTATGAAGTCTATTTTGTACTCTGTCAAGGCAGGATAGGCTGTTTTTAGCAGCTCCTGCCCAGATGTGGCAGCAGTACTCCATCCTTAGACGCACTGGACTTTTATACACATAAAGAATTGCATCAGCAGTGAGATATCTTCTGGAGCGGTAGAAGGATGCCACAATTTTTTCAGCGATCTTGGCAACAGACTTGATGGACGTGTTCCATTTCAGATCAGGAGTAAAGGTCAAACTCAGAAGCTTGTCAAAACATGGAGCCTCCCTAAAACGAGCGATCCATTTTAATTAATGCCAAATGGGGATCATAGCGTTGATGATGTAAAGATAAGAACTTGGTTTTAAATGCATTAAAAGTAACCAGCCACCTTTTTTCAAAGTGTACCACGCGCTCAAGATTAAAGGAGAGAGAATCAGAGAGATTTTATCATTTACTGCCTTTGATATTTTGCCATAGATTGTCGTGTCATCAGCATAGATGTCAATGAATGATTTAAGTATGTGTTTTGGGAGATAATTGATGTAGATCAGGAAGAGAGTTGTGCCCAGGATTGACCCCTGAGGGACTCCAGCATTAATACTGTGGGTTTCTGATTTCTGCCCATCAACCACTAATCTTATGAGCCTATTGGAGAGAAATGATTTAATAATTGAGAAAACATTTCCAGTTATACCGTAGCTGGAAATCTTGTGAAGTAGGCCTTTATGCCATACCTTATCGAAGGCCATTGCCCTAGAAAGGAAGCCTTTGTCGAGATATTCATTAATCGTCTGAGATATAACCGTTAGCACATCTGCTTTAGATCTAACAGAACGGAAACCATATTGCATGTCAGTATGAAGATTATTTCTGCTTAGGTGGTTGATTACTTCTTTATTTAATATGGATTCCAGCAACTTACTCATGACACACAGGAGACTTATTAGTCTGTACTGAGAGGGAGATGACCTATCACTTGAATTCTAAAATACAGGACATACTGATGAGGTTTTCCATGGTAATGGGAAGCATTTCTCCTTAAAACAACGCTTAAACAGTTTTGTAAGTATGAGCCAAGTTCTAGTTGAATCTTTTTCAACACTATAATTGGAATGCCGTCAGGGCCACTTGTCTTATGGAATCAAGGTTCTTGATTAGCTTGGCGACTTCACGCACAGACATCTGTATGCTACATAATGTGTTGTCTGTTATATGAGGAAATACAGGGAGTTGATTGCCTTAGTCACATAGGGTAGAATTAGCTGCAAAGTTCTTGGCAAATAGTTTGGCTTTGTCTGATGCTGACGAGATGACCTCAGGTCTATTGATGATCGTTGGTATAGAACGCACGCTTCTGTTTAGGATCCTGTTTGCTATTTGCCAAAACTGATGGGAACGAAGCCACTGCTCAGCTACTTTGGATTTAACGGACTGAGCATATAGCTCTCTTGCATATTTTATTACTCTTTTACACTGGTTGCTGGCAGTCCTGAAAGCAGATTTAGTCTCAGTACATCTATTACGTTAGTAGCTATGGAAAAAAATGATTTCTGTGCGCAATGGCAGTAGCACATTCAGGGGAGAACCAGGGCTGGCTGTTAGGTTTTTGTTGGAATTTTTTGGATGGTATGAATCCGTCTATGCCTACAATTAACCATTCGGTCAGGTCTTATAATATAGAGGACACATCCTTTTTAAACGTGGAATGCAGAGGTAGGTCAGATATAAATGTACGGAAGCTACCCCAGTCAGCCATAGAGTATCGATATACTGTACGGGGAGAGGTACATCTGAAGACCTATTACATTTTATTTTTTATCTTAACTGATACAACCGAGTGGTCAGAAGATCCCAGAAGAGATAGAACGGAACATGGACATAGCTCAGGGGATGTGAGAAAAAGGTCTAGAAGGCTTGCATACTGACCAGTAGTATCGGGCCACAGGTCGGTTCGTGAACAATCTGAGTGAGGTCATAGGCAATGGCGAAGTCATTATAGAACCTCCCCTCATCATCTATCTTGTTTGAGTGGGTCAGTCATTCCACATTGTCGACATTTAAGTCACCACAGATGTGAATGTTAGCCGAAGGATGAGCAGACAGGATGTGGTCAATTTTCTCAGATATACTCTTAAAGAGAGTAACTCCACTGTTGTGGGGGCGATAGAGGGCAAATATAAATGCAGTGGTGTAAACAAGTGCAACCCGGAAGCACATATAAGGTAAATTAGGGTCTTCTCTGGAGATAGCCCTACCACACGGAAAGCCGTCTTTAATGTAGGCACATATTCCATGTCCATGGCGATCTTGGGGGTCAGATTTAGATGTTACGTTAGAGTATCCTTTAATTATGGACTCATCTAGGGAAGTGGTCCGCCCTATGCCAGTTTCGCTTAGGAACAATATGTCCAGTTTTTTCTCCTGCAATTGAGTTTCAACCTCTAGAAGGTTGAAACGTAGACCACTGATGTTGGAGAAGGAGACATGGTAGTAGGGGGTCTATATTCGAGGATGGGTTCTAGGTTTATTCGTGTATTTTTTCTGGAGATATTTCATGTTGAGGTTTTGGGATGTGTGGAATAGGTCAACAGACTAGGTTAGAGCAGGATATAGAGGGAAAGTAAGAGTGAAAAAGACAGGATTTTTTGTAGCACATGATAAGGTAAAGCTGTAACAATTACTCACTAGTATAGCATCGAGATGCCCCACCAGAAATTACTGGATAATCCAGAATCCATTCACCAAATGGCAATACAGCAGCCCCAGTACCTGCGGATAGGATAGCCTCTTTAGTGGTTAATCCAAGGTTCGGGTTCCTGACTATCAGGCGGTTAACGTCAGCCCAGATGAAAAGTTTACCTTCAGCACCCTTACTAGTGACATGGCTACAAGGATAGACATAGAAACAAAATTTCCGACGTGTCATGCTACTTTTCACGCAAGTATTGCCAACCTGGAAAGCAGATTTTTCTACACCCTTTGCCAGAAAAATCACTCATTGGAAGTGAGAACTGAGGAACAAATAAGGAAAAGCGAGAGTTACTGGAGCTGCCGATAACATATATACAGTGCATTGTCTACTCTCCATTAAAAAAAAACAATGAAAAGTTAAAAAAAAAATAGGTACGAAGGACTTATTAATATTTGCTTAATAAAAATGCATTGCTCCATTTCTAATTTGGGACGATATTTGAAAATAGTCTCCCCTCCCATATTAATACGTGGATTTGTAATGTGATACACAAGGGATTACTTATCAGATATGAATAATTATAATAAAAATATTTAACCTTATTAGAAATTGGCATTTCTTCTTTGTTGCTGGGACAGAATTAATCCTTGAATTGGCTTCGTTCACATCATTTAAACTCGTAAGTCGTACTATATAAACGAGTTCTTAGTATTATATACGTATGATCAGGAGCAGCAAGGAAGGGGGGAGGCCTAAACTCAGCATGTGTTTTTTTCTGTTTTATTTTTACATATACCAAAGTTTCTGAATGATGATAAACTAATACATTAAATAAATACATTCCCAAATTATATTTGCATATTATCTGAACTCAAAAACACGCGGCTTTTTTTCTTCTAAAGTATGCATTACTTCTAGCTAAAGTTAATACATAACCCTAAAGGTATTACCTCTTAACCAGCTTTTTAAACGAGTTAAAAAAACCCAGACCTTTTCAATTGGATAAAAGTTCTATTCTAGCATATTTATTATGGGGTGGTCGAACATTCTGGCATTAGATAGATAATTTAATGTTGAATTTAAAAGAAATAAATAAAAATACAAAACTCACCAAGACCAACCCCCTTCCCCTCCAACCGCCACCCAACATACCCTTTAAATATCGGCATAAAAGCAGACTGACTGGCTGGCATTCGTCCTCTTTAAGTTATCGCCTCCAAGATAAGTCGAACGTTATGATCCCTAAAGTTAAGAAACTTTTCTGTTCGTAACTTTTGCAGCCTAATAATCTAAAAATACCAACATGTCTAGATTTTTATTTTTTATTTTTCCTTCTTACAGGTTTGACTCTAATCCTGAATATTTGTCTTGTTTTCTTATCTTTCTTCTAAATATTTTTTTGTCAAAAATACTATTATTAACCAATATTTTTTCTTATATTTAAAACATAAAAAATGTCTCCCATGAAATTGAGCATTTCCCAAGTTATATTTGCATATTATCTGAATTCAAAAACACGCGGCTTTTTGTATTTTTTCTTAAATATGCATAATAATTCTAGCAAAAGTTAATACAAAACCCTAAAGGTATTACTTCTTAACCAGCTTTTTAAACGAGTTAAAAAAAAACCAGACTTTTTCAATTTGATAAAAGTTCTATCATAGTATATTTATTATGGGGTGGAGCTGGAACGATTTAACATCCCAGCTCGACCTAGATAAAGACAAAAAGTATCCATGCATTAACATGGGAGGAGAGTACTATCCTAAGCCGTGAATGGGGCAACGGAAAAAGTAGATATTAATAAGTCCTCCTCACCTTTTTTTAATTTTTATTTTATTTTATTTATTTGTTTTTGTTTTTTCAATAGAGAGTAGACAATGCATGTGGATGTGTTATCGGCAGTTCCAGTAACTCTCGCTTCTCCTTTTTTGTCCTTCAGTCCTCATTTCCAATGAGTGATTTTTCTGACAAAGGGTGAAGAAAAAGCTGCTTTCTAGGTCGGTAGTACTTTGCAAAGAGTAGCCTGAGATGTTGGAAAATTTCTGTTTCTATGTCTATCCTTGTGGCCATGTCACTAGTAAGGGTACTAGAGGTAAACGTTTCCTCTGTGCTGACGTTACCCGCCTGATAGTCAGGGACCCGAACCTTGGATTAACCACTAAGGAAACTGTCCTATCAGCAGGTGCAAAGTACCGGGGCTGTTGTATTGCCATTTGGTGAATGTATTTTGGACCATACAGTAGTTTCTGGTAGGGCCTCTCGATGCCATACTAGTAGGTAATTGTTACGGCTTTACCTTACCATGTGCCACAAAATAATTCTTGTCTTTTTCTCTCTTATTTTCCCTCTCTGTTCAGATGACACGACCATCTATGGCAAAACATCAAAGGCTGTAAATGACAAAGTTTTCTCTAATTCTCTCTCCTCTGATCTTGAGCACTTGGTACAATGTGGAAAAAGGTGACTGGTCACTTTTAATGGATCCAAAACCAAGCTTCTATCTTTACATCATTAACGCTCTGATCCCCATCTGGCATCAATTGAAATGGATGGCTCTCGTCTTGGGGAGGCTCCATGTTTTGACAAGCTTCTGGGTTTGACCTTTACTCCTGATCTGAAATGGAACATGTACATCAAATCTGTTGCCAGGGACACTGAGAAAATGGTGGGATCCTTCTACCGCTCCAGAAGATATCTCACTACTGATGCAATTATCTATCTGTATAAAAGCCAAGTACGTCCAAGGGTGGAGTACTGCTGCCACATTTGGGCAGGAGTTGCTAAAAACAGCCTATCCTGCCTTGACAGAGTACAAAATAGACTTCGTGGTTTAGTGGGGGATGCCCTTTTCTCGTCCCTGCAACCTTTCTCCTACAGAAGAGACGTTGCGAGCCTGTCTTTGTTTTATTGTTATTTCCATGGCAGGTGCTTGTCTGAGCTCCAATCTCTCGTCCCCCCTCGCCAATCTTTCACGAGAAACACCCGTCTGGCTGAAACTACTATCAATAATTTTCTCCCACTCTTTATCTGTGCCTAAATCCAAACGTAGATTCCATGAGCAAAGCTTCTTTCTTAGAACTGCACGCCAGTGGAACTCTCTACCGCTTGCCTGATTCCCACCTGACTACAACTTGGACGTCTTCAAGTCCAGCATAAACAAACTGCTGACAAACCGCCCCCTTAAGTAAGACGCTATCAAAACCCCTAATACTAATGATTACTACAATACCATCTCATTGATTACTGTACACGCAATAACCCTTATCCCTGAGTGGTCTTCGGGCCTTGATAAGTGGTGACCCCCATGTAATAAATATTTAGATAGTAATAATAATAATAATAATAATAATAATAATAATAATAATCTACATAACATCTGGAAATCTTATGAATAATGAGGATTTCTTAGCATATAAAATAAGTCAAATAAATGAAGTAATATCATAACATGTTAATTCATTCTGTTGTGGATAGTTTTAAGAGAATAAATTGTTTTTACTAGTTGACGAAAATCTATATTACAGAATTCCATTTTAAATCTTTCACAACAACACATTATATGCTTAGAGTAATAGTTTACAAGAAATCAGTAAGCATATTCCAGACAAACTGATAGCAAATTTTTTTTTTTGTGAAAACATGAACCTTTTCTACTACTTATGTTTGAATGTTTATTATATGTTTGCATGATATGTTCACAATTTTCTATTATGTAAATGAATAAATATCATCAAGATCACTGACAAATTATAGCATATACATATGTAAGTCATGTGACGTTGAGTGTAACTCCGCAATAGAAGAGAAATGGGCCCAATTCAACACACATCAACACATACAAATATATATATATATATATATATATATATATATATATATATATATATATATATATACGGCATAATCACGTCGACATACTGGTTCTCGTCAGATCACTGAAGTTATGCAATGTTGAGCCTGGTTAATACCAGATGGATGACCATTTGAGAATTCTAGGCGCTGTATGTGCTCTCCGCTTATCATTTGTTTGCAGTCATCCACTGGATGACTCATCCAGTACATACATTTCACTTGCCAATGGTATTTAACAATGTCGTCTCAGTAGATGTGTGGTCGGAGATTGCGGACCTCCTGCCATAAACATTTCATGTGCAACCCTTCATAGATATCCATAGTCTGTCCAAGACTGAAGGAGTCTGCTGCTTCATATATATATATATATATATATATATATATATATATATATATATATATATATATATATATATATATATAGCTTAAGGTGTAAGAGGAAAAAAAGAAAGTTCTGTTCCACAAAAGGAGACTTATCCGGATAATGCCAAGCTCAACAATTATTATTCGAGCTTATACAATAGGACAACAAGAGTATGAAATGAAGACACAAAACTATATATGGGTAGATATAGAATGGATCATTTATTGAATAATGGAATACAGGAAAAATTTGGGGGATAAAAGGAACTCTTTATGCCAGGGCATTTCGAAGCCTAATACTTCTCACCAGAAGAGTAGAGATGGTGCTAGGTAGCATGGGGAAGATGCGGCGTCTAGCGTAAGGTTCATTGGGGACAAAAAAGATTAAGAGGGATTATAGAATGTTGGGGGATGGTTTATTGAATTCTGAATAAATAATGAGAAGTTTGTTAAATTGAAGTGAGTAGAGAAAAAGACAGAAATAACCTTAAAAACAGAAGGCTTTAATAAAAATATATACAGGACTGTTTTCTTTAGAATATAGTTCTCTACTGAACAGCGTATAGACAAGGGGGAGATAATACACGCTAAGTCAACACGATTAAAGTTATTGGTGAAGAGGGAATAATTCCATATCGCAATATATTATATTCTGCCATCCTTAAAAGATTTAGAGTTCATCGTATCGTACTGGTTTGCGACGCTCTCGTGTAGACCGTCTCAACTTTTCAGGTTCCGTGGTTAATACAGGATCCTCATCCTCTACTGACGGGCGGATGCTCTCACCATCCGTCATGCTTGTCTCTGCCGGGTCATCTTCCATGTTTGGTCCTTCAGTTGGTGTCGGTGTAGGTGTGATTTCCTCATTTCTGGTGGTGGTTGTGTCTTTTCTTAAGGATAAGTCACCAACTGAAGCCAATAACTCACGGAAACTGTCGATTTCTTTCCGTCAGGAAAACGCACATGTGCATATTGTGGGTTCACTTCTACTAAATGCACCTCTTCTACAAGGGGTTCATACTTACTGGCACGAACATGACGACGTAAAAGTACCGGGCCCGGTGTAGCGAGCCAGGAAGGTAGGGAGTGTCGACTTGGTGAGCGTCGTTGATAAGAAAATAGTCTCTCATGAGGGGTTGCGTTAGTTGTAGTGCAGAGCAAAGATCTGATTGCGTGTAGTACTTCTGGGAGTACGGTTTCCCATTGAGCCTCTGGGAGGTTTCTAGAGGCTAGCGCCAGTTGTAGGTGTTTCCAGACAATGCCGTTGTAGCGTTCACATTGCCCATTCCCTTGAGGGTTATATGGAGTCGTTCGACTGGTTGCTATGCCTAAACCGGTAAGGTATTCCCGGAGTTCCTTTGACGCAAATGAAGACCCGCGATCGGTGTGGATATATGAGAGCATTCCAAAAATGGCGAATAACTGGTTTATACACTTAATCACCACATCTGTTGTCATATTTGGACAAGCGAAGGCGAATGGGAAGCGCGAATATTCGTTGATCACTACCAACATACATCGATTTTTAGAGTTGGAAGGTAAAGGGTCCTTTGAAGTTCATGCTGAGTCGTTCCATTGGTTGTGTGGCCTTAATTAGTTTCGCTGCATCTGGTGTGTGGAAACGAAGTTTCCAACGGGCACATACAGGACATTCGGCACATACCTTTTTAACCTCTTCTATCGAGTATGGCAGGTTTCTAATTTTTATGAAGTGAGTTAGTCTGGTGATGCCTGGATGACAGAGTCGAGTATGGAGGTCGAATAGTTTTTCTCTGCTAACGACAGCTCCACAATGTGCTCTTGATAGTGTGTCAGCAGGGATGTTATTCTTGTCTGGGCGGTACATTATGTCGTAGTCATAACACCCGAGCTCCATCCTCCATCTTTGGATCTTATTGTTTTTAATTTTACCTAGTCTCTCTGAGTGGAACATGTAATGCACTGCTTGTTGGTCGATGACAATTGTAAAATGTCGAGTAGATAAATAGTGGGACCATTTTTTGACAGCTTCGACTATGGCGCAAGCCTCTTTCTCAACTGAGACGTGTTTATGCTCAATGGGTGTTAGTGTACGTGAGAAGAAAGCCAAAGGACGACCGTCTTGGTTCAATGTAGCCGCAACAGCTGTATCAGAGGTGTCTGCTTCCACTACCAATGGGATATTCTCATCGATGGAGTGTAGTAAGGCACCCTTGATCTCTTCTTTGAGGTCCTTGAATGCCTTCACGGCATTTTGCTTCAGGGGGAAGGAGTCGGCTATAATCAAGGGTCTGATTTTGTCTGAAAATTTGGAATCCACGGAGAGTAGTATGAAAACAACCTGACAACTCGCCGTAGTGCAGCTTTATCTCTTGGGGTTGGCAGTTCCTTCAGTGGCTGTAGTCTTTCTGCGTCGGGTTTTATTTTACCATGAGATATAGTGTAGCCCAAAAAATCAATAAATTCTGTTGATATAACAGATTTATTTTCATTGAAGGTCAGGTTGTGTAGCCGAGCTACCTCCCTGAATTTCGTGAGGTTCTTATCATGTTCCTGCTGGGTCATTCCTACCACTACTATGTTGTCTACGTACACATAGGTACCAAGGAGGCCGCTTTGTTTTACTAGATGATCTATGGTTCTTTGGAAGCAGGCCACTCCATTCGTGACTCCAAATAGTACTCTACAAAATTGGTATAATTTCCCGTTAGCTTCAAAAGCCGTATTTGGTTTTTCTTCCTTCCTAATAGGTATCTGGTGATAAGCGCTTTTTAAGTCTAGTGATGTGTATAGTTTATATCGGGAGATTTCCCACGCCAAGTCATCCATTCTAGGTAAGGGGTAAGCATCTAGTTTTGTAAATCTATTGATTGTTTGGCTGTAATCAACCACCAGTCTTTTTCTTTGTCGTTCATTCGAGACAATAAGAACTTGAGCTCTCCACGGAGATGTACTCTCTTCAATTACTCCCTCCTGAAGCATCGTATTTATTTCGGATTCGATAAAGCTTCTTTCATTGCCCCCGAATCTCCTAGATCTAGTAGCAATAGGTTTGCAGTTAGGTGCAAGGTTTGAAAAAAGTGGGGGACTGTCTACTGAAGCTGATTGTACGCTGCATGCAATAGGGTTAGACACAATAAGATCTTTCCTAGGATCACCGAAAGCAAACGAGACTCCAGAATGTTGTCTCGTGAAATCCTGACCAAGAATAACATCACTGCAAAGATTTGGTAGTACAGAGAGAGGAGTATTTGGGTAAGACTCACCTAGCTAGTTGAGGTTGACTGAGCAAAGTCCTTTTACTGGAGTGTTCAGTGGCGAAGAGGCCATGAAGGTCGCTGGAAAGATGGTGGGATCCTTCTACCGCTCCAGAAGATATCTCACTACTGATGCAATTCTCTATCTGTATAAAAGCCAAGTACGTCCAAGGATGGAATACTGTTGCCATATCTGGGCAGGAGCTGCTAAAAACAGCCTATCCTGCCTTGACAGAGTACAAAATAGACTTCGTGGCTTAGTGGGGGATGCCCTTTTCTCTACCCTGCAACCTCTCTCCCACAGAAGAGACGTTGCGAGCCTATCCTTGTTTTATCGTTATTTCCATGGCAGGTGCTCCTCTGAACTCCAATCTCTGGTCCCCCCTCGCCAATCTTTCACGAAAAACACCCGTCTAGCTGAATCCACTGTGAAAAATTTCCCCCACTCTATATCTGTGCCTAAATCAAAACGCGGATTCCATGAACAAAGCGTCTTTCTTAGAACTGCACGCCTGTGGAACTCTGTTCCGTCTGCCTGCTCCCCACCGGACTACAACTTGGATGTCTTCAAGTCCAATCTTAACAAATTCCTAATGAACCGCCTCCTTAAGAAAACACTTCATCAAATCTCCACACTAACGTAATGTACTTGCAATAACCCTTATCCCTGAGTGGCTTCCGGACCTTGATAAGTGGTGATCACTGTGTAAAAAAATAAAGTAAATAAATAAAATAGAAGTAAAGTTGAAGATAAAAATAAAGATAAAGGCAAAATTAAAGATAAACATTAAAAATAAACATTAAAGATAATATTACCAATAGTTAATGATAAAAGTAAATTCAAAGTTAATGTTAATAACAGTGAAAATGAAGATAATAGTAGCGGTTATGATAGCAATGACGGTGATAATAACGGGGATAATAATAATAACAACAATTATACTGATTGTTATAATAATAATAATAATAATAATAATAATAATAATAATAATAATGATAATAATAATAACGGTAAAAACAAGACAGTAATAATGATGATAATAATAAAGATAGTAGTAACAATACTACTACCACTGCATCCACCATCACCACCACTACTACTAATAATAATGAAAATACTGTTAATAATAATTATTAGGGGTGCGTAAAAGAAAGGGATACAAACAAGTTGGGTTCAGAATATCAAGAAATGTGGTTGAGGAGTGAGGGGTAAGTGGTCCCATAAAAAATAAAAGAAAATAAAAGAACATATATATATATATATATATATATATATATATATATATATATATATATATATATATATATATATATATATATATACACATACATATATCCATATATACAAACACAGATAAAAAACAGGTAAAAACAAAAAACAAAAAAAATTTTTAAACAGATAAAAAAAAAAAATAGATGTAGAATAAGCCGGGAAAGCGTAAGAGTTCGGTGAACAAAGGACCCTTGAGTTTAAATTAAATGATTGCTTCACTGGGAACAATAGTTTCAAGAGTCAACCTATTAACTTTAAATTTCTTGAAATTCGATTATAAAGGCTATCAAATTTATGTTTTTTAGTGAAAATTGAGTGTGACTGCAGTCACGGCGGTTGGCTGCATGTGTGAACTCCAAACCTGAGCGATGGGAGACGAGAAGGCGACGAATCAGCAGGTTCGAATGCGCATTAATTTGCATAAATGAGATAATATAAGGCCGTTGAGTTCTCGAGAACCGGATGGAACCTGGTTAGAGCAGAGAGTGTCGCTGAGAATCGAGTCCAGTTTTTTTTGTTGTTGTGTTTGATTAGAAGCTATTTCGACGTTAAATATGGAACCAAATGCGGCCGAGATGAAATGGGAAATTTTAAATGATTCGCGTCGAACCTGGAAAAGTAAAAGTCGCGTTGAAAATTGAAAACCGTTGTCAAATAGGGAACTGAATGAGTCATGTCAAACTGTGAAGGTTGAAGATATGAAGTCAGTCGGACTTTTTTTTTTTTGTCTTTTTGTTTGTTAATCCCAGTAAGATTAATTGGATTTCTTTATCTATCGTCGTCAAATGAACGTGTTGGAATGCAGTTCGGTCTATTGTTCATATTAAAGTCGTCGTTTTTAAACGTGGAATTTGGAATGAAATTCGCTTATATTTGTAAAAAAAAAAACAAAAAAAAAACAGTCATCGCTGTTAACAGAACTTAAAGATTCGATTCGGACCGCCTGTATGTATTAAAGTCGTCGTTTTTCAACGAGAAATTCATAAGGAAATCCTGTTGGGTTGAAGAGAAAATAGTTATCGTTTTTAAACGAAAAATATTTTACTCTTTTTTTTTTTTTACACAGAGATCACCACTTATCAAGGCCCGGAAGCCACTCATGGATAAGGGTTATTGCAAGTACATTACATTAACATTAGACTTGAAGACATCCAAGTTGTAGTCCGGAGTACAATTCGAGTCAGATTTTATTGTGTTTGAAAAAGTCATCGTTGTTAAAAGAACTTGAAATGCAATTCGGATGACTTACATGTATCGAAGTCATATTTCAATGCGGAATTTAAAATGAAATCCTATCGGGCTGACAAGGAAAAAGGGTGTTGTTTTTAAATGATAGATTTATTTTATAAAAGTAATTGCGTTTGAAAAAAGTCGTCGCTGTTAAAAGAACTTAAAATGTGATTCGGACGACTTATATGTATTTAAAAGTTATTTTTAAATACGGAATTTAACATGAAATCGTGTCGTGCTTAAAAGGAGAAAAAG
This sequence comes from Euprymna scolopes, assembly GCF_053919585.1. Lineage (NCBI taxonomy): Eukaryota > Metazoa > Mollusca > Cephalopoda > Sepiida > Sepiolidae > Euprymna > Euprymna scolopes. The sequence continues at coordinate 559,418 of NC_136486.1, read as the reverse complement.
GTGTCGTATTTAAACGATTTTCATTTTTAATGAAAGTGCAATTCGAGTCGGATTTTATTGCGTTTGTAAAACGTCGTTGCTGTTAAAAGAACTTAAAATGTGATTCGGAGGACGTGTAGGTATTTGAAAGTTATTTTTAAATACGGAATTTAACATGAAATCATGTTGTGCTGAAAAAGAAGAAAAAAGGTGTCGTTTTTGAACGATAGTTATTTTGTTGAGAGTACAATTCAAATCGATTTTGTTTTTGAAGAAAAAGTAGTCGCTGTTAAAAAAAATTACAATGCGATTTAGTCGACTTGTATGTAAAGTCGTTTTTAAATGAGAAATTTAAAAATTAAGCTGTGTCTAGCGGAGTAGTGAGCGCTAGGTGTGTCTAGCGGAGTGTTGAGCGCTAGCGGTGTTTAGCTGAGTGTTGGGCGCTAGCGGTGTTTAGCTGAGTGTTGAGCGCTAGCTGTGTGAAACAAAAATGTAGTAGGCAAAAAAAATAAATAAATGTTCTGTCAGCAACAGTACAACTTCAAAATAGTCAATATCGCCCACCTCCTAGCGGAGTGTACAACTTCAAAATAGTCAATATCGCCCACGTCTAGCGGAGTGTTGAGCACTAACTGTGTCTAGAGGAGTGCTGAGCGCTAGGTGTGTCTAGTGGAGTGTTGAGCGCTAGCTGTGTCTAGCAAAGACGGATACTACTTCCTTACCCAGTTTATGATCATGAGATCAGGGGGGCGTGTAGCGAAAATTGAGTGCGACTGCAGTCACGGAGGTGGGATGCATGTGCGAACTCGAAACCCGAGCGATCGGAGACAAGAAGGCGACGAATCAGCAGGTTCGAATGCGCATTAATTTGCATAAATGAGATAATATAAGGCCGGGAGTTAAGATGTTTGGGAGAGTCGAGCCGTTGAGTTCTCGAGAACCGGATGGAACCTGGTTAGAGCAGAGAGTGTCGCTGAGAATCGAGTCCATGTTTTTTTTTTCGATTAGAGTTTTTATGAACAAGCAAGGCCTACAAAATTGAATATATACTTTCCCGTTTATGAACACGAGGGACAGGTCCATCCAATCCGCGTAACTACTTAATGTAGTAGTTCTAATCTCCAAGAGATACAAGAAGCATAGTTTATAGTTGTCCATTAAAATTCCATATTTCTCCAGATATTTTGTTAGGATGGTCTTGCGTAGATGCGTTGGTCTGGTGAATTCTGTATTCCTCCTAATTTAGATGGCAAAAATCTGTATTTGTTCAACGGAGTCTCTTGTGATGGAAATTACCCGAAACTGGACTGGTTCAACTGTGTTCAAATCTAAGTTATATTATCAGTAGGAAGTCGCAACTTGAAGGAATTTGAAAAAAAAACCGTGTTGGCTTGTGAGGAGTCAGGAACGCGCTTGGCTGGTAGTCGGAGGGAGTAGAAGAGGGATGGGGATATGTCTGTATGGGTGACGGGAGTGGGTTGGGGTGAATCGGGAGAGCTTTTCTTGGTTATATTTTCGGTACATTTAAAAGTTTTAATGTAAATACTGCTGGGATAGAAGGCTTTGTGTAAATCTAATAGTGGAGACCAAATGCGCTGATTTTTAAATAATTTCTTATTTGGTGGGGGGGGGCTTGCCAGTGGTGTTTAGGGGTGGTGGTTAGATAGTTCTAAATTTAGGTTTTAAGTCTTAAGTCCTGGGAAGGGGTTTCTAAGCTATTTTTTTCATTGGGCCTAGGTCTTATATTGTTTAGGTTATATTCTCATTACATTGTGGGCTAATTGGTGGTTTGGTTGCAATTTAACAGGTGGTATTAAGTATACATATTTACGGGGATAGAGTTTGTTAGGCAAAGTTGTATGGGGGCTTATGTTTAAAGTAGATATATTGTTAATTAGGCCTTGCCAAGATGCTGCGATTCTAGGTCGATAATTTATTTAAAGTTATGTAATGGTTATGTGTTCAGAGGGTGTGCTAATGTTTTATATCAAAAAGTTTTTTATGGCGATTTTTTCAGATCGCGAGTGCTTATGGGTGGTTTAAAAAAATTTGGTTTGGAGTGTTGTCCAATAGTCCTATACTAAGGGAAACGGTTAGTGATGGATATTTTTGCATTTTATGGATGGCGAAGAAGCGCAATAAGCTAGTTCCTGTCCGGTGGTGCATTTTCAGTGGGGTTAATTGCATTTACGTACCTGAACTTTCTCTTGTGCCTAAAACTGCAAATTATCTCTTGTTTTGAATTGAGGATGTTTAATTTTTTAGGTGCCGTTATAATCTCAGTCGCCTCTGCGTTACATAGAAGGCAGTATTTAGAGCCTGGGCTGTATGACTTGGAGTTTCCTAGTATTTTCCATTTTAATGTAAAGTCTATTTTGTTTTGTTTTAAATTTCTAACTAGGTTAGATAGGGTATTTTTGGTTTTAGGGTTCTCCTTGGAGAATGAGTGTAAATGGTTCGCAATTCTGGCCTGTATCGGGAAGGAGGATAATCCTGTATAGGTATGTATTATAGGGTTTTGCGCGGTATATCTAGAGGTTCTTCATTTATCTGAGTGTTCTGGAACTCGCGGCAGTTATTCCTCAGAATCTTGCTTTCAGGTACCTACAATACCGTCTATCAGTCAAACTTCAGAAAGCGTGCGTTGGGCAGACAGATAAACTCAAATTAACATAACGAAAATAACTATTACGTTGAAAACGTTTTATTAGTTAGGTAAAAAAAAATCTGAAACAAAAACAAAACAAATAGTTAAAAGGAGAAAACATAATTAAACAAAAGGGAATAATACATGAAAATAATTATGTTTTGGACAGGCTTCCAAATTAACAGATTCTGGGATATCTTATCTTTTTCAATCAACTGTTAGGTGAAAGTCCGTAACAGTTAGAAAAGTGCCTTTTCTCCATTAAATTGTTAGGTGAAAGTCTGGAGCGGCTAAAAAATGTCTTTTCTTTTTTTTTATTAAACCGTTAGGTGAAAGTATGGAGTGGTTAGAAAAAGTCTTTTCTTTTTTTTATTAAATTGTTAGGTGAAAGTATGGAGTGGTTAGAAAAAGTCTTTTCTTTTTTTTTATTAACTCGTTGGGTGAAAGTATGGAACAGCTATGTCTCTTTTTCTACAAAGGTTGTTATTCTAGTGCAGCGCATAAACTACCCAAGCGCCCACGAATTAAAATTAAAAATAGAAGTCTGAGAAAAGATATAAGTTCTGTGCGAGCGAAGAAGGAGAGAATAAATTAGAATTTCTCCAAACTGAATATAGAAGTCACACATTAGATTAATTAAACAGAAATAGGGTTTCAAGTTTTTCATAGAAGGAATAGGCAGGTAAAGGAATAATGGGATGTTCTGGAATGTACCTCATGGTTTAGAACGGGGAAGCCCAGTTCATGGAGTCGAGTAAAGTCCGTGCGTATTGTTTCAAATTCCGCAGTTAAAAAGGAGGAAGGACAGAATAGCAAAACGAGACTAAGACGAGATCGCGTGGGAACTCGGAGTTCTCGAAAGATGGCAACATGGAGTCTTTCCCTTTACCTTATATCCCTTTTTTTTCTTCTTTTTTTTTGAATGCCTAAACGGTTAAGTTTTTTCGATAAAGAAAGATCAGGAAGGGAAGAAATAAGAAAGAAAACTATATAAGAAAAAACTCGCACAGAGATGAATGAGAACGAGGCACGAGGCACCGGCGCTCTTAAAGCGTGTGTCCCTTGTTAAAAAAGAGCCCGGTCTGAAGACAGAACACTGGGGGTGGCTTGAGTTTTTATGTTCAGGTTCTGTGGAGCTTATACCTATCTGCTGTGTGGTCAGTTGTTCATATTGTGTACTATTGCTTATTGGGTTATGCGGATTCTCTCTGGTGTAACTGGTACTATAGGTTTGGGCTGTCAGGTTATTAGTTGTCGTATTAGGCCGGAGTTCTGTTACTGGCATAAAGAGTCCCTTCTACCCCCAAATTTTGCCTGTATTCCATTATTTAATAAATGATCGATTTTATATCTACCAATATATAGTTTTGTGTCTTCATTTCATACCCTTGTTGTCCTATTATATATATATATATATATATATATATATATATATATATATTATTATTATTATTATTATTATTATTATTATTATTATATTTTCACCCCAAACAAGGCACATTATCACTTTGATATAGGAAGCTACTACCAGGGACATAAACCGCAGGGTACTATGTAGGGAATTGGGCAGCAAGATGTCTATTAACATTACACTTGAACTTCTGCATGTCAGTACAGTTTGGGAAGCAGGGACCCGGAAGGGAGTTTAAAAGCTAGCAGTTCTGTGGAATAAATACTGGAGTAGAAAGCTTTCTTACATCTACGGATATGTACTTTGTAGGGGTGAAATTTAGCTGCTAGTCAGATTTGTCGCAGGTATTTATGTCGAGAGGGTACAGTTCACCAGAGCATTCACCATTAAAATATTTGTAGAATAGGCAGATGTCGTCGATGGGACAGATGCTAAAGCTTAGATGACAGTTCAGGACCTATCAGATTGGCAGCTCTCTTTTGAACATTGTCTATGAGCAAGAGACTAGGAGCAGATGCACAATAGGGCAGGTCGATTTGCAACTTTTTTCAGAAAATCAACATGGCACTGGTGATGATAGTTGGGATTTGATGTGATACAAACATATACCAAAAATTAGATTCCCATCTTGAACAAAAAATTGAGCATTTAATTTTTAAAATCGCGTAGAGAAATGCTGTAAAGTCCTTCATTTTCATTGTATTTTTCACAACACTGACTTTGAAATTTCACTATTTTTATAAAATATTCAATTAAAATTGATATATTTATATGAAATACATTGAAAGAAAAATAAATACATGAATTATAATTTTAATTATGTATCACAACTAGCAAAATATAGATGTGGGGATGTATTATACAATATTGTAATACTGTAACTTGAGACAAGTTACAGGACCATGTATTTTAATTTTTTATTAGAGGCAATAATATAAACTTATAATAGAACTAAATTATTCTGTATAATTTCCTTTTGGGGAAAATGGGGGCCTAATTTGCTGGCACGATGGCTTTGTAATAATATGTCTATGTCTTGCTTCCTGTCCATATACAACTTTTTGAGAAAAATCAAATTTGATCAGCGTGTGGCTGCAAAATTGATAGAAATAATATTTTTCTTTTTTCCTTTTTATTTTTATTTTTTTTAGTTGTTCACTATTTCTGGAAAAACAACACACACACATACAAAAAAAACAATTATTCGAAAAAACTTATTTTTTATATTTTTGCGATTTAATATGAATAAAAAAAACTAACTATTGTTTGGGTAAATCAAGAAAACTAATAAAATTTAATGAATAAATATTTATTTACCTAATGGACAAATTCGTTTGAATGCCCTCTTCTCTCACATCCAATTCATCTGAGTTTATCATCGATATTATATTTTCCAGAAGTAGTGCTAAAACACTATATTTTGAACAGTTTAAAATAGTAATTTCGATTTCAGTTAACTGTTTTGTTCTCTGAATCATATTAAAATATACTGTTGTTGGTTAAAAAAATATTGTCGGTTTTGATCTCAAACCAACTAACTGCATACACTTGGATGATAAATTTGACCAGAATGTTTAATTTATCATAGTGTTTGAGGATAGACAACTCTAGTCCATAAACACATTAATCTTGTGGCTTATGTTGCCATCTTCCTTGATTCAAGGGCCCAATTTTCTAAGTTAACTTCCACACAAGAAATGCCAACAGCATACTCAAAAAGTAGCCTCTGGTCTTCACACTTAAATTATTTGTTTCTTCTGCTGTCAGATAATGATGATCGGGAGAGAAACTAATTTTTTAGAATTCTACTTGAGGCAAATCTTGATAATTATTGATACAAAGTTTCCCCAAAGGACCAGTAAATGTTGTTAGGCTTTTTGTTGTTCCATCAATTAATTTAAAAATTGCTGTAAATGGCAGTTCTTCTAGTGGAACCTGAAAATTGGAAAATTTACATGTTTAATAATAGAGCCAGATTACATAATAAATACCAATATATTATTTTATTTTCCACAAAAAGGAACATAATTGCAGGTGAATCTATAGAATTAATTTTACCTTCTTGTTAGGAGGACAAGTGCCTTGTTTGACAATTTTTGTCTTGCACCTTGCTGCAAAGTCATCACATCTCAAGGCAGAAAGTTTACAGCTACAAGAAGATATATTAAACAGTCTGTCTAGATGTTCTTTATTCTTTTCACTTTGATTGCTGCAAGAGATGTCCTGTCAATCTGTTTGGCCCTCTTATAGCAAAATATATTGACCTTCTGTCCTACATAATGTTACCTTAACAAGGGTATTTGTGGATTAACTGCTTGCCAAATACTAATTATTTCCTTGGCAATTAACTTAGAAATCTCACTATTGTTTAAGTGGGATAACTGTTTTCGAGGAAATAACTAAACTGAATGACTTGTCGTGAAGTTGGGGTGCTGTTTTATCCAAATGACAAGGTGGACCAGCAAATTTTGTGAACCATGGGTTAAAACTGAACGTCGTGCTTTTACTGACATTCTAATCTGAAAAGTAAAATAAATAAATGGATTATAGCTGAAGGAAAAGTGTTTTAGGCTATGTTCCAGTTTCATACGTAAAAAAAATAAGTGCTAGTTATAAGAAATAATGAAAAACTTTGTAGAGTTGAATTAGATGTATTGAAGAGAGAGGACCAAACCAAATCAGAGGCATAGTAGGGTTTAGTTTAGACAGTTTTAGCAGATTTTAGGACCTCCTTCGATAACATGAATTTATCCTTAAAGAGATTTATTCTTGTAGCTGTGCCATTTTAAACGAGTGTTTAGTGCTAAGAGTTTGAAAAACCAGTGCTTGTGCATCTATGTTACTATGCTATTTTTAATAGTATTTTCAAGTTAAATTTAGTTTTATGATATTTTTGTTTATTAAATTTTTAGGTGAAAGTACAAAATACTTACAATACAACCTACTTCCCATATTAAGAATGGCTTTCTTAAGAAAGTTTTTTTAGCACAATAACATAGATGCACAAATAACGAAAAATCTTTAAAGGAATTTCATTATTTACTCGTATTAATCTTTGTGGGTTATCTGATTTTAAAACTATAATTTTAGAAGAAAAACACTGCTTAAAAACAATTACTCCCTAAAAATAAAAGAAATTAAAATGTTATACTAATTTTCTGCAAAGTATTTTTATTAAGTAGAAAAACTTGAAAATTTACGGAGTTTTGTTTCGTAAAGAATTTGTAGAATAAACTTGTATGGACTAATTTTTAAATATAAAACTTGAGTATTACCATATTTTAATAAAAGTTTCAAATAGAATTTGATGTGAAATATTAGGTTGGTGCAAAAGTAATGTTTTTGATGTTCATGTGAACGTCAAAAAATGCCATTATTTTTGCACTAACCTAAATAGAAAACAAATTTAAAAAGATAAAACAAATATGTTTAAATTTACTGCAGACACTTGAAATATAATAATACATATTTTAAACAGGTCTTTTTCGTTTTTCCTTTCGAAATAATTAAGTCTAAATCGTAATGTTTTGAAATTAAATAATAAACAAACGTTAATTTTAAATATCAGTAACGAGCGTGTTTGCGAAAGGGAAATGTAAAATGTTTCCACTTCAGAAAACGCAATGAAAAAGCGAACTTTGGTCGTTATTATTTAAAAAACATAATTTTGCCTTTACAGTTAATATTTATTTTATTAATTCATCATCCTCACTCATTTTATTTTAAAATGCACTTTAAAACATATTGCAAATAATGATTCCATTTTCTTAACAGTACGGATTGTTTTGATGATGGGACGTTTTAACAATTAACCGAAAAACTTTTAATCGCTTCAATTTTTAAAGTAATTTCCTCAAGCAAAGGTAACGATTTTGAGAAAAAATATTTCGTGTAGGTTTTTTTATGTCGACCCCCAACTATCATCACCATTGCCTCCCCGGGGTTCCAAAATCGACCTGCCCTAATGCACAAGCCCAAATGTGACAACAATACTCAAACCTGTGCGAATGGTGGTCTTATAGTGTTACAAAATTCTTTCAGGCGTTTGTAGTTTTCTTGCATGATAGAGAGAGCCTACCTTTTTTGCACCAGTCTTAGCAATACTCTCAATGTAACTGTTCCAACTCATGTTCCCTGTGAAATGTTTTTGACTCCTGGTGGGGTATATGAAACCAATGATTTCGACGATCATTTTTATCACCACAAGTCATGGTGAGCAAGCAATAAAAAGCTTCTAAAGTTACTATAAACATTGTCGAATTTTGGATTCGATCAGTTCGCCGCCATCTTTGTTACTTGAAATTATACTCAGGAGCTGATCTGAACTACACTGCTTTTACACCGCCATCTTTGTTACTGGCAATTACACTCAGGATCGTACTACACTACTTCTTCACCGCCATCTCTGTTCAACATAATGTATCCACACTTAACAGGTTATGGGCCCAGCCGTCGTATTTTCTTTTTTTTGTGTGACGGTTCGGAATCTAAATTCGAATTGTGGTAGGTAAAATTTCTGGGGTACCTAAGGATTCGGAAACTACACAAAGTGATACAATCTCCAACAGAGAATCCTAACGACCCCGAATTCCTCGAAAAGAACGCGATTGTTTTTGCAGAACTGATTCAATGCTTAGGCGATAGAAGTCTGTCTTTGATTATAAGAGACGCATTGAATGATGGACGGAAAGCATTGAACATATTAAGAAAACATTATTTATCAAAAGAGAAACCGAAAATTATATCACTATATACAGAACTAACGTCTCTGAAACGTACGAGGATGAAACTATTACCAACTACGTTATATGTTATAACGCCAACAGACAAACCTATAAATTTCAGTGAATTTAAAGTGGCATTGCACAGTTACGAAGAGACTAATCGGATGCTCGTGGACAATAATAACTCCAGCAATATTATGAAGTTCAAAAATGCTTCTCGAAAATAGACACCACCAAATTACGCACCTCACTGCAACGTTTTCCCAAAAGTAATTTTCCTAAGAAAAAGAATAAAATGATCTGCTATAATTGTGGACGACCCAACCACAAAAGTTTCCAATAAACGCTCTCAAGTGGACTCCGTAAAAAACGTTCAGAACTTTGAGGAAGAAACTTATCATCCTGAGTTATGCCTCTTTGGATTGAAAACTCTCCCCTTAAGGAGTCATGTTTCTTCCTTTTCCGGTTTTAACCTTCTTAAAATAAAGGCGTTAATAACCTATCTCTGCGTGCGGACCTCCCTTCTTTTACTAACCGCCACATGCATTTAACATGTCTACTTTAACAGGTTATGGCTCCAGCCGACTAATGTTTGATGCCGATGAAAATAATTATGAGATGTTCGAAATAAAATTCATGGGATACCTTCACAGGCTAAAATTAAAAGCCGAGTTAAAAAAAGGAAGATGATGAAATTGACTCACAGAGAAACGAGGATATATTCGCAGAACTTATCCAAGTTCTAGATGGTAGAAGTTTGGCATTAATCATGCGAGACGCGAAAGATGATGGAAGGAAAACTTAAAAAATTTTAAAAGAACATTATTTGTCCCAAGGCAAACTAAAAATCATTGCCTAGTATACCGAACTGTCTACCCTCCAAAAATACGAGGACGAAGATGTTACCGGTTACGTTATATGTGCTGAAAAAGCTATAGCTGCTTTACGAAATTATGGAGAGACAATTTCAAACCCATTGGCGACAGCTATGTTACTCAAGAGGTTGCGGTCTACCTTCAACACATTAAAAGCCAAAGTTACCGAAAGAGATACACCACAAACTTTGATGGAATTAAAGGCATCACTACGATCATATGAGGAAAACACGAAACCCAAAATGGAAGACGCCATCATGAAGACATCAAATAAAAAAGAACCTCCGACGTGTTTTCGGTGCAACAAATATGGCCACTTCGCAAAAAAACTGTAACAAAAACAGGTGGTGTAAATTTTGATACAAAATTCTGCAGAAAAAGACAAACTGAAGGAAACAGCCATTCATACTACAGGGTAGGAATAAACTCTCATATTATTTCTGATAACTTTGAACTATTAGTCGATTGTGGGGCTACTGTCCATATTATTAATGATGAAAGAAAATTGTTACGTTTGAACGTGACTTTAACCCAGAAGAACATTATATTGGGCTTGCCGACGGATAAAAAAAATAATATAGCGTTAAAGAAAGGAACGGCCAAAATAACATTACACGATATTTATAAAAAGAGGCATTATATTTATTTAAAAAATGTTTTATTCGTACCAACATTTATACAAAACATATTGTCGGTACAAGCCGCCGTGGAATTTGCACAAAATCATGCTATGCTAATCACCAAAGGCAGCGTTAAATTTGAAATAAACAAAAGGGGGAAACTTTATCATTTAGATAAATGCATAACAAATAGTATTAATAACACTATGTCATTATCGAGGATGTGAATAGATTGAATAAGACATAACAACCGATCAGCTTCTATATAAATGGCGTCTTTATTTACATATCTCAAACATGAGTACACCGGTAAGGGGGCGTAACTCCAGCCGGTGAAAACTCTTGTTCAGTCCCTCATGCAACATCTTCCCTTTTCTCAATAATAAAAACAGAAGATAAAGACAAACAAAACAAAAAAAAACAAAACAAACACAACAAAAAGTCTGATAAGAATTAAAACAGTCTACAAAACACAGTGATCTAGGCATTCCTTGGGCTGACTACCCTCCTACCTAACAGGGATTATTCTGCCCTTTCACTTATGTTGTGAAATCCTTGAATCTCACAGGATCTCTTATTATTCTTCCTGACCGTGTTGTCCGCAACCTTTCCGGAGTTGGTTTTGTTGGGGATGGGATCGGGTTGAGGTTTTCTCTTATTTCACCTTCATATTGAGGTGGTTCTGAGTTATATATCTCTTCTGTACTCTGCCCTGTATTCTTGGGTAACTCGCTCTGCACTTCATATGGCTGGTGTATTCCTGATGTGAGTGGGGGTGTCTCTGCAGTTTTCTTCAAATCTCCTCTATTCCGTCGATATAAGTCCCCATCCACTTTTACATGGTATGATCGCTCATCCAGTCTCCTCCATACAACAGCTTTTCTCCACTCCTTTTGACCATTTATATGTGGTTTCATCCGTACTACATCTCCAGGATACAATGGTTTAAGTGGTTTTACTTTGTGGTTGAAAGCATGTTCTTGCCTCCTGCGGTCTTGCTTCACTGATTTTCTCAGATTTTTGGGCAATTCTGGCTTGAGTAAATCCTCCCTGGTTGGGAGAAGTGTTTTTGTTCTCCTTGACATCAGCTTCTGAGCTGGTGATAAGAGACCTTTGGCTGGCGTATTCCTGTGATCCAACATTGCTAGGTATGGATCAGCCTTATCGTCCATCGCTTTCCGGAAGAGGTTCTTTGCCATCTTTACCGCAGATTCCACTTTGCCATTTGCCTTGCTATTGTATGGACTGACAGGTGTATGTGTAAAACACCACTTTTTTGCAAAGGTAGAAAATTCCTGGCTACTAAACTGAGGCCCATTATCAGTTACGACCTGGTCTGGTATTCCATGTCGTGCAAAATGGTGTTTAAGTTTAGTTATCACTGTCTTTGCTTGTGTATTGAGAAGATGATCGATTTCCCAGAAGTTGCTCATATAATCAACTGTGCACAGATAGTCTCTATCTGCAAACTTAAAGAGATCTACTCCCACTTTCGCCCAGGGTCTGTCAGGAACTTCATGGACCATTAATGGTTCTGCCGGGTTGGCCACTTCATATTTTCTACATGTGGGGCACTTTGACACATAGTCTTTGATGTCACTGTTCATATTTGGCCAATACAAGCATTCTCTTGCTCTTCTGCAACATCCTTCTACTCCCAGGTGTGTGGAATGCAGCTTTTCTTTCAACACCGCCCTCTGTGTCAGTGGAACCACTACCCGGTTTCCTCTGAAAATTAAACCATCTTGCACCGTCATTTCATTCCGCATGTTAAAATATGGTCTCACCTCTGGGTCAAGATGTATTTTTTCTTCTGGCCATCCTTCCAGAATTACTTGCTGTAACTGCTGCATGCTTCTGTCTTCCTTCGTGGCTGAGCGCAGTTCAAGCAGCCTTCTCTCTGTTACAGGAATATATTCTGCTTCCTTGACATCATCTTCATCGTCCATATCTTCACTGCTCAATGCATAAATGTATGCTCTTGATAGCGTGTCTGCAAGGAACATTTTCTTACCTGGATGGTACAGAACTGTAGCATCGTAAGCCTGTAGTCGCATCAGCATGTTTTGAAGTCGTTTTGGGCATTTCACCAATTCTTTTTTCATAATCGCCTCCAGTGGCTTATGATCGGTTAGCACTGTTATCTGTCGACCAAACGTATATTGATGAAACCGTTCACATGCGTAGACTACTGCTAGTAGTTCCTTTTCAATCTGTGCATACCGAGTTTCTGTGTCGGTCAGTGCACGGCTGGTATAGGCTAGGGGTTGACTTTCTTGTAATAGTGCAGCCCCCATGCCCTTCTCACTTGCATCGCATTGGATGACCAAAGATTTGTTGGGGTCATAGTACCTCAACACTGGTGCCTCACTCACTAACTCTTTCATTTTCCCAAAAGCCTCTTCATGGATTTGGGACCATGTCCATGGCACATCTGCCTTCACTAAATTTCGAATTGGGGCCATCACATCAGATATGTGTGGTAGAAATTTTGCCAGGTAATTCACAAATCCAACCAATCGTTGCACTCCTTTCACATCTGTTGGACACGGCATCTCTTTTATGGCTCTTACCTTCCCAGGATCAGGAAGTAAACCATCACTGGTTATTATGTGTCCCAGGAAAGATATAGACGTTTGTCGTAAGTTCAATTTTCCAGCATTCAATCGCATCCCGCGATCACGACATCTCTGCAACAGTTTCCTGAGTTTTAGGTCATGATCAATTGTTGCTTCTTCCATCGTTTTACCCTTCCCAATCACCAGAAGATCATCCGCTTTGTTAACCACCCCCTCCAAATCGGACACATTGTTAAAAAGGGTCTTTTGAAATATCTCTGGAGCTGGAGAAATACCGAAAGGTAAAACCTTCCACCGGAACCTACCGTATGGTGTAGCAAATGTTGTTAAGCGACTGCTGACTTCGTCTAATTTTACATGCCAGAATCCATCTCGTAGATCTAGGGTAGAAAATACCTTGCTGTCAGCCAGTTCTGGTAGTAAATCGTCCAGTGTAGGTAACTGAAAATGTTCCCTCTTCAGAGCCTTATTCAGTGGTCTTGGGTCTATACATATCCGCAGGCCTCCATTTTTCTTAGTTACCAGTGCTAACGCACTTACCCATGGTGTTGGGTCGCCCACTGGTTCAATAACATTCTTCTTAACCAGTTTTTCCAACTCGACTTTTAGCTTGTCTTTAAGTGCCACTGGTATTCTCCGTGTTGCTGCAACATTTGGTGTTACTCCTGGATCCACCTGCAAATGTACCTCTCCTGGTAATTGACCCAATTCTTCCTTGAATACATCTCTGAAGTCATTGATAATGCTGTCCGAGTACTGGGTGCTGGATTCATTCATTTGGGAAACTTTGGCGACCATTTTGAATTTGTCGTTATTGATTGTGACGAGTTCCATTTTCTGGATTGCATTTGCTCCCAGTAAAGGATGGAAATCCTCTTTCACAATGACAAACTTAACTGCATATTTCTGTCCAGTTTTGGGGTTTATCATTTTAACTCGACACTCTCCTAACGGCTTCACTTCTGCTCCATTCCACATGACAAGGGTCTTATTTGAATGTTCCAGTGTTTTTCCCATCACGTGTTTCACATTCAATATGTTCACGGACGCTCCACTATCGAGCTGAAAAGCAATTGGTTTTCCTTTCACCATCATTTCCGCCTTTATCACCTCTTGATTCACAGCATTCACCTTTTCCTTAATCGTTATGTTGTCTACCTGTCCATAGTCTGAACTACTACTGTCGTTTTCCTGGTCCTCATATTGGGTTTTGACAGCCTGCACCTTCTTTTTCCTTGATACTTTGCATTTCGCGGCAAAGTGGTTTTTCCCATTACATTGATAACAGGTCTTGCCAAATGCAGGACATAACTCTTTTCTCGGTCCATGCCGCAGTGCACACGCCCAGCAATCTCTGTCAGTTTGAGCCAATGTCTTTCTCCTCGGTTTAAAATCAACCTTATTCACTCCTTCAGGCCTTAGGATTCTGGACTGGACCGTGGCATTTTCAGACAGCTTACAAATGTCAATACATTTTTGTAAGTCTAACTGTCTTATTTTCAATAATTCAGCTTGTGTCTGTGGGTTGTGTATTCCCAGCACTACCTGATCTCTGACTACTGATGAAACGCAATTGTCACAAAAATTGCACGTTTTTACTAACGTCCGTAGTGCCGTAATAAAGGATTCCACAGTCTCTGATTCTCCTTGCTTTCTAGAATGAAATACGTAACGCTCGTAGGTTTCATTCGTTTCCCCTATAGCGTATTTATCGAATGCCTGCATAATTTCGGTGGGTGTTCTTTCATCCTCAGGTGTTAGAAATTGAAATCCGTAATAAACTTTCAATGCGTCATCTCCCAACGTGTGAAGCAAAAGTGCCGTTTGATACTGTAATGACTGTCTCGTCAAACACGTAATAATGGCGTAGTTATGCCATTTCAGTTTAAACAACTTCCAGTTCGCCGATAAATTATCTTCCATACATAAGGGCGCTGGTGGTCTTATGCCAGCCACTGGTCTGTTTGTTTCTTCCATGCTTCCATCCGACATTTTTTTTTCTCTTCCACGTGACGTACGTACGAATTACAATTTTAAACAAGAACAATAAAGTTACTTATCTGTTTCTGCAAATAACTTTCCGCTTCTTATCCTTTTGTACATCTTACTTCGACATATCTTTATCCCACTCGCGGCCACCATGTGTCATTATCGAGGATGTGAATAGATTGAATAAGACATAACAACCGATCAGCTTCTATATAAATGGCGTCTTTATTTACATATCTCAAACATGAGTACACCGGTAAGGGGGCGTAACTCCAGCCGGTGAAAACTCTTGTTCAGTCCCTCATGCAACAAACACGAAACGCGACTTGAACACGTGGCACAAAATTTTCGGTCATTGTAATATTTCTGATATTTTGAAAATGCCGACTTGTTGAGGGAATGTCCATTATTGAGAAAAACAATATACCACTGTGTGAAACTTGTACTCTTGAAAAAATGCAAAATTTGCGATCAGGAAAACCAGACGAAAGGCAAGGTTTCCATTAGAACTAGTGCATTGTGACTTGGCGGAGAAAATAGAACCTGTTAGTGTGAATGGTTACAAGTATACCATAACATTTACTGACGACTATTCAGGTTATGTGATGGCATATTTCCTCAAGAACAAAAGCAACACAGTCGGCGCTACAAAACAATTCTTGGCCGATAGTGCTCCTAGGGTTAAGAGATTAAGAAGTGATAACGGTTCTGAATTCACACCAAAAGAATTCAAATCACTTCTTGTTAAACATAAAATCCGACACGAGACCTCAGCCCCCTGCTCACCGCACCAAAATGGAACCGTAGAACGAGGATGGAGAACGTTATTTGAAATGTCGAGATGCATGCTAATAGAGTCTCATGTAACTCATGAGCCGTGGCCATATGCTTTTCTGTGTGCTATTTATATTCGAAATAGGTGTTATAATCACCGAATAAAACTGACACATTATGAGGCACTAAAGGGTAGAAAACCAAATGTTAAAAATATCAACATTTTTGGTACAACGTGTTACGCCTATGGGCAAAATAAAACAAAATTAGATCCTCGGACAGAAAAAGGAATTTTTGTAGGATACGACAAATATAGTCCAGCCTATTTTGTATATTTCAATGATAAGAAATCTGTTAAAAAATACGGTCAGTGACTTTTACAAATGAATTTAACGATGCAAGGGAGACCACTCAGGATAACACGGGCCGAAATAGATATACTTTTACATATGAGTTTAGCGACGAAAGGGAGACCATTCAGGATATTGCAAACCAAAAAAGATATATTAATCCAACTTTGGTTCCTTCAATAAATCCTGACCATTTAAGTGAACATATGGCCGATGAGAGTAGAACAAACGAACTTCTACCTGAGTCCTACGAGGTAGATATAGATAATAGACACAGTCAAGCATGCGAACAGACAAGTAACAGAAGAAATGACAGTTCCGAAAACAGAAAGAAATCCAAGGTACTCACTGAGACAGAGAAAACCACACACTTATTTAAAAGATTACGTCACTAGCAATAACCTAAGTGATCAAGATGAAGAATGTATAAATTCTTGTGAAAATAAAACTATCCCTGGATAATATCATGAAGCCATAAATTCACCGGAGGTTGATAAATGGAAATTGCCAATGGAGAAGGAGATGAATTCCTTAAAGGAAAACAACACTTTCACTCTGACAACCCTCCCTGAAAACAAAAATTTAGTTGGGGAAAAATGGGTGTATAATATAAAATAAAAAGATGACAAAAATAACGAAGAATACAAAGCTATATATGTTGCCAAGGGGTACAGTCAGATAAAAGGCATAGACTACCATGAAACATATGCATCTACCACAAAAATGACCCCTATCCGAATTCTAATGCAATTTGCTGTGCAGTATGATTTGATAATTCACCAGATGGATGTCAAATCAGCATACCTAAACGCCAAAATAGACTGTGACATTTTCACCCAACAACCCGAAGGATTCATTGCTCCAGGCAACGATGGGCTTGTTTGGAAATTAAACAAATCACTATATGGCCTAAAACAGGGCGGTAATATTGGAACGATCTACTGAGTAAAGAACTTCTACAAGAAAAAATTAATAAAAGCACTATCGACCTATGCATGTTTGAAAAAGTTGATAAAAATAAAAGAATTATTATTCTCGTATAGGTTGATGATATCTTGATTGTCACAAATAACTTAGACACAGTAACGGAAGTCAAGACCCTACTCAAACAAAAGTTTTACATAAAAGATTTAGGTCAAATCTCAAGATTTCTTGGTGTGGACTTCATAGACAAACCAAATGAAATAGAAATGAATCAACGGACATATACTGAGAAAGTATTAGAAAATTTTAATATGCTAGACTGCAAACCCAGACTAACACCCTGTTAACAGAAATTAACTTTCTCTAATGAAGCAAAATCCTTTGATTCCACAAGGTACAGAGAGGATATAGGAAGCCTGGTTTACTTATCTACTTGCACCAGACCCGATATTTCATGGGTCGTAAATAAATTATCACAGTACAACCAAACCCCCACAATTGAACACTGGAATACAGTGAAGCATGTATTCAGGTATCTGAAAGGGACTTTAAATCTTTGTTTATCTTTCAGGAAATGTGAAGGCGACCTGAAGTTAACAGGATTTACCGATGCTGATTGGGGAAGCTTTGAAGACAGAAAAAGTACGTCGGGATATTGTTTTTCCCTAAATGGAGAAGGGCCTGTTATTGCCTGGAAATGTAAAAAGCAGTCTACTGTAGCTCTATCTACATGTGAGGCTGAATATACGACAATGACACCAGCCATACAGGAAGCACAATATCTACTGCAATTAATAAACGATATGAACAATACAAAAGAATGGAGGCAAGCAACAAGATATTATGACAACCAGAGCGCAATCTCCATTGCAAAAAAAACTCTATCACTAATCAGCGGGTAAAACACACAGACATAAAATATCACGACATACGGGACAAAACAAACAATGGTAAAATCGAACTGAACTATGTGCCTAGTGACAAAAATACGACAGACTGCTTCACAAAACCCCTGGTGAGGACCCGCATGGACTGTGTAAAATTAAAATTATCAGGATGTAAAGTTTAAGCAGGGGTATTAAGAGAGTAAACTTAGCATCCTGAGTTATGCCCCTTTGGTTTGAGAACTCTCCCCCTTAAGGAGTCAATTTTCTTCCTTTTCCAGTGTTAACTTTCTTGAAATAAAGACGTTGATAACCTATCTCCGCGTCTGGACCTTCCTTCTGTTACTGGGCGCCACATACATTTAACATGTCTACTTTAACAGAACATACATTTCTATTTACATGTAACTTTGACAATACCACAAACGGTAAAAATCTCCTTGTAGACTGTGGTGCTACAGCACACATTATCACTAAGGAATCTGATTTTATTAATTTTGATTCAAACTTTAATCCACAGTCATTTTGTCGAACTTGCCGACGGTAGTCAAATAAATTATACAGCCTTGAAAAGATGCGATGCTAAAATATCCCTAAGAAATAATGAAGGCGAAATCTGTAACTGTATTCTAAAAATGCTCTGTTCATACCAACATGGTCTCGAACAATCCGGTCCACACGACACGGCAAGATACCAACCAATTCTGTCGACATAGCAGACAAAATCCCGAACAACTTCAATGATACGACCTGGCGCAATCCCGAACAACTCTGTCAACACAAGCCGACATGATGCGAACAATTCTGTCCATACGACCAGACACACAACTATAGCATCCTCAGCACTTACTTGCAGAATGACTCTAGCGTCGTCTTTTTGTAGCCCTTGGATGAATTCATTTTTGCTGTACGTGAGCTCGACTAAAACACTGACACCCAAATCTTGAGCGTTTCCCTGCAGTTTATTCATACTCTAAATCACAAAAATTGTAATATTTGGCATATTGTTTTTGCCTGGTACTTTGTTTTAACAGTGCAGTCCTAGAAACTTCATTAGTGACGCTCTCGTTTGTTGCATCATTGAACTCATCTTGCACTAGATAATTGAGTGCATCGCTCTCTGAGAATCTATCTTCATGTTGGCGTTTCTATAGCAGTGGGGCTTCGTCGTCTGAGGAATGTATGGAAACTAAAGCCGCTTTCAGGACTGCCAGCAACCATTGTAAGAAAGTAATAAAGAACGCTAGAGAGTTGTATGCTCAATCTGGTAAGTCCAAAGTAGCTGAGCAGCAGCTTGGTTCCCACCAGTTTTGGCAAATAACAAACAGAATCCTGAACAGAAGTGTGTGCTCCATCCCAACTATTATCAATTGACCTGAGGTAATCTCGTCAGCATCAGACAAAGCCAAACTCTTTGTCAAGAACTTTGCAGCTAATTCTATCCTTTGCGACCAAGGCCGCCAACCCACATTATTTCCTCCTGTATCAGAAAACATGCTATGTGATATATGTATATCTGTACGTGATGTTGCCAAGCTAATCAAAAACCTTGATTCCAGTAAAGCAACTGGCCATGACAGTATTCCAATTATAGTACTCAAAAAACTTCAACCAGAACTAGCGCCCATACTTACAAAACTGTTTAAACGTTGTCTTAAGGAGAATAGTTTCCCATCTCCCTGGAAAATTTCATCAGTATGCCCTGTGTTTAAGAATTCAGGTGATCGCTCATCCCCCTCTCAGTACAGGCCAATAAGTCTCCTGTGCGTCCTGAGTAAGTTGTTGGAATCTTTGTTAAATACAGAAGTAATTAACCATCTCAACAAAAATAACCTTCTTAGTAACACTCAATATGGTTTCCGTTCTGCTAGATCTACAGCAGATGTGCTTACAGTTATATCTCATAGGATTAGCAAATCTCTCGACGGAGGCCAACTTTCTAGGGCAATTGCTCTTGACATATCTAAGGCCTTTGATAGAGTATGGCATAAAGGTTTACTTCATAAGATCTCTAGCTATGGTATAGCTGGAAATGTCTTCTCAATTATTAAATCATTTCTTTCTGATAGGTTCTTAAGAGTAGTAGTTGAGGGGCAAAAATGAGAAGCTCACAGTATTAATGCCGGTGTCCCTCAGGGGTGCATCCTGGGCCCAACTCTTTTCCTGATCTACATTAATGATCTTCCAAATCACATCCTTACATCATTTGTAGACATTTATGCTGACGACACTACCATTTATGGTAGCACATCTAAGACAGTAAACGACCAAGTTCTCTCCAATTCTCTCTTCTCTGATCTTGAGCACGTAGTATAATGGGGAAAAGAGTGGCTAGTTACTTTTAATGCATCTAAAACCAAGCTTCTCTCTTTACATCATCAACATTCTGATCCACATCTGGCATCAATTGAAATGAATGGCTCTCGTCTTCAGGAGGCCTCAAGTTTTGACAAGCTTCTGGGCTTGACCTTTACTCCTGATCTTAAATGGAACACGTACATCAAATCTGTTGCCAAGGCCGATGGAGAAATGGTGGGATCTTTCTATCGATCCGGTAGATATCTCACTGCTGACGCTATTCTCTATCTATATAAGAGCCAGGTACGTCCAAGGATGGAATATTGTTGCCACATCTGGGCAGGAACTGCTAGAAAGGACTTGTCCTGCCTTGATAGAGTTCAAAATAGACTTCGTAGCCTCGTAGGAGATGTCCTTTTCTCTTCGCTGCAACCTCTATCTCACAGAAGAGATGTTGCGAGTTTGTCTCTGATGTATCGTTATTTTCATGGAAGGTGTTCAACTGAGCTTCAATCTATGCTCCCCCTCGCCAAACTTTCACAAGAAACACTCGTCTATCTGTACACACTATCAATAATTCCCCCCACTCTTTACCTGTGCCTAAACCTAAACGTAGATTCCATGAACAAAGCTTCTTTCTTAGAACTGCACGCCTGTGGAATTGTCTTCCGTTTTCCTGCTTTCCGGCTGACTACAATATGGTTGTATTCAAGTCTAACGTAAATAAGTTCTTGATGAGCCGTTCTATATAAGTTATCAAATTTACCAAATTTTCATTACTAATGATTACTATATTGTCCAATGTCTACTGTACACTCTTTAACCCTTATCCTTGAGTGGCCTCTTGGCCTTGATAAGTGGTGATGCCTATGTAAAAAAAATAATGTCGTCACATATGGAGCAATCATTTAGGCAAGCTTTTATGTGGTGTGGTATTCCATTAACTAAAACTGAGTGTAGGCTATTGATTTTCGTCACTATAATTGTGCTGAACTGTGGATTTTCCACCCAAACAGTATCTCCCTCCTTGTACAGATGAGCAACTGCATGTTCTATGACACGAGTCCCAGAACACACACTCTCGTTCACAAAAATGCTGTCTCAAAAACAAAATATAGCCGCGTTTCTGATTTCATCCTTGCTTAAATCAGTAAAAGTAAATTACTCAAGTGTTATTTATTCTGCACTTCAAATCACCAAGTTCCTGTTAAATTCGACACTTTTGTCAAAACTTCTGACTTCCAAACGCAACAATCTTTTCAGCTGACTTCCACACATCTGCACAAGTAACACACCTTCTGTCAACTCGCCTTATGCTCGCTTCACGTCCGCTTTTATAGATCAGTCTCATTTGCATAAACATTCACAGTCACGTGATTATTCACCATAAAACACACTGCCTCACCATGTTTGTTTTTCCTTTGTTTCTCTTTCATTTCATTCCACGGCCGACCAAGTGAATCATGCACACGTGCTAGTCAAGTAAGTTGCGCGTTTCACTACACTCCCCCTGATCTCATAATCACAAATAGGGTAAGGGGGCAGTCGTCTTAGCACAAAATGCTCGAGTCAAAACACTCCTTCCCAGGACAACATTAGACTACACGCACAAATGTGGCTCACTACCAGTCTCAAATGCAGCCTGACAAACCCATGTTGCAAAGAGAAAGGATTGCACAAGACAACGAGTTGGCAAAAGAAAGCACTTATGAATGAAATGAAAACTAACAGCTGAATATGCTTTCAGAACGCATTATTTGAAAACCTGCAAGCTACAATGAATGAAGAAGTCATCCTCCCCATGTTGCCATGCAAAGCTCTGTCCGTACCCCTTCCACCTAAGAAGACAACAAAAATGAAAAAAAATACACTCTCTATATGTATGTAACACTTTCCTTGTCCATTAGTCGTTTCCAAGACAAAATTCGAGCGATGTGCCCATACCACTGATATCAATTTCCTTGGGTCTGGACACCAGTACCTCTTACTTTCTCATGATTCAGTAGAAAATCAGTTGCCATATGATTGTGTCTACTACATTTATAAAACGGCGGAGAAGGGGGGGGTTACCCCTCTCCTTAGATGTGTATGTACCATAAATATTGATATATAAGGAACCAGTGTAATAAAAAAGGGGTGCTTATCATAACCTCGCCATCGTCACGGCAAATGACAGCGAGATTTACTCAAGCAGATTAATGGCGCACAGCGCATGTTTGCTCTCCAACTGTAAACCCCAGTTGCGCGTGCGGCTGTGTAAAGATTGTTTCAGCTATGTGCACATATTATAAAACTTACAATAACGGTTTGGTTCTGGGGTTCGGGAAGGAATGAGTCACTCGCTCGACAACAGCACGTTCCTGCCTTCTTCTTTTCCAATCAACCACACCTGGCCTCTCGCCGCCAATGTCACACCGCACAACCTGAACGTCAGCAACACGAAATACTTTAAGAGAAGATGTTCACGACTCTTTTCTTTTTATGTCTTCCAGGGAATTTTTCCCAGCTTTTATATCCTCCTATCTAGAAAAAAAGGAAGAGGCAGAGGGAAAATAGCTTCTCCCATCATGCCCTGCCTTCCCAACCCTTCGTGTATATAAATGAGCTAGCCATCTTTTCCTTCTTCTTTCCCAAAGAGGGATGCAGATACGCCCGGTACGTCTCTTTTTTTTCCTTTAGCATATATCCCACACGCCCCCCTGATCTTCGAGATCAATAAGACACTTCATTATCCTTCATCCAAGCAGGCCTTCTCCTCTTACGTTGAGGCCTCTGGGAACAACTTCTTGGGGGTTTACGTTTTCAGGTTCACTACAGACATTCTCGAGTAATTGTAAAGAACCACACTGTGGGGCTAAGTTGAATTGGGATGCATCGTTAGCTTTTTGGTAGATTTCGACTTCCTCCTCTTCACCGCCATCACTGCACACCGGCAGTGTTACACAATGCAGGTCTAATATATGCCGGGGAACGCCATTCACCATCATGTTGTTCTTTGACTGCATTCCCGTTACGACCCCCCCTCCTCCAGCGAGTGGTACATTTTGCATTGGAGGGGGGGACAGAAAAAAGCAACATTTCACCCACGGAGGCGGTGTTTTCGTACAACATCTCACCGAAAACCAGACAAGATGGGACAACTCTGCCTCATAGAGCCATCTTCGCATATAAGTGGCGGCATCCGTGCAAGAAAACGGTAAGAATTGAGGGTGAAGAAGCTACCATTTAAGTGCGTTTCCTTGCACGGATGCCGCCACTTATATGCGAAGATGGCTCTATGAGGCACAGTTGTCCCATGTTGTCTGGTTTTCGGTGAGATATTGTACCAAAATACCGCCGCCATGGGTGAAATGTTGCTTTTTTCTGCAGCAGCCTTGATGGTGTGATGATTGCTCTCTACTATCCCATTGCCACCCGGCTGATACGCTGCCATAAAAAAATTGCCTTACTCCCCACTCATCACACACCTCTTTAAAGGCTTCTGATCGGAAAGCGGGGCCATTGTCCATTAACAGTTCCTCAGCCGGTCCTCTCTCCAAAAATATTTCTTCGATGACTCCTCAGATCGCGCATGCCGCTTCTGCGCGGATCTCTCTCCAGATGGCAAACTTCCCTGGTCCACCATCGACAGATACAGCCTATAGCGATAATAGTTCACATCAATGGTCAATCGCTTCCAGTCATCCGCAATGTGTAACTCTCCTGCTTCGTGTCTGGATGGTCCAGAGTCTATGGATTGGCACTCCTGACAGTGCTCCACTACCTCCCTGATATCCTTCTTGGTGGTTTTCGGGTAAACCTCTCTTGCCAGGAATAATGTCCGTTCTCGACCAAAGTGGTGCATTTCATTCAACTTTTTAACTTCCTTTCCTGCACAGCATACCGAGGAAACCTCCTTTCCTTCTGGCAGCCAAGCCTTCTTTACCCGTATCATCAAATCCGCTTTGTTCTTTTCCGATGGGACCAGCACTACATATACCCTCAACTGGAATTCCGCTATCAAATCTGCGAGTGCTCTGAGCCTGCGCTTGATCAGCATTTCTGCAGCACCTCTGGTCCTAACTCTCTTATCGCCAGTTACTGCCGACCTGATCCATGAAACTATCATTGTTGAATCGGATTTGATTTCAATTGTTTTCAATCCCCACTTCAAGGCTAGATTGATTCCTTTCATGGCGGCCTCCAGTTCGGCTACATTGATATGGGAATAGTTGTTTTTGTTTGATAGCCACGCCGCATCTTCCACAGTTACACCTCCCATCTTTAATACGACGCCCAATGCCAGGCTGCTGGCATCGCACCAAATCACCCCCGCGTCTCTGCCGCTGATGTACCATTCCCCCTTCACTGGGTCTTCTTTCGTCACTCTTGCGATTATTTCTTGTAGCATATTCGTGACCTCCTTCGTCACACGGCCCTCCCAGCCATCAGTGTCTGTTTGTCATTGAATAAAGCCGCATGCTATCCTGAGCCAGCCGATGATTGGATAGTGTCCCACCAGTTTCCCGCAGACTGAGAAGAATTCCCGTTTTGTCAGGTCGGTTCTGACTTTAGGTATTGAATTCCCTCGTCTAAAGACAAGCCTTCTTTTACCATCTCGGCATAGTTTCAACCCCAACGCCGCTCCTCCATCCACGGACTCCGCCGGTTTTGCAGTCAATCCATACCTCGCAACATGGCCTCTCACTTTCTCCGCTGTTACCTTTACTTCCTCCACGAGAATGTCGTCAATGTACGAACTAGTGGCCTTGTCCACTGTATAGTCTTTACTCAGCACCGTCTTCCGCATGGCAGTCATAATTTTTGGGGCTGGGCTCAGCCCAAAGCCTGACCTCGTCAGGCAATACATCTTCCCCTTGTACCGGACCAATTGATGGTACCAGAGTTTTTCATCTACATGGATCTGGAGATAAGCCGACTTCAGGTCGACAATTCTAGTGGCCCGCTCCATCCTCCTCTATTTCCTCATAAACTCTTTGCATACTTCAATCCCTTTCTATTTTTTTATTTTATTTTTGTTAGTTTGAAGAGATCAAGGGGCTCCTTCCTGGGCTAACACTTGATTTTATTATAGTTTAAATTTATATCCGAGAGCTCTTTTAAGAATAGACAATGTTCCCTTTATGGCTGCTATCTGTATTTCCTTACAGCTTGGTTTTCCAAGGATTGCTTCTAAGTATTTTTGAAGGTTCTTTTTTATTAGGCCAGTTGCTCCTGTCACAACTGGTATAATGTTTATTTCTTTCAGAGACCATGTTGCTTTTAGATCATTTTTTAGGTCCTGATATTTTGTTATCTGTTCCCGTTCTGTTCGATTAAGGCCAAAGTCGTTTGGAACTGTGACATCGATAATGAGCGCAGTCCTTTCGGGCTTGTTCCATATTACTATATCTGGCTTGATGGCCTTGTCTTTTATGTACCTGCCCGCCTGTATGCCTTTGTCGTAGAACACTGTCACTTTTCCATTTGATGTTATCGGTGGTGGTTCATGTTCCCAAATGTTCGACGACCTATCTACTTGCATCTCTCCACAGATGTTCCAATGTAAGTATCTACATACTTTGTTGTTACGGGCAGTGTAATGACCATCGGCTAGAAGGATCTTGCATCCAGACATTAGGTGGCTTGGGCTTTCAACAGCTGAGTAACAGAATCTACATTGGTCTGATTTTTGTAGACCAGCCATTATTTTAAATCCATTTGTGAGTAAGCTTTGGTCTTGTGCAGCTATAATTAATCGTTCTTTATCAAATGGAAATTGGTCACTTTTAACCATTGCAGTAAAGCCTCCGTGTCAATGTAGTTTTGGTTCAGTTTTTCCATGAATCTGCCTGCTCTCTTATGTTGTTGCAATCCTTCTAGTCTTGTCTTCAGTTACCTTTTTGTATACTCCTTTCTCTTCTTTCAGGCGATTGGGGTTGCTGGGTTGTCAAATTCTTCTATTGTGGTGTCCTGTGTATTACCACTGAAATTTTCACCGAGCTTTGTAGTTGACGTCTGCTGGGGCAAACATGTGGTGTGATGTTCATTCACCATTTTTATTTTTGGGTCAGAAGAATATTTGATATATTGGCCTATGCTTACCATTGAAGCTCGGTATGCGTGGTTAATTTCAGTGAGGCCTAAACCACCTTCTTTCCGTGGTAAGTACAGCCTGTCCATGCATTGATGTTTGTAAATGACTTTATGAAGGGTCAACATGTTCCAAGTTTTTACGTCAAGGTTATTGATGCAGTTTTGTGGCCAATTGATTATGCCAAATCCATAAGAGACGAGTATTGCCAATTGATTAATGACAGCAATTTTTTTTTTCGGTGATAGTTCTGATGAGAGAATTTTTTTAAGTCGCTTGAAGTATTGACCCTGCACTTTCTCTCTCATCTTTCCATTTTCAAGTGTTTCATTCTCCTCTACTCCCAGGTATTTATAGACAGCATCTTCTTCAAGATCGTCAATACAGCCATTGTAAAGATTAAGATGTTCTGATGCTGTCTTTCTTCCGTTCCTCATGGTGCACTTATCGTATTTGTCGAATCCACACTCCATGCAGATGTCCTCTGTATAATATTTAACAATGTCGATCAGAGAGACAAATTGTTTCTCGGATTCTGCATAGAGTTTCAAATCGTCCATAAAGAGTAGATGGTTTACTCTTTTATTTTCTTCCTTCTTTCTGCCGATGCTGAGATTGTATCCAGCATTGGATCGCTTAAGTAGCTTACTTAATGGATCCATTGTGATGCAGAAAAGGAGCGGCGAGAGGCTGTCTCTGTAGTACTTACCAACACAACAAACGCCCTCGTGTTTGTGCCTTGTATAGGCATGCGCGACAACAAAACTTGGGTTTTTATAAGCGGAAGTCTCGAGGTTGTCAAGAATCTACAGGCGCATGCGCAAGAGAAGGGATTGAGATAGTGGTATAAAGGCAGGTCGAGTGAGAAGTTTGGGGTTGTTGTTGTTGTCATTGGACGTTACAGTGACGCATTCGTTAGCAGGTGATTAAGAGGCGGTTTATTTTTGTGTGTCAAGTTGCGCACCTCGGTGAAGGTCATATAAATCGTTCACCTCGGTGAAGGTGAAGGTCATAGTCTCCCTGGAATATTCCTCGCTTGATCTTTATGTTTGGGGTCTGTATCCTTCTTTGCGTGTGCTGCAACGTAATTGATGTGCACCATCAGGCCATTTGTTTTTGAAGGAATGATGTAATATCAGTGTACACATTGTACAGCTCCAAACAGCGAAGTATCCAAGAATGAGGTATACTGCCAAAAGTCTTATTCTTATAATCAATCCAGGCCATTGACAGATTTCTTTGTCTTCTTCTGCAGTCTTCTAATATGGTTCTGTTTACAAGGAGTTGGTCTTTTGTGCCCAGCTTTTTCCTTGTACACCGCCTCTGCTCACTTTCGAGGTAATCACCAGCAATCAGATGGTCGTATGTTGCATCAGCTATTATCCCTGTAAGGAGCTTGTAGGTTCTTGTGAGGCAGCAGATTTGTCTATATTTGCTAGCCATGTGGGTGTCCTCATTCTTGGGGATAAGTGATGTACTGCCTAGAGTAAGCCACTCAGGCGGCTCTTCATCTCCACTAATGATATTGGCATAGTGATGATGAAGTGAACTCAGGTTTTTTCAGCCAGAAATTTGGTATTTGGTCTATTCCTGGGGTCTTGAAATTACCGCATTGAGCTACCGTCTTGCAGACAGCTTCCTTGGTAATTTTTAGAGCTGGCATCTTTTCTTTCTCCTTGTTAGCTTCTTTGATGGTATCTATTCAATTGTTTTCATTGTTCTTTAGTGTCCTCATAGAGTGGCCTCCAGAAGTTTTCAACTTCTTCTTGTGGTGGTAGGGAGCTCACCTCTATTTCGTCTTTAACGAGGCTCCTGTAGACAATTCTTGGGTTTGTTGCAAAAAGTTTATCCTTTTTGCTTCAAAATTTTTGGTTTTGTTTTTTATTTGTGCAGCTAAGGCTTTTATTTCAGCCTGATGCTCTGCCATCTTAGCTGTGCTGGGTTTTGGAGGGAATAGTAGGTTTTCAACTTATTCACCTTCTTATTTAGTTTTTTGCTTGGGGTTTCACAGGATAGGAATACATATATCTGAGCAATGTCCTTTCAGAGTCTATCTATTTTCTGTTGGAGTTTTCGTTTCCAGACTGGGTTATATGATTTAGCCCTCTTTTACTCTCTTGGTGTTTGGGTAAGAGTTTTAATTGAATAAACCATGCTTCCCCGTATGTTGTATGATTTATTTTACTCGATGGTGCGTTAATTGGAGTGATTCTTTCGAGGGCATCGTTGACTTTTGAAACAAGCACCTTAAAGGCTTTGTTCATACTAATTTTTACCAGTTTGGGCCGATCCTCAACAGCCAGACCTCGTGCTATTTCTATCCTGTTTGCCAGCTCTTCCTCTAGTTCCAACTGGTCCGCGTTCAATGTAACATGTTGAAGTGGGACATACTGTTGGCATGTCTGGCCATGTTTAAATTGTGTTGGGTCTGTTGGGAGTGATTCTTGGGGAGATGTTGCATTATTTGATGGAGTGGCACGTCGGGTATACTTCTGGTTTGTTTTTGGTAGACATCTAAGACTTGGACTTGTTGGCATTGTCTCAGGGAGCTGTGTCAGGTGAGAATTTGTTGTGTCTTCTTGTTTGGTTTGGCAGATCTTGGGTATAGGGAGGGGATTGCTGATTGTGCAAATGTTGTTTGTAGCTATTTCATAGACATCTTTTTTTAG
This sequence comes from Euprymna scolopes, assembly GCF_053919585.1. NCBI lineage: Eukaryota > Metazoa > Mollusca > Cephalopoda > Sepiida > Sepiolidae > Euprymna > Euprymna scolopes. Next base: position 530,622 of record NC_136486.1, on the reverse strand, counting down.
CTGGGATATTTGCTCACCAGAAAAGACTTGTTTCTCAGAAAATTAGATTTCTGACATGTTAACTTTTCCTTCTCAATCCCCTTCTTGTTTGGGCAATGGTGCTTAAAAATCTTTTGCCATTGCTTACAACTGTCTGTGAGTTTTTGGTATTTTATTTTTGCGTATTCCATTGACCAAATCAATGTCCATTTTTCCTCCCTATTCCACTGAGTTTGGGTATATTTAGCAGTATTAGATTTGGTAAAATCAATCGCTGTTTCACTAAAGCTTTCTTCTCAATTGACTCTCTAGCATCTTTTAGGAGATATTTATGTATTTGCGATACAATTGAAAGTAAGTTCTTAGTTGTGGTTATTGTTGTTTTTTTCTTTTAGTAAGGGTGAACTTTTTATTTGAGCCTCGAATACTGTTTTTTTTTCTTCTCCCCCATTTCTCATACCTAGAGTATGCGAAACAGTGAAGAATAATTTTTTCTCCCCAAGAGACCACTTGACTTAGTTATAGTGTTTTTTCTTAGTGGTTCTTGTTTGGTCTTGCCGGATTCCAGGACTAGAATTTGACTGGTCTGGTGGAGTTTCCAGCTTAGTGTTTTCATTTGTGGAAACATCACAAGGAGAAGGTGCACCGTTATTTTCCTCATATGACCCAGTGCTTAGCCATGCTGAGGAGATCTTTTTTATTCTGGGCGATATCCTGCCAGTTTGACGATTTTGTTTTATTTTTCATTTTTATTTTAATTTTAATATTTGGTCAGAGTTTACTTTAAATTAAAATTGAAAGTATCCTCATACCAGAGTCCCTGGTAAACCCCTGTACAGAGAGACCGAAGACACCCGAGGTTGGTTTCTAGTAGGCATTCAATTCTCACCATCTCATGTTTCTATACCCTTCTACTCCTGCCATTCCTATTGCGCCAAGACATGCGAAATTTACTTGCAGATACGCCCGGTACGTCTTCTTTTTTTTTTTTTTTACTTTCGCATATACCCCACACATATCTTTTCTACTCCCACACAAATTCTGTGGGCATAAAAACTAAAACTCTACCTTTTCACGCGGACATATTCCAAAGCACCTCACATCACAAAGATGTTTTTTCATCCAATTGGATTACGAAGAAAGCAAATTTCAAAAATATTTTTCTGGCAGACTTTGTGGGGCCAGTTTGAAATCTATAAAAAGGGCATTTTGCACCAAAACCAGTCAGTCGACCCCAGCCAGCATGCTGTGAAGATCAACACCGATTCCGTCCACAGAACATTAAACTTGAGCGCACCACCAGTTATTTAATTTTCCATGGAAATGCACTTTTTACGCTTTTCTTGCTCTTTGCTGAAGTAAGCAATTGACTTTTATGTTGTTTTAGTATTTCTGAAAAGGACTGGTTATTTCTAATCTAGAACTTTTACTTTTTTCTACTTCATTTCATTTTATTACCTCAGTCGCAGGAAAAGACTTTCAATTAAGAAGAAACTTTCTGGTCTTCTCTTTTCACTTATTTACGCTTTTGAGAAAATAAATTTTATTCTCTGCCTCAGTCATCTTTGTTTTCATTGTTCAACTTCATTTATCATATTATTTTATTTATTTATTTTTATTTTTTTAGTTTGCAGGGCTAACATCGACACTCATAGTCCCGCAACCCCAACGTGATTTGTACAATCATACAAGATGGCTACCGACAACACCAACTACCATCCCTCTATCAGCGTCATGTACCCCTAATACACTGACCGACATTCAGCGAACGTGGTCCAAGCATTACCTCCTGCTGTAGTCGACGAAGTGGCCGACACATTCATGAACATGAACCCGCCGACACCGAGCTCTTGACTTCATACGAGACGCAAAAAGTGAAGCACTAAGCAGCAGCAGCAGACAACACTCTCTTCAGGACTTGCAAACTTTCTTCGACAACTTAATTCAACAAACCCAACTCTCACGGATTTTCGTCAAGAAATAAAACATAATTTTTAAAATGATTAAATTTATTGTTTAATATTTAACATAATTAAGAAATAGAACATTCTTTTTTTTTAATTTATAATTTTTTTGTTTAATGTTTATTAACACAACTTACAAATAATATTAATATATCGTTAGTTTCATAAAAGAAACAAAGAAAACTAATGAATCGATCATTTACGCTTATTTAGATGACGTCACGACGGTGTGATTTGCAATCTGTTTCTATTCGCCATGCAATGGAAGGCTATATTTACAATCTGAAGTGCACAGATAGGTGTATCAGAAATTTTGTAGGAATTTTTTACACCCCAAACACGAAACTGCGAATAAAATATAAAAAAAACCCTGGTAATTTCTCTGTTAAAAGTGGGTTGGTTGTTTATTTTCTTTATGGATTATATCCAAAATAAACTAATAAAATTGTTTTAAAAGTAATAGAAATATTTTTTTTTTAACAATAATGAAATTAATTGAATTTTACGAGTTCAGTATTTTTCAATTTTTAAAATTTAAAAATCTATCAAAATTTTTCTATTGATTCAATTTTTACGATATTTTCAATGTCAATGTGAAATTTTATGCTCTTTCCAATAAACCGAATATAATATTTTAGACAAACGTTTTTCTTTTTAATTCACGCCCCCCCCCATTTTCAAGTGTCTATTAAAAAGTAAATAATTAATTTACTCACCAAAGTTTTATATATCACAAATTGAAGATAAAAGATCAATAAATAATATATTCAAATTTTTAAAAAAAGTAGTGTTTTTTAGAAATTTACCTGTAAAGTCCGAAGTTTGAAACCTTTTTTTTTTTTTTTTTTTTAACCACGTTGTTTGTTTTTTCTTCTGTTATTTTTTTAAAATAAAACCTTGGTCCTGGTTCTTTTAATTGAGAAAAAAAATTAGTGCTTGAATTACATTTTTCGAGTAGTTATAAGCTTAGAAAGACAGGGGGTCGAATGATTTCACGCCTCCCATTTTGAAATGTCTATTAAATTAATTTACTCACCAAAGCGTTATATATCCCAAATTGAAGATAAATGATCAATAAAAATTATATTCAAATTTAAAACAAAAAAGTAGTGTTCTTTTAGAAATTTACTTGTAAAATCCGAAGTTTCAAACCTTTTTGTAAAAAAAAAAAAAAAAAAAAAACACGTCGTTTGTTTTTGTTTTTTATTTTTGGTGTTTTTTATGAAAGCTTGGTCCTTGCTCCTTTAATTGAAAAAAAAATTAGGGCTTGAAGTACATTTTTCGATGAGTTATAAGCTTGGAAAGACGAGGTGGAATTATTCAATATTTTTCACGAAATCTTGGATTTTAACAGTTATTTCGACTAATCCAAATAATAATGGAAAGATCACTATTTTAAAAAATGAACCTGTTTTTGTTTTTTATATGTTTTCATATATTATTTTGTAATGAATTTAACACACAAAAGAGAAGTTTAATAAAGAAATCCCAACAGGCCGTAAGCATTGACAAGCAATAATCTAAGCATGACATTTTCACACGAGGAACAAAATAAAGATTACACCGCATTACGGTGACCTAAATAATTTCACGTTTAAATGGAGCTTTTCATCTTTTATTTTTGATTCTTTTGTATTTTGATATATTTTATTTCTTAATGAATTGGACGCACAAAACAAAAGTTGTAGCAATTTACTAAAGAAATCCTAACAAACAAAAATCTTCTGTTTTGATATAAATAGAATTCAGCCCATTTTTTTTTTTGTATTGAATTCCTAGAATAAAAGGTAAGTTTTTTTTTTTTAAATCTTTTTCTTTATAAAAAAACTTCCATTCAATAACTTTTAAAATAATCTTGAACATTGAAATAAGTTTATTTTTTTGCAATCTAATAAAACATTGAGTTTGCCATACTTTATAACAGACGTGAATAAAAAAGTATAAATCTTTGATGAAAATCTCCTAAAACTATATTATTTAATCTGGCATTTAGATTTTTCGTAAAAATAAAAATGTGCTTGTTTTAGTAAAACTTGTACGATTTCTGAGAAAATAATGATGTTTACACCAAACGCAATAATTTGATTCGAAATCAGTTGAATTGTTAGGCAATTGAGCAAAAAAGAAAAAAAAACCTGCTTTTTCGGTATTTAATTGTTTTAAAAGCTTTTCCTGCCTACACGTGCCCATTATGTCGATAGAGGGGTTTGCATCACTGTACACATAGATTCGAAAAGGTTGTCAAATAACAAATATATAACAAATAAACGTTATCAAAGGCAAGATCAGTTATTTTTCTACCTAACAGGATACTTTTCTAGTGTTTTATTAAATATAACATGTTTATTCAGCTCGAAAAACATACAGTGTTTACCGATGTAATAGAAAATTAAAAATGGCGTCCGACTCTCTCTTTGACACGGTAAGTTTGGGAAAAGGAGTTTTAAAAAAAAGTAGACAAAATACTGTTAGAAACTCGCTCAATTAGGTGTATCAGAATTTGGGGGGAATTTTTGACACTCCTAGCACAAAACTGCGAATAAAATAATTTAAAAAAACTCGTAATTTCTCTTTTTGAAGTGGGTTGTTTATTTTCTTTATGGAATATACTTCCAAATAAACTATTAAAGTTGTTTAAATAATAATAGAAATATGATTTTTTATTTAAAAAAAAAAAAGAACAGTGTTTACAATGTGCCGGCACGCCTTCTTGCAGCCATTTTTTTTTTTATGTAATGAAATCAATTGAATTTTACGAGTTAAATATTTTTCAATTTTTAAACTTTAAAAATCTATAACAATTTTTCTATTGGTTCAATTTTTACGATATTTTCAGATTCAATGTGAAATTTTATGCTCTTTCCAATAAACCAAATATAATATTTTAGACAAACTTTTTTTTTTTAATTCACCCCCCCCCCATTTTGAAATGTCTATTAAAATTTCAATAATTAATTTACTCACCAAAGTTTTATATATCACAAATTGAAGATAAAAGAGCAATAAATAAAATATTCTAATTTAATACAAGAAAAGAAGTGCTTTTTTGGGAAATTTACCTACAAAGTGTAAAATCTTTTTTTTTAAAACACGTTGATTTTTTTTTTTGTAAGTGGAAGCTAATGTTATGCTTAGATTGTCAAGTAAATATCGGATGCTTACGACAATTTTTTTCTATTTCATTCAATGTTTTCTTTTTTTAGATATTTAAAAAAAATTCACTTGATAAAGAAGTATTAAAATATATTAATTAAAAACTCATGTATCTCATTAAGAGAATAAAAAATGTATAAATCGGTTTTTTTTTTTTTGTTTAACGGTAAAAACTTATAAGTGAATGTGTTCATTTTCAACTAAGGAGACCCCAAAATACTAATTTTAGTTTACAACACGCAATAGAAAGAGACATTAATTATTGCCCTTAGAAGCCACTAGAAGTTAAACGCAAAGAACATCAGATATTTGTCTCCCTTTATTTGAACAGTGAAAAAAATCTGAGTTCGCACTTGTTTTTAATCCTTGTTTAAAAAAGTATTTTATTTAAAAAGGACATGGAATATAAGTATAAATATGGATAAATTCTTAACAATGAACAATAGAAGTACTCATTGAATAGTATTTTTATAGGTAAGTGATTTTTTTGAATTTATATCTATATTTTTTTATAATCGAAGTAAGTAAAATTTCGTTGATTTTCTTTTAATCTTTTTTAAAGAAAACCGATTTAAAAAAACAAAAATTGCATAATTTGTTATTAAACATGTTATTCTTTTAAATTTTTGTCTTTGCTCCTTTAATTAAAAAAAATATAGGGTTTGAATTACATTTTTCATGAAGTTATAAGCTTCGAAAGAGAGTAAGTCTAAATATTCCAGTGTTTACCACAAATTTTTAATGGCGATTTCTGATACTGCTATCGCTCAATATATGTTACCGTGACATAGGCTGACATATAATCGGTGGGTTTTTAACAGTATTTTATCTAGCTTTTTTTTTATTTTAACCCCTTTTCCCAAACTTACCGTGTCAAAGAGAGAGTTGGGCGCCATTTTTAATTTTCCAATACATCTGTAAACACTATGTTTTTCGAGCTGAATAAACATGTTACATCTAATAAAAACACTAGAAAAGTATCCAGTTAGGTAGAAAAGTTACTTATCTTGTCGTTGATAACATTTATTTGTTATATATTTGTTTTTGGACAACTTTTTTGAATCTATGTGTGCAGTAATACAAACCCCGCTAGAAAATCCCATTTGATATTTGATCTTTTATCCAATAATTAAGATCTTAGAATTAGGGTCACTTTCTTTTATAAAGTTTGCTTAAAATTAGCACCCATTTATTAGTCATTATCAATTAGCAGAAACTTAACGTAGAAAAAATATTAGTAAACCTTTAGAATCAAACTCAGCATAAATTACCACCTTAAAAAAATCAAAATCTACTTTTTTTTGCTATTCACTTTTTACGATTCAAAAGCTTTATTATTCACTTTTTACGATTCAAAAACTTTAATATTCACTTTTTACGATTCAAAAGCTTTAATATTCACTTTTTACGATTCAAAAGCTTTAATATTCACTTTTTACGATTCAAAAACTTTAATATTCACTTTTTACGATTCAAAAACTTTAATATTCACTTTTTACGATTCAAAAGCTTTAATATTCATTTTTACGATTCAAAAGCTTTAATATTCACTTTTTACGATTCAAAAACTTTATTATTCACTTTTTACGATTCAAAAACTTTAATATTCACTTTTTACGATTCAAAAGCTTTAATATTCATTTTTACGATTCAAAAGCTTTAATATTCACTTTTTACGATTCAAAAACTTTACTATTCACTTTTTACGATTCAAAAACTTTATTATTCACTTTTTACGATTCAAAAACTTTAATATTCACTTTTACGATTCAAAAGCTTTAATATTCATTTTTTACGATTCAAAAGCTTTAATATTCATTTTTACGATTCAAAAGCTTTAATATTCACTTTTTACGATTCAAAAGCTTTAATATTCACTTTTTACGATTCAAAAACTTTACTATTCACTTTTTACGATTCAAAAACTTTATTATTCACTTTTTACGATTCAAAAACTTTAATATTCACTTTTTACGATTCAAAAGCTTTAATATTCATTTTTACGATTCAAAAGCTTTAATATTCATTTTTACGATTCAAAAGCTTTAATATTCATTTTTACGATTCAAAAGCTTTAATATTCATTTTTACGATTCAAAAGCTTTAATATTCATTTTTACGATTCAAAAGCTTTAATATTCACTTTTACGATTCAAAAACTTTACTATTCACTTTTTACGATTCAAAAACTTTATTATTCACTTTTTACGATTCAAAAACTTTACTATTCACTTTTTACGATTCAAAAACTTTATTATTCACTTTTTACGATTCAAAAGCTTTAATATTCATTTTTACGATTCAAAAGCTTTAATATTCATTTTTACGATTCAAAAGCTTTAATATTCACTTTTTACGATTCAAAAGCTTTAATATTCACTTTTTACGATTCAAAAACTTTATTATTCACTTTTTACGATTCAAAAACTTTATTATTCACTTTTTACGATTCAAAAGCTTTAATATTCATTTTTACGATTCAAAAGCTTTAATATTCATTTTTACGATTCAAAAGCTTTAATATTCACTTTTTACGATTCAAAAGCTTTAATATTCATTTTTACAATTCAAAAGCTTTAATATTCACTTTTTACGATTCAAAAGCTTTAATATTCACTTTTTACGATTCAAAAACTTTACTATTCACTTTTTACGATTCAAAAACTTTATTATTCACTTTTTACGATTCAAAAGCTTTAATATTCATTTTTACGATTCAAAAGCTTTAATATTCATTTTTACGATTCAAAAGCTTTAATATTCACTTTTTACGATTCAAAAACTTTACTATTCACTTTTTACGATTCAAAAACTTTATTATTCACTTTTTACGATTCAAAAACTTTAATATTCACTTTTTACGATTCAAAAGCTTTAATATTCATTTTTACGATTCAAAAGCTTTAATATTCACTTTTTACGATTCAAAAACTTTACTATTCACTTTTTACGATTCAAAAACTTTATTATTCACTTTTTACGATTCAAAAACTTTAATATTCACTTTTTACGATTCAAAAGCTTTAATATTCATTTTTTACGATTCAAAAGCTTTAATATTCATTTTTACGATTCAAAAGCTTTAATATTCACTTTTTACGATTCAAAAACTTTACTATTCACTTTTTACGATTCAAAAACTTTATTATTCACTTTTTACGATTCAAAAACTTTAATATTCACTTTTTACGATTCAAAAGCTTTAATATTCATTTTTACGATTCAAAAGCTTTAATATTCACTTTTTACGATTCAAAAGCTTTAATATTCACTTTTTACGATTCAAAAACTTTACTATTCACTGTTTACGATTCAAAAGCTTTAATATTCACTTTTTACGATTCAAAAGCTTTAATATTCATTTTTACGATTCAAAAGCTTTAATATTCACTTTTTACGATTCAAAAACTTTAATATTCACTTTTTACGATTCAAAAACTTTACTATTCACTTTTTACGATTCAAAAGCTTTAAAAACTCTTTGCAAAGAACTTGATTAAAAGCAAATAAATAACAAATATTTAAATATTTAATATTTTAAAATATTCACAAAGAACTTGATTAAAAGAAAATAAATATTTAAGAGTTTATAACCGGGAATACCTTTCCTACATAGATTTAATGTAAAATGAGTATCTGCTTTATAACCAGTTCATGATCAATAAGACGTAATCGTTCAGTTTCCAATTTTTTGTGGGAGAGAGGAGAGTTTTATGTGAAGAATGGCTCATATCGCTTTTTGCTTTCTTGCTTTATTTTTTAAGGGGTGGGGATTAGAGTCCATGTGTTGGTCACTATTCTGTACTTCCATCTAACAATTTAATAAACAAAAGATACAGTATAAATATTGTTAGGCATAACGAAACGTTGCAAAAAGTGTCAGCGTGACAGTTATTAGGTGGGATTCTACTAGTATTTAGTATAATTTTCAATTTGGGAGTGATTATTAGAACTCCCTAGATTCTGTCAGCTGTGTTTTCTTGTTATAACTTAAGACTGTACACTCTTTAACCCTTATCCTTGAGTGGCCCCTTGGCCTTGATAATGTGTTGATACCTATGAAAAAAAAAAGAAAAAGTCCAATGTGAACAAGTTCTAATTGAATCGTCCCCCTAAGTAATCCAAGTTACAAAATTCCCACTGTTTACTATGCTAAAATCACAATGATTAATGTATGCCTATTAACCCTTATCCTCGAGTGGCCTCTGGGCCTTGATAAGTGGTGACACCCATGTAAAAAAAAAAAGAAAAAGACTTCTGTCAGCTGTGTTTTCTTGTTATAACTTAAGACTTGGCACCATTTTCTTTCACAAGCTATAAACCTTTCAAAATAAGTTCAAACAAAAATATCTTATCCAGTTAGGTAGAAAAGTTACTTATCTTGTCTTTGGAAATACTTTTTTATATTTATTTTCCTTTGGATTACTTTTCCCTGTTTTTTTTTTTTCTATATGACTCTTTTATTAATTAAATTATTAAGCGAAAGTACAAGTTATCAGGTTGAGAAGAAAGTTGTTGTTGTTTTAAACTTTAAAAATTCAGATGAACATATCTCGGCTCAAACAAAAACTGATTGATCAAAATAAGCACCATCAGAATCAATACACTTTTGCAAATGCAAAACAAGTGTATTTAGGCCAGTAACATAAAAATCTTGCATTCTAATGGCAATGAAGCAGTTGAAGGCGTTTCTGATATCATTTACGTTTTTAAAGTATTTCTCACAAAGAAAATGTGTTTTATATATATATATATATATATATATATGTATATATATATATGTTTGTGACATATTTATGTTGCGGAACGGCACCAAAATTATATGTCTGTTGCATTATTAATTTCAGATGTACCAAATAAACAGTTATTTTTGTTTGAATGAAAACAAATGACACTTTTTTACAACTCTTCAAGTTTTGGGTTCGTTTATTCCAGTTACATTTTACTGACAACTAATACATCAGAACATGGTGGGGGTCGGAGGTGGAGTATGGCTTGCAAAATGTTTTGCCTGTAAAAGTCTTTTGTCTATATTACTTTATCTTTTTTATTAACATCAAATGCTCTCATAACTTTTTTCCAGCTTTTGTTTATTATTTTAAAAACCTGTCAGTGCCCTCTTCAACTTTTGTTTATTATTTCTAAAGCTGGTCAGTAGGCTTGTTTACTCTGACAAACATTTCCCATAATGTTGGCCAGAGCTTCCCGGACATTATGACATCATTGTCACGTATTTGTCAGGCTAGTCCCGGATCTACAGACTGACCCAGACATTATGACATCCTTGTGACATATTTCTCAGGCTAGTCCAGGATTCCCAGGCTGACCAAAATTTGTCTATAATTTAGCCTTATTTTTGCAATCTTCCTTGCTTCTCTCCAACAAATAGTCAAGATGCTTGAAAAAGTGGTAGTCAGTAGGTTAGAGGTCTGGGGAGTATAGCGGATGAGGCAGGGTTTCATAGCTCAATTCGTTAACATTCTGCAGGGTCTGTTTAGACTCATGCAATCGGGCATTGTCATGTAGGAAAATTGGGCCATTTCTGTTGACTAATGCTGAGTCTCGTCAATGTTTCTGATGCATTTCATCCATTTCTTGAAAGTACATCATTGCCGTAATTGTTTTGCCTGCATTAAAAAAAAATGTAATGGATGAGACATGTCACAGATCACCAAACAGTCAGCTTGATATTCATTTGATTCAACTCTGGCTCTGGGAAGTGTCGTGTAGCTTCATCGGCATGTAACCACTAAGCTGAGCATCATTGGTTGTTATAAAGAACTCACTTTTCGTCGCAAGTCATAACCCAGTTAAGAAATGGATGGTTCTTGTTGCATAAAAGAAGGGAAGATGGCACTTCATAACTGAGTTTCTTTTGGTTGTCATTTAATATGTGAGGTACGTATTTATTAAGTTTTTTGTCTTTCCAATCTCTCTAAAGTAGTTAGAAATCGTTGTATGGATTAGATCTAATTCAGAAACAAGTTCTCAAACAGTTGTGCATGGATTGGCTTTGACTAAGACTCTTAATTGATCGTTGCCAACATCCGATGGCTGACTACTATGCTTATCATCTTCAAGACTCAGTCACTGCCACAAAATTTCTTAAACCACTATTATGCTGTGCATTCAGTAGTGGTTCCTAGGCTAAATACTTCTGATTATATCACGAGCTGTTTCAGCAGCTTTTCTGTATAGCTTGACTTGAAATAAGAAAATTGTGCAAATTTGATTTTTCCATCTTGTATTCAACGTTCTGAAAAGAAGAAAATCTTTTTAAAATGATTGTAATTTAAGAGATCAGATAGAGCAAAAAACGCTCTTTAAAATGATATATAAAGTAAAGGTATGACAAAAACCTATTTGAAAATACATCATTTAAAATCAAAATTAAAAATTCCACAGGAAGTTTCTTCTCAACCTGATATTTTAATGTTTGGTTGTTTGGTTTGGTAGTTTTGTTTACAGCATATCAACCCTTTTCAGGTTATTTAATGTCGAATCCAGTTATTTTGAAAACAGTTTTTATGCTTCAAGTTCTTTATATCTTCAAATATTTATTTGTAGAGTTTGATTTGGTTGTTTTATGGCATATAAACTTTTTTAGGTTATTTAATGCTGAATCCAGTTCTTTTGGAAATAGTATTCATGTTGCATCCAGTTATTCTGTAGAAGGTTTTTATTCTTTGTTCTTTTGTTCTTTGTATTTTCAATCACTAGTTTGGAGTGTTTGGTTTGATTGTTTTATATCAGATGTTATCGTTTTTGCTTCCTGCCCTGTAGAACATGAATGAGTTTTGCAATAGAAGAGGGAAAAGGGTGAGGAATTGATGTGTGGTACATTTTAAGTTAGGAAACCAGTCAGGAAGTGAGGAAGGTAGAAAGAGAAAGAAGGGATAGGAAAAGGAGGAAAGGTGGGTTATTTTTTTATTTCATTTTTTCAAAACATAATTAAGTTTGTCAAAAGGAAGCAGAAAAACAAAAAGCATCAATGTTAGGTGCATTTCCTCTCAGAAAGTCAATATCTTCAGACAGCCTGATCTAATAGTACAGAAATATTTTAAGGCTGTTGAAACGTAATGGCAGAAAATCTTCACAACTATTTTTATCTATTGACATCTGAACTAAAGGAATTTTCATATGTGAACTTTTGCTTGAATTAGAAAGCATTTTAAATAGTATCTCCTGAACTAAAGAATCCTTACATGTGTCAATTTTTGCTTTAATCTAAAATAGGAAGTAAAAAAATTAACTCCCTACTTTTATATAAAAAAGATATAGGACTTTTTCAAACGTAATAGCAAAAAAATCTTTACAACAATGTTTACCTATTATCATCTGAAATAAAAACAAACTTATTAAGCCTAAAATACAAAATAGCAATGTTGACGTTAGTAGTTCCCAGTAAGATGGCGGCCACAAACAGATGTAAAAAAATGTAACGGAAAGCAAATTTTAGTGAAACGAAATTAACGAATCGACTGTACCGCCTAGCAAGTAAAAAAAGTAAAAACAACTCGACTGCTGCTAACAGCATTTAATAATAAGCTTGTTTTAATGTTTAACTACTCTGCACTTGTTACGAATATGTTAATAATGAAATAAAATGACTAATAAATGTTTTTGTTTCAGCTAGAGTGTAGTTTCACATAGTATTTTAATAAACAAAAGATAACGTAAAAATTGAATTCCATCGTCCTTTCTCTGCATAATTACCAAAACAAAACAATGAAACGAAAAATAAAACAAAAACAATTAAATTAAATAACTAAAAAATAATGTAATCATACAGAATAGCAAATAAGGCAATTCTAGTGCCTTTCTTAGTTCTGAATAAAAGTCGTGTGAAAAAATGTAAATAAATAAATTAAAACACAAAACAATTTAGGTAAAAAAGTAACTTTGCCTGTGGTAATATTTGTTTTTGTTTATTTATTGTTTCACCTATTTTGGAAAAAAACGAAAGAAACTTCTTAGCTTTTTTCATTTGTTTTGTTTTGATAATTATGTAGGGAAAGGACAATGAAATTCAATTTTTACGTTATCTTTTGTTTATTAAAATGTTATTTGAAACTACAGTCTGATTTAAACGAAAAAATATTTCCTATTTTTTATTTCATTATTAACATATTTATAACAAATACAAACTAGTTTAAAATGAAAACAATCTTATTATTTGTTATCAGCAGTCGAGTTTTTGCTGTTTTTGTTCTTGCTAGGCTGTACAATTGACTCCCTAATTTCGTTTCACTAAAATTTTTGTTTCATTTAATTTTTTCCATCTGTCTCCGGCCGCCATCTTGTGAACTACTAAAGTCAACATTGCCAAACCCTTCAAAATTTAGAGACCACGGTTTATTATATGTATATATATATATGTATATATTTGTGTGTGTGTTTATCCCTGAACTACAAAGCTCTCCCTATGTAAATCAGAAAACAGTATTTATCTGTTATCACCTAAAGCACAGAATGCCATATATCAATCCTCACTTAAATGCTTATTATCAATTAAACTAAAGGAACGATCGTTTCATATGGCAATCTTTACTTAAATAGGAAAATGTTTGTCACTTAAGCTATTAAAACTCTTAATATTTCAGATTTTACCTTAATCAGAAAAAATGTTTAATTATTATCACTTGAACTCTAAAAACTCGTTATATGTCAATCCTTACATGTCTGAAGGAAAGTCATCTTTTTTTAGTTTTTACCTTTATCTGCAATTAAATTCCCAAATAAACTGAATGATTATGTTGATTTGCTAATAATGAAATATCTATTTTATTTACATTCACAGATATTGCTGTTTGAAGGCTTTTCTTTAATTTGGAAGGAGCAATATTTTCTTTGGAATTTACTATAAATTATATTCTGTGGACACCTAAATCGAAATTTGTTGGGAAAAAGTTTCTGTATTTTATTGTTGGAGAAAACGTCTGAAATACTTGAGAAATCTACAACTGTCAAATGCGAGGATATTAAAAGAAATATCAATTTTAATACATCGTTTGTAAAACACTTTCAAATGCAATTATCTTCTTAAAATAGAAATCAATTTTATTGCATTATTTGCAAAATAAATTTTCAAATGTGATGATCTTCGAAGAACTATCAATTTTATTGCACAGTTTTAAAACCAACATTAAAATATGACGATCTTTTTAAATGGAAATATTAATTTGATAGCATCGTCCGTAAAACACACTTTCAAATGTGATGATCTTCTTCAAAAGGAAATCAATTGAATTACATTGTCAGTAAAACCGGCTTTTAAATGTGATCTTAAAAATATCAATTATGTTGCATAGTTTTTTTTTTAATTTCAAATGTGATGATCTTAAAATATCACTTAATATTAACAAGTTTTTAAAACAAACTTTCAAATGGAATGATAATCCTTTAGGAATATTCACTTAAAAGAGAAAATGTTTATTTATTATCCCCTGAACTATTAAAAGAAATATGAATTTTATTGCATCGATTGCAAAATCGACTTTCAAATGCAGTGATCTTACAAGGCAAATTAATTTTATTGCATCGTTATAAAACAGACTCAAATGAAAATAAACATTATTTGATCACTTCTTTTAGAAAGATACGATTTATTAAATATGTAATTTTATAGCAAATATAATCCATCTATTTAAATATGTCTAAATACAAAGAATGAAGAGTAAATTATTCTTCAGAACATCTAACATTTAGAAATACATGAAAACAAACACTGGAAATAACCCACTTTCAGACACATATACTCCATATATATATATATATATATATATATATATATATATATATATATATGGAAAATACTTTTATGACATGCAGAACTTATAAATTAAACATATTTCTTAATCCAAAGAATGAAGAGTAAATCATTCTTCAGAGAGTCTGACATTTAAAACAAACGCAATAATAATCCACTGTTTTCTATGAAATCAGTTGCACTTTTATTATGAAATCAGAATTAATGAAACATGCAAACACACACTGGAGAAGAAAGTACATTTTACTTGAAAATTCAATTTAGTTTTAAATATAAACTCTCACACTGGAGTATGTAATGTATATTTTTCTCAGATATAACATTTAGTGAACTATATGCAAATGCAAAGAAGTCAAGACAATCTTATGTAGATATCCCTGTATTCTTATTAGAAGCAAATTGCATATTAACTTACATAGAGAAAATACATATTTTTTCAATTAAGCAAATAGTTTTGCAATAGATATGAGAATGGAAAGTATAAAAAAGCCATTATCTTGTGAAGTTTGTGGATATTCGTGTGCTAACCAATCAACTTTAATCATACATATGAGAACTCACACTGGAGAAAAGCCATATTCTTGTGAAGTATGTGGACATTCTTCTTCTCAGAAATCAAGTTTAAAATCACATATGAGAATTCACACAGGTGAAAGACCACATTCTTGTGAAGTGTGTGGCACTTCTTTTACTATGAAAAGTCATTTACAGTATCATATGAGAACCCACACTGGAGAAAAGCCATATTCTTGTGAAGTATGTGGCTCTTCTTTTACTAGAAAATCTAATTTACAGTTTCATATGACTCTTCACACTGGTGATAGTCAATATTCTTGTGAAGAATGTGGCTCTTCTTTTGCAACAGAACCACGGTTAAAGAGTCATTTGAGAATTCATACAGGTGAAAAGCCATATTCTTGTAAATTCTGCGTTTATTCCAGTTCTCAAAAATCAAATTTAATGACTCATATGAGAACTCACACTGGGGAAAAACCCTATTTTTGTAGTGTATGTGAATACACTTGTTCTGACAAATCATATTTAAAGAAACATATGAGAATTCACACCGGCGAAAAGCCATATTCATGTAAATTATGTGAATATTCTTGTTTTCAAAAACCAAATTTAGTGACACATATGAGAACTCACACTGGAGAAAAACCATATTCTTGTGAAGTATGTGGTGCTTCTTTTACAATGAAATTACAATTAAAGTTACACACGAGAATTCACACTGGAGAAAAACCATATTCTTGTGAATTATGTGGCTCTTCTTTTGCCAATAAACAACATCTGAAGTTACACATGAGAATACACACTGGCGAAAAGCCATATTCTTGTGAATTATGTGTATATTCTTGTGCTCAAAAATCAAATTTAGTGACACATATGAGAACTCATACTCGAAAGAAATATTCTTGTAAAGTATGTGGCACTTCTTTCACCATGCAATCAACTTTAGAGTCACATAAGATAAGTCATACTGAAGAAAGACTGCAATTGAATGGGCGGTCAGAATCTTAAAAGGATATATTGGTTGGAATATATGGGACACTGGATGAATGTCTGGCATCTGATAGGATTTCCAACTCCAGCTTGAACAAACTGATAAGAAAATCAAAAGAACTCATACTGGTGAAAAGCCCTATTCTTGTAAAGTATGTAAATATTCTTTTTATAAAAACAAATTTAATTCAACGCAAAATATTCACATTTGATAAAGTTAAGCCTACAAGATATTATACTCAAGTATCTTCAGTCTACTTTGTTTCACAATGACCACACTCTAGCTTATATATGATTGATGCATATTCAAGAGAAGTTTATTGAAGCATCTGGACTTAGATGCATACTCAATTAGATCACGTGAATTATGGTCCTGGAATCTTGCAATGAAAGAAAAAAATATAAATTGAAAAAAGGCGAATCAAAACATTATGCAATTATTTGAGGAAATTATGAAATTGTCAAGATACATGTAAAATGCAAAATTCGAATTTATATTTTCGTACTATTTAGTGACGACTTAACATCACCCGTAACCACATGAGGATAAGTATTAAGGAGACGAAACTAACTACAAGCTGAAGGATGAGAAATCCTATAGGTGAACTAACAATAGTATGACCTGTTTCATTGCTTATAAATTGGTCGATTATAATAATCTGTTTACATTGGATTTGTAAACTCTGAGCTGTAATAAGCAGGAAAGCAGTACCGAGGTAATCGACGACACATACCAGGAAGCACTTGCAGAAGGAAATTAAATACTGTTTTATCATCCCGTAGAATTCTAACATCTCAGCTTTAAATGTTTCATAAGATATAACCAAGCTGGAGCTAACTTTCAAATGTATAATGCAGATACCTATATAGTAGAAATAGACGAGTAAATATGATTAAGAAAATGCAACAAAACTATTATGGGGAAATAAAATTAAACCTCGATATGGTTTAACAAATGACTTAAAAGCAGTACAGATTATATTTTTTAAAAATTATAAAAATGTGATGACACAAGAGTTTCAGGCACCTTCATCACCTCGCAAGAATTGCAGAAAAGCAAGCTTATGGAGGTCTTGTGGAGAAATGCGTGACTTACCTGGATAGACCACGTGCGGGTCGGTCACCGAAAATAAATAAAAAGAAAGAAAAGAAACGGCCAAGACTCTTATTTATAGAGTAGTGATCACGTGAGTTAGAAGAATATGCAAATAGAGGTGAACGATTTTGCGATATAAAAAGCCTGTGTTGTTAAGAGGAGGGGCAGACTGATTGCAGAAGTCAGTGCTGTCAGACGTGCTTTAGAGTTTTGTTATTATATGCTGTGCTCGATTGATAGGAGAGAGAAAAGAGAAGAGGAGGAACCAAGAAGACATTCTGCAGATACTTGACTTTGTGTTGGTTTCAAGCTATTTCGACTCTTGGTGTGCGGTGACTAACAATGGACAGATTCGGCATTCGCTTAATACCCGAGTTCGACGGATCTACCACTGGACCGGCTGTCGTCGATTGGATTGAAAAGGCAGAGAAAATCTGTAAACTGTGCAAAATTAAAGAACCAGCCACAGTTATCCCTTTGAGGCTAACCGGAGGGGCCTATGCAGTCTACCAACAACTCGGGGATGAACCAGACTGGGATGAAATCAACCAGAGCCTGTATACAGCGTTTGGTACAGATCCATTTGTTGCGTGGCAACAGTTCACGAGCCGGACACTTCAACCCAAGGAAACAGTCGACGTGTACCTAGCCGACCTGCGAAAATTATCTGTACCGTTTGGTGGGGTCAACGATAAAATCTTAAGCTGTGCTTTTTTGGTAGGCCTACCCGAGGAGGTCAGTAAACTGTTGCGGGCATCATCAAGAATCGATGAATTGTCAACTGATGAGTTATTAGCCCGAGCTTGAAACATCTGTAAGGAACAGGAACCAATTGCAGCAGCAGCTCGTTTTCGACATGGAGGCAATGTGGACTCTCTTCCAGATAGTAATAAGCATGCCACCCCAGTGTGCTATAAATGTGGGGAGGCCAATCATTTTGCTAAAGAGTGCCGGAGTGATAGGAGAGGTGTATATCCACAATCAAAGAAACCAGTGCAATGCTATCGCTGCAATAAGTTTGGGCACATATCTCGCAACTGTCGATTGAAGAAAAGGACTTCTGTGCTACATTTGATGACAACGAAAGGGTGTGGACTGCAAAGTGGAAATGGGCCATGGGCCAGGAACCAGATCGGCTGTGCAACATGATTCCAGAGTATGCAGTTTCTACCAAGAATAGGGCCGCATATGAAGAAGAACTTCAGATGTGGATTGACAACGGTTGGTTAATACCATACCCACAGGAACGTCTGGGACCACCCAAGGGATTAATTCCGCTCATGGCTGTTGAACAACCTACCAAAGAAAAAATTCGTCCCGTAATGGATTACCGAGAGTTGAATCGGCATGTTGATGCATTTACCGGAAATGCAGATGTGTGCGCTGCTAAACTGAGAGAGTGGCGTCAAAAAGGGAGCAATCTAGCACTTCTGGATCTAAAGAGGGCCTACCTGCAGATACGTGTCCATGAGTCATTATGGCCGTTTCAGACAGTACTACTCAAGGGAAAACTATATTGTTTGACACGTTTGGGTTTTGGCCTAAACGTAGCACCCTTGATTATGACAACCATTATTAAAACTGTTTTGATGCAGGATGAGACCACAGCAAAAGCTGCTTCAGCCTACATAGATGACATCTATGTTAATGAGGACATAATGTCTGCGGATGCAGTTCGAATAAAACTGAAAGCGTTTGGGTTAATAAGCAAAGACCCTAAGCGCCTAAAGGATGGAGTGCCCGTGCTAGGCCTCGAGGTCTGGGAGGAGGGCAATACGTTGCGATGGAAACGAGGGAGCCCACTTCCAAAGTTACCCAATGTATTAACAAGACGTACTGTGTTTTCTATCTGTGGTAAATTGGTAGGACATCTACCTGTCTGTGGATGGCTCCGATCGGCAACAGGAGTGGTGAAAAGACGAGTGACTACAGTAACAAAAGGATGGGACAATGTTGCGGATGATGATTCTCTCCAACAAATGATGGCTGAAATGTTGTCCAGAGTGCATAGGAATGACCCTGCCCGGGGTGAGTGGCAAGTGTCTGGAAACGAACTAAATGCATGGGTTGACGCAAGTTCGTTGGCTATAGGTGTCGTGTTGGAGCAACTAGGTGTTGTTGTGGAAGATGCATGCTGGCTTCGTCCGAAAAATGATGCCCAACATATAAATTTGGCAGAACTTGATGCCACGTTAAAAGGTCTTAATCTCGCATTGCAATGGCAGACTAATGTTGTGCATCTCCACACTGACTCATTGTGTGTTTACCATTGGTTAACCGACACCTTGACTGGAAAGGCTCGAGTTAAGACTAGAGCTGCAAGTGAAATGCTAGTACGAAGGAGACTAGCAATAATTAAGCGTCTAGTTGACGAATACAGCTTGCAGGTAGACATTACGTTAGTCTCGTCGATGCAGAATTTGCCTGATAGCTTGACTCGAGTACCAAAGAGGTGGATCGATGCAATGAGGCAGGGATCCGATCTTCAACAACAAACATGCGCGACTGTAACGGATCAATTAACACCTGACCAGATCCGTATGATACACCAGCAGATTGGACATCCTGGAATTCAGAGGACTGCATATTTTGTCCGAAGAGTATGCCCTGCAACTACAAAAGCATCAGTGAAAGCAGCCATACGTTCGTGTGAAGAGTGTCAGAGAATTGATCCGGCACCATCCCAATGGCAAAAAGGGAAGCTCGAGGTGGAGGGCAACTGGCAGCGAGTATGGATGGACATAACACATTATGGGGACAAACATTTTTTGACCATGACGGATTGTGGCCCGACGCGTTTCACAATATGGCGCCTGTTGACACGACAGGATGCAGTCAGCATTATACAACAGTTGAGAGCCGTCTTTTTTGAACGTGGTGCCCCGATTGAAATTCTGACTGATAATGCCGCCACATTTCGATGTCAAGAATTTCAGAAATTCGTGCACGAATGGGGTATTAAAATGCATGATCGGTGTGCATATTATCCCGAGGGTAATGGTATAGCAGAACAGTGTCACCGCACCATCAAAAGATGATGCAGTGCTCTATTCCAGAGGCTGTGTACTGGTATAATATAACACCCAAGGACAATGGAGCATCAGCAACTGCACCAGCCAATGGGATTTACCAATATGAACAGCGTGTGAAAGGAGTTGATGCGATACCATCAGTGGTGAGTGTTGTCAATACACCATATCAGGTGGGAGACCTTGTTTGGATAAAACCCCCGAATGCTGGGTGCACTACGAAATTTTTCCGGGGAAAAATAGACGAAATCATAAGTCCTCAGACCATGTTGATTGATGGCATACCACGTCACGTAAAAGATATCCGCCCTTGTTATACCTCTTCTGATTCTGAGGAGGATCACACACCGTTCAGAGATGATCCTGATCACTTACTGCCCGTTCAGGTGAGCATAGAAACACCACCAACAGAACCAGACGAGGGAATGATGGGACATACTGATGACAATAGTGAGGAGAGCGATGGACACAAGGAAGTAATGCCTCATCGAAATACAGAGACGAATACTGCCCACCCCCCGTGATTGCGAAACCCCGCGAGAAGGGATGATGGAGCACACTGAGGAGATGATGCCTCTGATTCTTCGGAGAAGTACCCGACAAAGACAGATACTGCCCCCCTGCCCTGATTGTGAGACACCGCCCATGGAACCACGAGACGGGATAATGGAACAGACTGGTAGTGATGATGGTGGTAATGAAGAAAACAGCAATGAGGAAGTGCTGCCCCCAATTCTTCGAAGGAGTACCCGCCAACGACGATTGCCCGCATGTCCTGTTTGTGATCATAAGATCAGGGGGGAGTGTGGAGAAATGCGTGACTTACCTGGATAGACCACGTGCGGGTCGGTCACCGAAAATAAATAAAAAGAAAGAAAAGAAACGGCCAAGACTCTTATTTATAGAGTAGTGATCACGTGAGTTAGAAGAATATGCAAATAGAGGTGAACGATTTTGCGATATAAAAAGCCTGTGTTGTTAAGAGGAGGGGCAGACTGATTGCAGAAGTCAGTGCTGTCAGACGTGCTTTAGAGTTTTATTATTATATGCTGTGCTCGATTGATAGGAGAGAGAAAAGAGAAGAGGAGGAACCAAGAAGACATTCTGCAGATACTTGACTTTGTGTTGATTTCAGTTTTCATAATTCCTGACATATTTGTTAATGCAACTAAAAACGCAATTGATTTATGAAATGTGTGTTAATACAAGTAAAAGTACCAATATATTTATGAAATGTTTGTAAATACAAGCAGAAATACCAAAATATTTATGAGATGTTTTTATATACAAGCAAAAATGCCAAATGAATCAAAAGTTTTATTAAATTCTGCAAACAGAAAACGTATGGGGATTATCACATAACAAAAAGGTGTAATATGTGCCTTAGATCGACACAGTTTGCAGGAGAGAATTGTTTTGGCGCCCAGGGCAATCTTCACTTTTGTATTTATAACTTGAACATCCGATACACAATTTCAACTCTTGTTTTATAAGTAGAGAATTTGCTGCACTTCAACATGGAGTGGCCACGTACTGAGCAAAGTTTACAGTACGTACCGGCATAATTAGTAGAAAAATTCTGTAAGGCAGCATCTCCTTTCCCCTTTCCTGGTTTTTAATGTGTTACATCGCCTTTAGAATTAGTTTCTGCTGATCGCGAATATTTTTTATTCCTCGACAGAGCACGAACAGCTTCATTATAATTGTCAAATATTTGAGTCAAAGACGGGTAATTCGTGCTCACTCTGCGACTAATTTCCTTTCTCAGGTAACTTTTCAAACATAATGTGACTGATCAACAAAAACCCAGGGGACTTATTCTAAAAAAAATCGATCTGATATGACGTTTACAGTTCAGACAAATCTGCTCTCACTTCCACAAGGTATTGTTTCACAGACACAAATTCAGGGTCATATTGAGGTGATGCAGAGAGTTCTTCAACTGTGTCTTCGATGTCAGCAAGACGATCATTAACATTAGATTGAAACTCAAATTCTTTCTTCTGTTCCTCAACGAAACCACAGTTCTTCAAATCAAATTTTGCTTTGATGCATATTGCTTTAATTTTTTCATTCAAGGAACGAACTTCAACTAGCATCTCCTTGATATCTTCCTCTTGCTGGAAGGCCCTTTTTCTTAGTCTTTCACGTTATTCCAGCACTTCGATGTTAAGTGTAATATCATCCTTGAAGACTTCCCGGGCAACTTCGAGAGCCCTTACACCCTTCAATCTTAAAATTCTCCATATTAGGATTCACTCTTATTTATTTTAAATCAAATGTGAATTCAGTTTCTTCTTTTTTTCGAAGAGAGCGACAAACAATTCGTAAAAGATTCTCGCCGGAGAATCACATCTTTTAAACACGTGGAGTCCCAAGTAGACCAATAATGTTTCTATTTTCTTGTCTCTTCATGAGAGCATAGTTTAGCTCAAGAATAGTAATATATATATATATATATATATATATATATATATATATATATATATATATATATAACTACTTCATTTACTCACATAAATTTAATATACGAAAGTATAGATTTATGTGTAAACTTTAAGTATTTATTTCAACAGTGCTCAATACGTAGGTAGAGCTAGTTAGTAATTTATAAAATATATATGGCGATTAAGCTACACTGAATATTCTACGTTTCATCCACTATAGGATTCGTCAGGCTTAATAAGATAAGCCTGACGAATCCTATAGTGGATGAAACGTAGAATATTCAGTGTAGCTTAATCGCCATATATATTTTATAAATTACTATATATATATATATATATATATATATATATATATATATATATATATATTTGTTGGTCGGAGGGGGGATAAGCAATAAATAAGCTTTGTTTTAAAAGGTTTTTTTCTTTTGTTACAAGACAAATAATAATGAAGAAATATTTTTTGTCACAATTGCAAATAATAGCGAATATTTTTTTGTCACAATTGCAAATAATAGCGAATTTTTTTTTTCTTTTCAACAAATATTTCCCAGTTCACACGAGATCATGAAAATGGTGACTCGTTCACGCGTTTTGTGAAATAAATGCAGTTTATCGTACAATAATTAAAATTAATTTGTTTTGTTGTAAATGTTTTTTTTCAACAAATATTTCCAAGTCTGCACGAGGTCATAAAGATGTTTACTTGTTCGCGCCTTGAGAATTTAAACACAGTTCGTTCATGTGTATGTAGAGATTATATATATATATATATATATATATATATATATATATATATATATATATATATATATAATAGGGGACTTTGTTAAAAGTGATCTCCTGTATTTTTTTGTGTGTTTTCTTTTTTTGCAACAACCAGCTAAACTTGAGAATTGTTTTGCAAAATGTTGGGTTTCGATCAGACACTTAGGACTCAAATGAAAAAGAGACAGAAATATACAAGTCGGAGAACAATAAAAGTGTATTTAACTTCAAATAAATACAAATGTAAAATAAGTAGGTTGCAAAACAATTGCGTTTGTGGCTTTTTAAGAAGTCCAAAAAGTTCTTATTTTAATGTCTTCGGTTTGATGGCCACATTAGGGAGAAGAGAGATGGAATAAAATGTCTTTTCTCCATTGAGGTTCAAATGAAAGAGGGAGTTTAAAGGGAATATCTAGTCCTGCTTAATGAATAGGTTGCCGTGATTGGTTGATGAGCAGCACCTTTGCCCAATGAGACAGGGTCTTATTTAAAGTGAAGGAAATGAAATAAGATGAAAAGGGAGGTAACTCTAGTTTTTTATACCATGTGATGAAGTGTTTCACATTCTATTTGGGAATAACGTTCAACTGTGTATAGTGCCCGGCTTGCTAACTGTAATGCCCATTCATTTTGTGACAACACGCCAGAGATGCCTGTAATGTTGGCATCAGTACATATCTCAGTGTGTTTGTGTAGCAGAATTAGCAGTAACCAAAATGAGAAATAGAGAGCTTACCTCGGATACGTCTGTTTTGGGCTGAGCGGAAGAGAGAGTTCCAAGAGTGCGTCCATGGGCTTTTATTAGCATTTAACCAATGTAATTATCGTAGAATCACGTCTGCTCTCGCGCGATTATGCAAATACATCGTTCCCGGCCGCTATAAAGGCAGGACACTGGAAAGGAGAGGGAGCGTTCTGCAGATTGTGTGTAGGTGATTCTGGCAAGTAGATTGTGCTTGTTACGACCCACGTGTCTGCGAGAAGCGAGTTTTTGTTCCGTCTGTTTTTTAGTTGTATTTTTTTTGTTTGTTTTGCCTACTACATTTTTGTTTCAGTTTGATTGGGCCAAATAGGCAAATGAACATGCTTTGCTCAAGGCTTCCTGTGGCGCATATGCGAAGGGCGGGGGGAAGTACCGTTTAAGGCTAAGGTCATGGTTAGAAACAAAAACAAAAAAAAACGTAATATATGATGTACCGGGCGTATTTGCATCGCTCTTTAGGAAAGGAGAAGTAACGGATGGCTATCTCATTAATATACCCGAAGGACATCTTGGGAAGGCAGTGATAGATGGGAGAAGCTGTTTTTCTTGTCTCTTCCTATTTTTCTTATAGGAGGATATAAAAGCCGGGAAAAATTCCGTGCAAGGAACACAGAAAGAAAAGAGTCGTGAACATCGCTTGAAAAGTATTTCGTGATGCTGAAGTTCAGATTGTGCGGTGTGACATTGGTGGCGAGAGGCCAGGTGTTGTCGATTGGAAAAGAAGAGGGCAGAAACGTGATGTTTTCAAACGAGTGACTCACTCCTTCCCGACCCCCAGAACGGGATCCTGATCGAAACCTCACACTTCCTTGAGGGTTCTTAGACATCCAGTGTGGCGTTCAGTTCAGGGCCACTGCATGTTTTTTTTTAATTGACGTAGTAGTTTATGGGACATAGTTTCATAATTTGAAATGAATTCGGTACCACAAAGTTAATCATCCCCAACAAGCTTCTGACTGCTGATCCATTTTTAGAGTCGGGAGGATTGTTTTATTTTAAGGTTGCTTGAGCTGATGCCGTCGTTACCAAATGCGTGTCGGAGAAATTCCAATATCCTCTTATTATACTCATATTTGCTGCCGTTTAGGTTGAGACTGTTTTCGCGATGTTGTTGGAATATTACAGAGGTTTTGGCCGTGGTCCTGCTGAGCAGTTGCTGAACCAAAACAAAGGATATCATCGCTGATTTTGATGGTTCCCTTAATATCTGAAAGTGCTTGTCTGTTCTTTCTGGAAAATATTATTGGCAGAGTTGACACTGAAGAATAGTCTTTTGTACATGTATAAACTTAGGTGTGTTGCGAATAGGGTTATGTGTCGAAATTTCTCATCTATTTCTAACTGGTCCTTCTGCTATTTTTTATCACTCCCAGTTTCTTATCTATGTGTATAAATTCTGCCATCTCTTCCCTCACATGAAATTGGAATCTGCGATATCTTTGAGCAATATATCGCATGTTATCATCTTTGTGTGAGTAAACCTTTTTCCTTTGAGTTTACCGAGGTCATTGAATAGATCTGCATAGTCCTCCAGAAGCTTATGGGTGGGTGGTGGTGTTTGCGTGTCAGAGTTTCTGATGTGGTTGATTGAGAGCTTGTTTACTGACAGTAGTTTGAGTCTTTTATACATTTCTCAACCGATGATAGATTTTGGGGTCCTTTCGTACATGTATATCAGCTTGGCAGGAAATGTTTCTGAACTCTAGAAGAGTGCGGAATTGGCCTAAAACTGGGGTTGTTTCCTTGGCACCAAATCCAGATATTACAGTTTTGTGTGCAGGGGATGGGTTGTTTGTGTAAAGCACTTAAAATCTGCTTCAGAGAAGATGTTGATGGTGCACCTGAGTTAGCTAATGCATTGAACGTTTGATATCGTCAAAAGACATTAAAACAAAGCAGAGTTTGCATCTTATCTGCATAGAATACATAGTCTATGTTAGTTGAGTTTTGTTGTATGTCTTCAACGCATATCACCAGTTATTGTCGGAAATATATCCTCTTTCAGATAAATTCGACGCGAAAATAACGGCATGGAAGAAAATAAGAGCATGAAATCAAAAGGGGGGGGGGGTAAAGAATAAAACATAACGGTCTTGTTTCAAAACGAAGAAGAGATTTTATTTACAATAAAGTTAGTTGCAATTTTTTACCTTTGCGGGCATTAAATTCAAAGAACAAAGAACGCCAAGGTAACAACATATAATGAAAAAAAAACGCTGGTTCTTATATTGAAGGTGTCGTATCCATGAACGAATATAATATAATTCAAATAGCAGTTCCTAATCTCTCTGAAGCAATAAATTTTAGGAACGTACTCACAAATTGATGGCATCAGGCATGTGCCTTTTTCATTTTTTTCTCATTTTAAAGTCCTTTAAAATTTCTCTCCTACAATATACATGCAAACCATAGCCACGTAAATAAGTCCTTAGAAGTTCGCTTTTAGCGCGTCCATGTATTCTTGCCGAGTATTCTTCTTTGAAGGAGGGCTCGTCAAAATTCCATATCAACACCGGGCAATGAATCTGCGTCCACTCTCTACGTCGCCGGAATTCCAAAAGAGGCCGATTTCACGCTGGGCTTGTGACGTCATCAAGGAGATAGCATTGCTCTTTTTCTTTAAAGGGAGTTTCGTACGAACTCAAAATATACGAAACTAAGAATCATAAGATACGAAATACAGAAAATCAAATATAAGAACCGGAATAAAAATATAAATGTAAACAGCGGGATACACTATTGGTACAAAAAATTCCAACATTCTCCCCCAACAGGAAATGGCAGTCAACCTAAAGTTGGATGACACCTGTAAAATTTACAAAACATTTTTCTTTATATATACTTATACCACACAATGTATGGTCAGAAGAACTCCAGGAAATACATATCAGAACAAAAAAGCAAAAAATGTCTAATAAACTTATTCTATAAAAATTCACATGGAAACCTTCATGTTTTAGGTTTGAACAGAGTAGTACCTAACCAGATTCACAAATTTAAAACTAATGATAAATGCTACGTCCCAACAGAAGTTTGAATGGTGAATTTTCCGCCAGATAATTAACTATTTGCATATAAAAGAGCATAAAGGCTTGAGAAGTTCACCTACCATCGAACTCCTCATCCTTATAGTATCTCTGGCGAACATCAAAATATCTCAGCTCCCTCGTAACCACAATAGCTCATTGAGATCAACATTGGTGCTATAAGAGGGACGAATCCAATCAACCCTATGCTTTGATAAGTTATTCAACTTGATGGAATGAAATAAAACTGAAACACAAATTCTGAACAAATTATGCAAGGCGATTACAGTTTTAAACGTTTGTATAGCTATATACATAAAGCAAAACAAACAAAGTTGAGTATATGTGTCAGAAACACCCAGGTATCTGGAGATGTAATACTTATGGAAGACCCCTATCAAAGAGATCCAATCTTCTTGTGTTCGGCATTGAAACAAACATCTCAGCATCAGAAAACTCACTTCTAAGTATAAGATGGTCCTGAGTTCCTCAGAAAACCCGAGGACAAATTGATCTTGACTTCGATAACTCCTGCAATGCCGCAGGAAGCTACATCGAGGCAGATCTTCAAACCACATTTAAACACGATAACGCCTGCGTGTGACTCCAAAGCAAGAAACGTTCTACTTAAAGGAGCAACTTCATAGAATGAAGGTTCTGCAAGTTATCTCTGCACAACATTGCCTACACTCTGGTAGGAACTCGGAGAAGCTGAACTATACACCATGTAGTCAGCAAATTCGACAGGATCCCTCATGGGATTCTTATCGAGTTACACTCAACATGAATCTGGACGCTCCAGTTCAACTTGTGTTCACGTAACTCTTCCAAAACCATTCTCCTCTTTGTTTTTACAAGTTGACAGGTAGATATAGTACTTTCTGCCCTATACCCTTGATGGAGAATTTTTCTCCCAGTGCTAACATTAGCACTTACAGAAGTGCACAAAACTTGCACTTTCACACAGGATTGACTCCTGTCCTTCAACCTATGCCTATTGTCAGAACTACATGACCTGAGTAATACTTCACCGTCATGACTAAGTTTCTCAGATAACCACATATGCGAGTTTTCGAACTCACATTGTTAGAGGGTAAAATAATCCCAACATTTCATGAAAATCGTTCCATGAATTTCTCAATATTCATGCCGATGCTTACCAAGTTGTGGACACGAGTGGTATCATTCATGATTCCTGGGAAGCTCACTTCCAATACATTTTTCTTTAAAATATTACTGGCAAACTGCCCGCCAGAAAAATCAAACTTCAGCGCCTCCTCACTACGCAAATCCTCTGAAGTGGCACCTGCAACACTGCCTTCAGACTGTGATGCAGTATTTCCCAAGCCAAACCTGCCAGCACTCAGCAAACAGTCTTGAGAGTCTGGGCATTTGGTCTTAGGAGTTGATAACTCGCCAAGCATCTCCTTAGGGGTTTCGAATATAACAGGGTTACACAAGGAATCTCATTCCACACCATCTGCCAACCTCGAGAGAATAAATCGAACCTGGGATGAGAACACTACAACATTAATAGCATCTGCTTCTACAAGCAAACATTCCGAGTCCTCACGCAAGGAACGATCACCCAACAATTCAGTTATATACCAATGATAACAATTCATCAACATCGGCCTTCATTGTCATAAAGTAAGGTTTTGGTAATTCCCCCTGCAACCGCAATAAATCTAAGACGACGATAACCTTCCCTAAATAAAACTTTCGTTTCCTTACAAGGAATCCGGAAGAACGAGTGACCAACATCGTGCAGCGTTTGTTTTTTAAAAAATGTGTAATAAATCCAAGCAAATACAAAAAATAGGCGTTCAAATATTATACACAGATAAAATGCACACACAAAGGTTACAAAGGTATATGCATAAAATTCCTTCCTCATAACACAAACAAAACAAGACCAATACAGCATATTGAGCAGTGAAAATATCAGGAGATACAATCCCCAGTTACAAATTAAAAGGGTCACTATGACTCAAAATTAAAATTAAATGGATTTAAGATTCAAACTTCCATATGGAAGTTAAATGACTCGAAAATGAAGAATAACGTTTAACACTCTTTATAGCAATATCCTCACTGAAATGCAACCTAGCAAAAGAATGGGAAGAGAGTTTAAATATACAACTACGTCGGGCGAGGGTACATGCCACTTATGTTACGTGTGTATCTCCGAATGAATCCAAATACCCAAATGCAAATACGGGCTAAGGCAAAGAAAAGGGAACTTGTTTTTTCACAAACTCTTAGTATAACACAGTCCGGTAAGCAAATGGGTATGAAGTCGCTATTGAAAATTATAAATATCTTCAACGTATAAGAAATCTTTTTTTACAATAAAATACGAAAGTAATCGCACACATGCGAATTCAACAAGTTTTAGGTAAAGTAGACTTCAACGCATAATACAATATCTATAATAATATCGTCCGGTTAATTCACAGCCCAGAGACATTTAATACACGTGAGAGAATGCATGTGTTCATTACAAATCAAAACAGTGGGGTATGAACTTATTCCTTTTTTTTTTAATATATTGGGGAAAATACAAACATATACCTAACACTGGTTTCGGACACAGCGTCTCTATTTACTTGGCTCTCCACGAGGGTATAGTTAGATAAAGTCGGTTGTTAAAGTGGGGAAAATCCAGCTTCCAAAAAATATCGAACACGCTGGATTAGGACGAAATATAAAATGCCCTCAGTCTAGCAGGATCTCTCATTCGCTGAATAGAGACAGAAAATGCTATAGTTTCTCCCAAACGTAAATCGCAATACCTATGGAATTTCAACTAATGCAAGTAAAATGTAAATTATATTCCGAAAGAAGGTTACGAAAGTTACAACTTCAATTCTAAAGGGGAGAAAATGGAAGGTATATACGTATTGCTTAACCTCTTTTTATTAGAAAAATACATATGAAAAATAGTGCGCTATACTAGGCATACGTAAATTATATTAGACAGATATAAATAAAGACATTAGACGTACGTAAAAATGCTAAATTCAGAAATAAACTAAATACAACATTCCAATCTCTGTACACACGTATTCTGTTAAATTTGAATTTTAGGCGAATGTCTTAACTCAATGTAGATAGTAGTCGTCACATCTTTTAGGGGACGTTAAGAAACGCACCAAATTACAACTTAATATGAGAAGGGAATTTAGTAGTTAAAATGTCTATACAGACCGGTTCTAAATACAGGCGTGAGGTACGGGGAGGTAAGGTCGGATCAAGAATGTGGCTGATGAATTAAAGTTACCCCCTCTTACCGACCTAACAGAAAGAGAAGTAAACACTTTCGAAATAGGAAGGCACCAGTAATGTATCATACAGTGCGAATATTAACTTAGTTCGCTAAATTCATTGAAAATAACAGAGCACTTAATTTGAAAAGTACTCTGAAATAAGGCGACATTAAAATATTGAATGCTTCTAAATAACAGCAGAGAATTTCCACTACTTTTAAATAAAGGGGCAAAATTTTAGAAAATGCCTTTAAATAACGGACGAAATTCACAGTTGTCGAACGAATCTAAGAGACAAGTTGATGTCAGGCAGCGGAGGTAACTGAAAGATTTCAAGAGGTTAAATTTAATCCTAACTTGAAAGAAAGAGAATTAAAACGTATCTCGATTAGAAAAGGGTACACTTAATTTTCAAAGTGTCCCAAATAAGGGAACGAAAAATTTGCTAAATGTATTTAATAGGGGAAAAAATTTGCAAAGTGCTTTTACAGAAAGAGAATTTAAACGTATCTCGATGAAAAAAGAATGCACTTTATTTTCAAAGAGTTCCGAAAAAGGGAACAAAAAATTTGCAAAGTGTCGGAAATATATCCTCTTTCAGATAAATTCGACGCGAAAATAACGGCATGGAAAAAAATAAGAGCATGAAATAAAAAGGGGGGTAAAGAATAAAATATAACGGTCTTGTTTCAAAACGAAGAAGAGATTTTATTTACAATAAAGTTGGTTGCAATTTTTTACCTTTGTGGGCATTAAATTCAAAGAACAAAGAACGCCAAGGTAACAACATATAATGAAAAAAAAACGCTGGTTCTTATATTGAAGGTGTCGTATCCATGAACGAATATAATATAATTCAAATAGCAGTTCCTAATCTCTCTGAAGCAATAAATTTTAGGAACGTACTCACAAATTGATGGCGTCAGGCATACGCCTTTTTCATTTTTTTCTCATTTTAAAGTCCTTTAAAATTTCTCTCCTTCCATTTACGTGCAAACCGTAGCCACGTAAATAAGTCCTTAGATGTTCGCTTTCAGCGTGTATGGGTATATATACGTCGCCGGAATTCCAAAAGAGGCGGAATTTCGCGCTGAGCTCGTGACGTCATAAAGGAGATAGCATTGCTCTTTTTCTTTTAATTAAATGGTGTTTCGTACGAACTCAAAATATACGAAACTAAGAATCATAAGATACGAAATAGAGAAAATCAAATATAAGAACCAGAATAAAAATATAAATGTAAACAGCGGGATGCATTATTAGTATAAAAAATTCCAACATTATCGACTGGTTTCGGCTTTAGTACATGGCGAACGATTTGTTATCATTGGCTGTTCTCGTTGATTAGCTTTCTAAAACAGACGGAGGTGAAGTACGCATATCTTTTGCAGTAGGCACACTGGTTCTGAAAAGCACGGCAAGACCTCGGTCCCCATTCATGTAAATAATATGCGTTGCAATTTTTGCACCTATTTTGCCGGAGATTATCACGTGTCCGTCGCTATTTTTATGCGACTTTGTTTACTAGGTACGAGCAAAAATGGTGACATTAAGATGGGGGACATAATTTTGCACTCAATAGCAGCCAAAATCGCGGATACCATAGCAGTCAAGTTACCAATCGACCTAAATACGGACAGTGGTGAAAAAGAAGATGGCATAAAACAGACTTGCCATTATTGTGGGTACTCCCCAGTGCACCCGACTTGGCCAGCACGAGGGAAAGAATGTAAAAGGTGCCACAAAATTGGTCATTCGGTACTCTCAGTCGGATTCCCAACGCCCTCTAAAGCACCAACAGTCACTACTCTTATGAACAATTTCCTCGTAAATTTTGTGTTAGACACTGGTGCTAGTGTAAATATAATTTCTGGACGCGTGTACGACGGTTTAAAACATAAGCCTTCCCTACGCAACACGACAACCCGCATATTTGCATACAGATCCAGACAAGCACTGTCTATCCGAGGGTTCATTAATGCCACTATCAAATTCCGAGACAAGGCTTACAAAGCCAAAATATTTGTTATTGACAGTGAAAGTTTCCTATTTGGACAACAGAACTTACTTAGTGCCCACTGTGCCGAAACACTAGGTATGATCACCTTTCACTTCTCATTTCATCTAACGGTCCCTATTTCTGACGAGTTCCCTTCACTGTTCGACGGCAAAATGGGGAAAATCTCTGGGGACATCATCAATCTCCATATTGACTCCTCGGTAACCCCTGTAGCACAACAATACCGTAGAATACCATTCCACGTGAGGAAGGATGTCGAGACAGAATTACAGCGTCTCCATGAACTGGACGTAATTGAAGAGGCCACTGGACCTACTCCATGGGTAAGCCCTATTGTGGTGGTTCCAAAAAAAAAATGGGGGTGTACGCATTTGCATTGACATGAGGAAGGCAAATGAAGCCATCCAACGAGTAAAACACCCAATGCCTACCGTGAATGACTTAATTACAGACCTAAATGGCTCCACAGTATTCAGCAAACTAGATCTCTCTAATGCATACCACCAACTAGAGCTTGGAGAATCTAGTAGATATATAACAACATTTGCCACCCATGTAGGACTATTTCGCTACAAACGCTTAGTTTTTGGAGTAAATGCAGCTTCTGAATTATTTCAAAAGGCAATTGCCGATCTAACAACGATACTCTCAGACCGAAAGAGAGATGTTGGCTGTTGTGTATGCAGCTGAGCATTTCCATCTATACATATATGGAGCGAAAATCACCATCTCCACTGACCACAGACCACTTTTTGGGATCGTGAAAAGCCTCAAGCCAACAAAATTCAGAATCGAGCGCTGGCGTCTACGACTCATGCCTTATCGGTATAATCTAATTTATCAACCCGGAAAAGACGATCTGAACCCTGCAGACTATCTCAATCGCCACCCACAGACTATACCAGCAATAGATAATGCAGCAGAAGCTTACATAAGGTATGTGGTTCAAAACACGATACCCAAATCCATCACCCATGAAGAGGTTAAACACGCGACAGAGGAAGATCACTGTTGCAGAAGGTGAAAACTTCAATTGTGAGTAGATGGAATTACCCCCAGCTGTCGAGTTTCTCCATATTTAAGGATAAACTGTCGATGCACAATGGTTTAATTCTTTGTGGTCACCGTCTGATAATCCCCTCTAAATTGAGAAAAAGAGTGATCTAAATAGCCCACCATACATACCAAGGCATCGTCAAAACAAAACAATTGAAGAAAAGGTGTGGTTCCCTGGAATTGACAAATTGGTGGATGAAACCGTACGTGACTGCATTCCCTGCCAAGCCTCAAACCCGAAACACACACACCGCGAACCGATACTCTCCAGCCCTCTCCCAACTGCCCCATGGACTGAAATTTCGGTTGATTTTGCAGGCCCATTCCCATCCGGAGGCTATCTACTAGTCACAATCGACGACTATAGTCGCTTTCCTGAGGTAGAAATAATTCCCTCACTGTCAGCAAGTATAGTCATTCCCCACCTGAACATAAATTTTATAAGACAGGGATACCCAACTCTTCTAAAGTCTGATAATGGACCCCCATTTCAGGGACAAGACTTCACAGATCTTGCAATTAAGTCAGGCTTTAGACACAGGAAAATCACACCTTTGTGGCCTGAAGCAAATGGGGAAGTGAAGTGCTTTATGCGTACTTTAAAAAAATTATACTTGCTACCACAGTGGAAGGCAACGACTGGAAAACCCAATTACGTCACTTTCTTCGGCAATACAGAGCTACTCCTCATACCACCACAAAAATATCTCCTTTCGAAACCTGTACTGACAGGAAAAGGAATATCGGTTTACCTAATGCCATTGAGAGACCAGCACTAGGGCCGGTACATGACAGCATAATGAAAAATGACTCGAAGGGGAAGGAGAAAATGAAAGGGTATGCAGACAAAAACAAAAATAGAAAGCCCCTCTGCCTAGGAGACAAAGTCTTGATCAGGCAAAGGAAACAGAACAAGCTGTTCCCACCGTACAACCCTAAACCATAAACAGTCACACAAAAAAGGGCAGCATGATAACAGTTCAGAGAAGAAACCACCAAGTCGCCAGAAACTCTTTTCTGTTCAAACGAGTAAGTCCGAACGCAATCCATGAAGAAGAAGAGCCCAACTCTGAGAGTGAGTGCAGCCGATACTTGCAAAAACAACACCACGCAATACCCGCAACTCAAATGGCTGATCAACTTTCAAGACGAAACTCATCATGGAAAAGACAACCCCTAGTCAAACTGAAAGACTTTATAATCAACTAATAATAGGACCTTCTTTTCTTTAATATATTTCCTTGAACATACAAAATGCATGTTTTAATTCTTAGTTTTAAATCTCAATTATAGTATATAAATAACTTTGATAATTTTCTAAAATAAATAAATTTGGCAATCTATAATATCAAGAAAGGGAGAGATGTAATATCCATGACCAAGGGGAGATAACTCACAAAGGAGCTACTTCCCCTTGTCTGTATATAAATGTAAATAAACAGCTAACGAGTGAGTTCACATACTGATGTCGAGCAGTTAAGACCTATTCCAGTTCGTCCAATGTCTCCACACCCGCGAGCCGGGGGGGATACTTTTGAACATTATATCATCAAGCCTTGATCTTGGGCAAACATTATAATTCTCTCTTGATCATAGTGGAGCGACCCTCTTTTCAGTCAGTCTATGGAGCCTTCTTCTTTATCTATATAGTTCTGGATGAATTTACCTAGAAAATACTTTTCACCCTGTTGGTTACCCTATTTTCCAGTTTTTTCATGGTTTTTTTGTTTGTTTTTTTTTCTTTTTGTAGTAGAACTGCTTTGTGCATTATTGGTGAATCTTTTGGGTTATTTCTGTAGCAGATTCGTTTTCTGAGTCTGTCTCATTTGTAAGACATTCTCGTCCAAAATGTTTGGTCGGTTTTGCAATGAACATAGATTTGCTGGCTCTTATTTCATAGTGTTCGTGCACCATTTGGAGGTTTGGATTTTGGGAGCTCATAAGATATTGTCCGGTGCTCATAATAGGTGCACGATGCTGCTGTTATATCGCAGATCGCTCCATATTTAGCGGCAGGAGCATAGTAATTTTAATAGTTGATGTCGCCGGCGAGGGATTAACGCCTGCTGGTGACGGAGTGGTGTTCACAGCTTGACATGCAGGACCCATCTGCCCGCTTGTCGAAAAAGTTATAATTTTTATACTCGCGAAGCGAATGTAGTTGGGACAAAAGGTGGCTTTTATCGTTGGTCATCGTTTTCGCTTTTTATTTGTGTTTGTTTTTTGTGTTTTAATCTATTGTAGGAAATCGTCTCTTTGGTGTTTGTATACATGTGTTATATCAATTTAAAGCTAAGAAAGTTGTGAATGTGTTCTAGTGGGTGTTGTACTGTTGCAGTGTTTTTTTTTTAGATAATTATTTGTGTTTATATGCTGCTGGAGTTACGTCTGCTGTGATGTTTGTGTTGTGCATTTTGATTTTTCCTCTGGTGTACGGCATCCTCTGGCAGTTTTCTTTGTTGAAATGAGGTGCGAGTTATTCCGTTGATGTGTGTACATAAAAAGTGGGCTTTGATGTTATCGTGTGTGTTTAGTGTGTTCGTTTGCGTTGTATCAAAGAATGGGTTTTGTCTTAGCGTCGCCATTATTATTACGGTCACTCACTGCTCCTGCTGGTTTCTGGCTTATTCATGTAAATATGGAGGGGTATGCGATACAACAATGCTGATGGTTAATCTCTGAGATAACCATAACTCGTGCTCCTCTGGGCAGATACAGCCTAGGCAGACATTGGTGTTGGTATGTTAATCTATACAGTGTCAGCATTTTCCGTGCTTAGTGTCTAGTTTGTTTATGTCCTTTTGTGGCCGTTCGATAATACCAAAGCTGTATGTTATCATAGGCATGCCAACTGATTACTGGCAGTGATATTATTTTTGTTTGTAAGTTCTGTTTTACAGATTTTCCTTACATGACGTATATATTCTCTGTCAATTTTTTTTTCTCTCGTCTTGGCATTCTGAATTGAATACTTCTCTTCTATGCCAAAATATTTGTATTTTTCTTGCTTTCCTAGGCTCTTGACATCAGTATCTTTATCAAGCTGTATATTTTCCGTTTGAACTTTCTTCTCAGCTTTGATGGAGCACTTGCCACATTTGTCTAAACTAAACTTGATTCCAATGTCTCTGAAGAAATAATGTATGTCCTACAACACTCGAATTAAATCAGTGTCTGAGTTGGAATATAATTTGAGGTTGTCCATGAAGGGTAAGTTGTTTTGTTGGGTCTTTGTTTGTTGTGTCTTGTCTCAGATTGTAGGCATTCCGGTTTTTGTTAAATAACTTGCTTAACGGATCTATCGCCAGGCAGAAGAGTAAAGTAGATAGGCTACCCCTTTAGCAAATTCTGCTTCTGGTTTTAATGGTAGGGATTTTTACAGGTCCGTTAGTGTGGCAGTTTATTACATTTTTATATGTATTCACATGGTTTACTTGTGTAATATATGGCGATACGGAGTTATTCCCCCTTCACCAATAACTTTAATCGTGTTGACTTAGCGTGTATTATCTCCCCCTTGTCTATACGTTCTTCAGTAGAGAACTATATTCTAAAGAAAACAGTCCTGTATATATTTTATCGTGTATTAAAGCCTTCCGTTTTTAAGGTTATTTCTGTCTTTTTCTCTACTCACTTCAATTTAATACACGATAAGATATTAAATATATAAAATATATATAACTACGAAAGCACGAAGATGGAAAAATTTTTAAAACCTGACAAACTGGATACACTTCCTAACAGCGCTTTCTCTACGAAAATATTCAACCACTGGTATCGGACTTTTTCGGCTTTGATGAGGAGAACTGAAATACGGGATGATATCGATAAACTAGACCTGTTGATTACGTACATTTCCTCGGATGTCTATGAATATGTAGCAGAGCAACAAACCTACGAGGCAGCAATCAATCGACTCAGGGAATTATACGCTAAACCCATCAACGAAATTTTCGCCAGACACGTGCTGTCAACTCGCGCATAAAAAGAGGGAGAAATCATTGACGAGTACGTACAAGAATTACAACTTCTATCAAAAGAATGTAATTTTAAAGCAGTTGACGCAGCACAAAACCGGGATGATAGTGTAAGAGACGCTTTTATTACCGGTCTACGATCGAACACCATCAGGCAACGGTTATTGGAAAACAGGACTCTCGACCTAGATACCGCCATTGACCAAGCTAGGGCACTCGACACAGCTCAGAAAAACTGCGAATCTTATTCGCGCTATTTTCCACCAGTCAGTGCTTGCTTCTACAACCGAGAATGGGAACGTTTCAACGATGGAAAATTGTGCCGCGCTCCCCAACACAAAATCACGGTGTTATTTCTGCAACGGACCACGTCACGATTGCCAATTCTGCCCAGCTAAGGAAAGCACGTGTCGCCGATATAACAAAATCGGCCATTATGCGAAAGTCTGTCGGTCCAGGCCAAATACAACTACTTCAGGTTCAATACATTCGTCAACTGAAACACACAGACTTGCTACTATTACAAACAACAATAAGGCCACACCCGTAACAGTAGCTTCAGATTCAACGGCAGCTTTTTCTCTTTGTTCCTCTTCATCGATACTAAGGCAAGCTACTGTATACATAATAATTGGGAAAAATGAAGCTGAGGCATTAATGGATACCGGGAGCTCTGGATCTTTCATTTCGTTCGACTACGCGAAAAGAAATAAATTAAAAATAAACCCGCTTCAGGATCCGTCTCCATGGCCTCTTCGCCACTGAACGCTCCAGTAAAAGGACTTTGCTCAGTCAACCTCAACTTGCTAGGTGAGTCTTACACAAATACTTCTCTCTCTGTACTACCAAATCTTTGCAGTGATGTCATTCTTGGTCAGGATTTCATGAGACAACATTCTGGAGTCTTGTTTCCTTTCGGTGGTCCTAGAAAGGTATTGTCGTGTCTAACCCTACTGCATGCAGCGTACCATCAGCTTCAGTAGACAGTCCCCCACTTTTTTCAAACCTTACACCTAACTGCAAACCCATTACTACTAGATCTAGGAGATTCGGAGGCAATGAAAGAAACTTTATCGAATCCGACATAAATACGATGCTTCAGGAGGGAGTAATTGAAGAGATACATCTCCGTGGAGAGCTCAAGTTCTTATTGTCTCGAATGAACGACAAAGAAAAAGACTGGTGGTTGATTACAGCCAAACAATCAATAGATTTTAAAAACTACATGCTTACCCCTTACCTAGAATGGATGACTTGGCGTGGGAAATCTCCCGATATAAACTATGCACATCACTAGACTTAAAAAGCGCCTATCACCAGATACCTATTCGGGAGGAAGAAAAACCGTATACGGCTTTTGAAGCTAACGGGAAATTATACCAATTTTGTAGAGTACCATTTGGAGTCACGAATGGAGTGGCCTGCTTCCAAAGAACCATAGATAATCTAGTAAAACAAAACGGCCTCCTTAGTACCTATGTGTACGTAGACAACATAGTAGTGGTAGGAATGACCCAGCAGGAACATAAGAACCTCCCGAAATTCAGGGAGGTAGCTCGGCTACACAACCTGACCTTCAATGAAAATAAATTTGTTATATCAACAGAATATATTGATTTTTTTCGGCTACACTATATCTCAGGGTAAAATAAAACCCGACGCAGAAAGACTACGGCCACTGAAGGAACTGCCAACCCCAAGAGATAAAGTGGCACTACGGCGAGTTGTCGGGTTGTTTTCATACTACTCTCAGTGGATTCCCAAATTTTCAGACAAGATCAGACCCTTGATTATAGCCGACTCCTTCCCCCTGAAGCAAAATGCCGTGAAGGCATTCAAGGACCTCAAAGAAGAGATCAAGGGTGTCTTACTACACTCCATCGATGAGAATATCCCACTGGTAGTGGAAGCAGACACCTCTGATACAGCTGTTGCGGCTACATTGAACCAAGACGGGAGTCCTGTGGCTTTCTTCTCACGTAAACTAACACCCACTGAGCATAAACACGTCTCAGTCGAGAAAGAGGCTTGCGCCATAGTCGAAGCTGTCAAAAAATGGTCCCACTATTTATCTACTCGACATTTTACAATTGTCACCGACCAACAAGCAGTACATTACATGTTCCACTCAGAGAGACTAGGTAAAATTAAAATCAATAAGATCCAAAGATGGAGGATGGAGCTGGGGTGTTATGACTACGACATAATGTACCGCCCAGACAAGAATAACATCCCTGCTGACACACTATCAAGAGCACATTGTGGAGCTGTCGTTAGCAGAGAAAAACTATTCGACCTCCATACTCGACTCTGTCATCCAGGCATCACCAGACTAACTCACTTCATAAAAATTAGAAACCTGCCATACTCGATAGAAGAGGGTAAAAAGGTATGTGCTGAATGTCCTGTATGTGCCCGTTGGAAACCTCGTTTTCACACACCAGGCGCAGCGAAACTAATTAAGGCCACACAACCAATGGAACGACTCAGCATGGACTTCAAAGGACCCTTTACCTTCCAACTCTTAAAATCGATATATATTGGTAGTGATCAACGAATATTCGCGCTTCACATTCGCCTTCGCTTGTCCAAATATGACAACAGATGTGGTGATTAAGTGTATAAACCAGTTATTCGCCATTTTTGGAATGCCCTCATATATCCACACCGATCGCGGGTCTTCATTTGCGTCAAAGGAACTCCGGGAATACCTTACCGGTTTAGGCATAGCAACCAGTCGAACGACTCCATATAACCGTCAAGCCTTCTCCACATCCGCTCTTCTGGTTTTGTGCTCACCGTCACCAGTTCTGGTTTGTATACCTCAGTAAATAAACGTGTTTCATTTCAGTCCCTTTGCATTCTCGTTAATCTATAACAATCCGTCCATACGAATATCACAAGGTGTCAGAAGTGGTTGCAAACAAGTTATAGACATCTACGGTTGTAGTAGAAACTTCGAAAAATAAAAGAGAAGATAAACAAAAAGCAATTGAATCATCAGACTACATGTGGTGACGGTAAACAGGAACTCAAAAGTAAGTCACGGTGTAAAGTGAATCTGCAAAGTCACAGACTGAGGGACAAAATACGAAAAATAAAAATACAGAAATGCTGTCGAAAAACGTTTAAAAGTCTAGCTAGCCCTCCTCCCGCTCCTTCCCCATATCCCCTCTCCCGGTTTCGGGCTCATCGTCACCAGTTCTGGTTTGTATACCTCGGTAAATAAACGTGTTTCATTTCAGTCCCTCTGCATCCTTGTTGATCTATAAAAATCCACCCATACGATTATCACAACAGCTTCTTTGATGACTATCACATTGCAACTACTGGAAACACAGCATTAGCATTCCTCTTTCTTCTTTATCCACTTCCATTTCTGGCATCAACGTTATGCTTTACTCATTTCTTCTTCTGCACAATGTGTTTGTTTACTCATGCAGCGTGACATTTCATGTTCCATTTCTTTACACAATTATTCAGTATTTCTATTTCTTTAACTCCTTCATTTTCCTACCTTCGTTTGTTGTTATTGTTTTTACTTTCTCAGAACCGTCATTTTTTCTCTTTTTAAATAAATATACATGCGGATTATGTACTAGTCTCCAAAGTGTTATTTTTTAGAATAGTTTATCTGACTGTGAAGCGTAGGTGCGTGCGACGACAGTTCATTATGCATATTTCTAGATACATTCTAGCTTCAAAATTACAATTGTAGGTTGTTATTGTGATGTATCTTAATTGATTATGCCATCAAAATCTTAAAGTAAAAGTCGAATGAGGTATGTAGTTGGAAGGAAGTGAATACAGAGTAGTAAATAGGCCTACTAATTGTGGCATGTTTTTGTTGTTAATTTCTGGGTCAAAATCTTTCCAGGTCTCTTAATGTTAGAAATTAATCTATAAGTCAGACGGGAAATAATTAAGCTTCATTATTTTTCTATCGTTAGAGATTTTTGGAGCAAAAATTAAGCATGGCTACATTATCTCCTATGGGATGTTGTTTAAACAATCTGTATGTGGGTATTTATTTGCTCCCCCCACCGAGCAAATTAGGCACAAGGCCAATTTTTAATGTGAGGAGTGAAGGGAGAGGGAAGGGAAAAAAGGGGACCAGCTCCCGAGAGGTGGGAAATGGGAGCTGGTTAAAGGTCAGGTATGTGGGGTTGCCCCCACATCTGGTCTTTGCTTGCAGTATCTGTCGGAACAGATGGTATTTATTTGCTCCCCCACCGAGCAAATTAGGCACAAGGCCAATTTTTAATGTGAGGAGTGAAGGGAGGGGGAAGGGAAAAAGGGGACCAGCTCCCGAGAGGTGGGAAATGGGAGCTGGTTAAAGGTCAGGCATGTGGGGTTGCCCCCACATCTGGTCTTTGCTAGTCATAGCTAGTCATAGCTTGCAATATCTGTCGGAAAGATACTACACTTTGATCTTGTCGCCTGGGCTCCGGAAACAATCTGTATGTGTCTTGCTATATTTGCAGAGAATATACATTACAATCTAACAGGAAAGGGATCCGTGAATTTAACATGAGGAGGTTGGGGGTTTGGCAAATAACAAAAACAATAACAGCCGTATTTTAAATTTTTGCATTAGGTGGCTGATGCATGCTATCACTGGCCAATGCCAGTTAGGTGGTCCTGCTAGTTACTAATGTTTCCCAAACGCTCTAAGAAAATCGCTTTTTTAAATTGTATTTAACTCAGTTTAAATCT
Source organism: Euprymna scolopes (assembly GCF_053919585.1). Lineage (NCBI taxonomy): Eukaryota > Metazoa > Mollusca > Cephalopoda > Sepiida > Sepiolidae > Euprymna > Euprymna scolopes. The sequence goes on along the minus strand of NC_136486.1, from coordinate 488,084 downwards.
TAAATTTGATAAAATACTCTTGAAAGCGCTTTGAATAATCTTACAAATTCACTTACAAAAATGTTAGATTTTTTAAAATGATATCCTTAAAATAACAAGGACTTCTTTTTCTAGCGTAGACTCAGATCTATAGCCATGAGCCAATGATCAATAGTTTACACACATGCTAAAGTCGTCCAGGTTTCATTTACAAAGGAAATACAGTAGCGTCTAAAACTAAAGGACAAAATTTTAAAACCTAATATTTGTTAGAAATAACAACCGTGAAAAGCTGAAATTTTGACAACTGATAGTCGTTATCATTCATAATAACATACTAAAATTATTCATATTATTTGTTTCTATAAACGTCTATAAATAAAGTAACTGAATTTTCAAGAGAACTGATTTAGCTATAACTTTCAATCTTGCATGAATGAAAGAATAGTTATAAGTAAAATAATGTTATTTCTAGTCTGAGAGATATTGTTGTAAACTAAATATGAAAATTAAGAAGGTAACAATTCACAAAATGTTTTGAAATTGGAAAAAATGTAGAAGTTGAATGTTTTATTGGTAAGAAAAGAGGGTCTATTATTCACTGCTATAAAGCATCCTACTGAGCACACAAACTTCGTACACTTTCATCTGTGTCAGCATATTGTTGTTCCAGACCTTCTTTGTCAAGCCACCCCTTGTTGTTGCCTTGCTGACAGGATTTTTTAGTTAAGTGTACAGGAATAGATTTGTGAAAATTGTAGAAGCTATATCTGTGAACTCATCAAATACTTCGAGGGTGTAGTCGCTAATTATAATATTTAGAGAAGTACTTAACTCTTAGCTGAAGATTTCAATCTTTTTTAGGCTGATAGTCATGCCAAACACTGAATGTATTCGCAAATTAGATGAACCGATAAAATCTTTTTCAGTGTCATCAATGCTGCATCTCACATACGAGTACCTTTAGCACTTTTGTCCATTCTCGAAAGTAGGTATGGTAAGAAAAACTACCACTGCGTTGGTATGGGGGTACATTCCATTGTTTGACCTTTCAAAGGTGTAATACAATGGTAAAGGGAAGTAAATGCCAAAGAGTATTGAAGCAAGGATGTATCCCTGTTCAACTTAATACTTTATTGGAAAAATGTTTGGAAAAGAGCTGGCATACTGTAAAGTTTCCTGCATGTTCTCATAAAAAATTGTGTCCTTTTTAAGATTCTAAAAGGAAACCTCTCTCGCCGTGCTGTAGAATTAAAAGTTGAACTTGTAGACAAAGTCATTAGCTTTGGTTTGTTTAATGAAGGCAATGGACAGTGGCTGTCTCTCTTTATTGCATTTTCTCTGAAACTGTTATAAAGAATAGATCATATTTACTGTTCACCTCCTTACACAAGTTGCCTGTACCACAACAGGATAAGACTGTCTAACAAATTACGTTGGTCTAAAATAATAAATGCTAATAAAATGAATGTTCTAATGTATATTGGCATGAAAATGATTTTAAAATTTCACAAGAATATCTCCCGTCTATGCGAGTTATCAAATGATTCTAAAATATTGATGTATAAGAACAAAAATATCCACATATATTAAAAGTATATGGGCTTGTCTCTTTCATTTTCCTTTAGTTGAAGTTCTCGGATATCATGTGGCTCCTATCTAGGGCTAAAATTTGATCTTCATATGAGATACATATATATTAATTGTTGGATTAAAATAATTCATCTCTAAAATACTGAGTTAGTACAGACGTTGAGAGCATAATTTTTCTCTCCCCAACTGAGTATTTTAATATATTAAACTACATCTTTCTTTTTGGTTACTTAATCTTACTGCAATCCAGGACAATATTCCACCGAGTCTGGTGGAATATCCAGCTTCTTGCTGTTGAGGTAACATCACTTAGAGAAGGTATGCCATTCCTTGTGGAAACTAGTGTGAGCTAGCCGTATAAACAAGATCTTATTTAATCACTGTTCATTTCTACAGAAAAGTATCCTCATTTCACGTTATCCTGACAAACCCCAGTAACCTTAGACACTTAGTGTCTAGTAGACATTGTATTCGCATATGTACTATAATATATATTTTTATCAAAAAGCAGGGTCGCACACAGGGTCTTTTTTATTCTTATTTTGACTTTGACTTGTAGCAGTCACAAATAAGATGTATTTTGCTCATGAATCAATGTCCATACTGTGATTCGACCACACACTGACCAATCAGCTGGCAGGGCACATTGATTTTATGTGGCTTCTAAGGAACTTCTTTAACCACTTTGGAAATTATTATCAGTTAGCAAAGAGATTATGGCAAGTATCAAAGACAAACCTCTCTCGTATCCCTTTCTACTAGACCTTCAAGCATTGACAATCTTCACTGAAGATAACTGCTGACTGACCAGTGAAACCTAATGAACTTTCTATTTTTCTCATCGGGGCACAATCCAACTTTCGACCATCTAAATAAACTGTTTGGTTTTTTGCTTTTAGGAGTTTTGTTGTTGCTTAATTCGCACTATGCGTTTGGCGATTAATAATTTCTTAAGGGTGCAAACACCTGCAGCCCTAAAAGCTTAACAAAAAAGAAAAAATACAGGAAATATAGACACATATTTATGATGTACATATATGTCATAGAACAAAGATGTCATATTCCAAAATTATCAAGTAGTGTTTTTTTAATGAGAAATTCAAACTTATAATTTTTAGTATGTAACTTCTGGAAGCCATTGCTTATTAATAAAGTGAGAGACAACTCAATTTGACCTATCCAAATAAAAATTAGACTTGTATTGAGTATACATTACTGTTAAAATCGAAAAAATGTTGATCTATTTACATGATGTTTGGAATATGACATGTTTGTTTCATGACAAGTAAGTACATCATAAGGATATTTCAGAATCATTTAAAGTGTCATTCTAAATAAATACCTGCTTTTTTCAGTACATGTTCATATACTGCAAATAATGGTTTTCTTAAAATCGATGATTTCTTCATTCTTCATGATGTTATGTAATATTATTTGCAGAAATAGAGGATCAGATGAAGTGAAATTGGATAAGATTTATGATGTGATGATAAGGTACATTATCAACTTGTCTACATTAATTTTGAACTGTAAGGCATCCCATAAGAAGAGAGCTATGCAACAATATCACATATCATGCAGAGCACAGTGTATTTTCTATAAAAAATTCTCAACTAAAAATATTATTGAATGTAAAGAGCCACACAGTGTTGCTACACTCTATTGTGTTCTATTAGGAAATGTTTCTATATTTTTGCTTTATTAATAAAGTTGATTTTACTAATAACACGTGATGTTTTAAAAGGATATGAGTATTAATATATTCTAATAATTTTTTTAACAATATGAATTCTTTTATTAGTGTCTTTTTGTATGAGAGAAAGAACCTCTCTTCCCAATGCATTTAAACTATTTTTTGCTAACTAAAAGACGAATTACAAGAATTTGATTTGGTTGGTTAAAGTATACATTTTATGGATTAGTTTAAGGTCCAATCACATAATTTTGGAAAAGTTTTTATGGTTCACATTTTTATATCTTCAAAATATTTTATTCATGTAGTTTTGATTTGATTGTAATGCTTAACTGCATGGCAATACTTTCTGTGTTATATATAATGCTGAATTAAGTAATTTGAGAAAAAAGTTTTATAATTCAATTTCTTTGAATCTTCCCTTACTTATTTATGGTGTTTAGTTTGGATATATTTAGAAGTGTGAGCTTTCATATGTTTCACAAAACTTGACTTAACAGAACAAGAATAGTTACATATTTCACAAGAATATGGCTTTTCACCAGTGTGAGTTCTCATATGTGTAACTAAATGTGATTTCTGGGAACAACAATATTTACATATTTTACAAGAATATGGCATTTCTCCAGAGTGAGTTCTCATATGTCTTACTAAGCTTGATTGAACGGAACAAGAATATCCACACATGTTACAAGAATATGGTTTTTCACCAGTGTGAGTTCTCATGTGTGTCACTAAACTTGACTTATCAGAACAAGAATATTTACATATTTCACAAGAATATGGCTTTTCACCAGAGTGAGTTCTCATATGTGTCACTAAACTTGATTGAACAGAACAAGAAAATTCACATATTTTACAAGAATATGGCTTATCCCCAGAGTGAGTTCTAACATGTGTCACAAGATTTGACTTAACAGAACAAGAATAATCACATATCTCACAAGAATATGGCTTTTCCCCAGTGTGAGTTCTCATGTGTTTCACTAAATTTGATTTAACAGAACAAGAATATTCACAGAGTTCACAAGAATATGGCTTTTCACCAGTGTGAGTTCTCACATGTGTCACTAACTTTGATCTAACAGAACAAGAATATTCACATACTTTACAATTGTACATTTTCACAAGTAATTCTTTAAAAAGATAATGATCAATTCAAATTAAGCCGAGGATGTCAAGCAGGAACATCTGCAACGAAAAAATAAATGAAATACATTGTTTAATTTTTACAGTCATATATTAGTTATATTGAAAACAGAAAATATAATTTAACTTACACAATCTAAATTAATTTACTGTTTAAAATCATTAAAAGAATAATATCCACAGAAAACTCACACACACTATACAGTAAGCAAAAATTTTTATTTTCTTACCCCTGTCCTAGCATAATCATATAATTCACATACTTGAATCTATAATAGGGTCTTAAACTAGATTTACACATGTCTTATTAATCAATTATAGACAATCAACCCTTTTAACATACACATCACTATATATTAACTGCACATATTATAAACAAAAAATTTACAATAGTGCACACATATTTAACTACTTCATGTTAAAATAGTCCTCTTAATAAAATTATAGGTAAGTTTAAAAAATAGATTAGAAGATTTTATTAGTGTTAACTGAACTAACATTACAACTTTTTTCATTTTAACAAATTGTGATTTTATTACGTCAGCTGAATACCATTTTATCTATGCAAATATAATCAGTTGTTCACGTTATAAGAATTTAAAATGATGACAGTAGTGCTTTTCATTGGACATTTCTTTAATAATCGTTTTTAAAAAGAGGGCGAAAATATGGACTTTATCAGTTCAAGAGTCTAGTAATTTCTCCAACATTTATTAATTTAGTTATTGTTTCACTGTATCGTTCGGTGTCGGTTCACGTTTAAAACAGTGCAATTCTACATTTTTTGGCGCCTATATTTAAACTGCCTTAAAGATATATGCAAATAAGGAATTTAAAATTATAGTAGATTTAAGAGGCGGAGGTTATTTTTGTTTATAAATTTAACATAAATGAGAACTTACTTTCTGGACAGCTAACAGTAAACTAGACATGTAACAGATTAGACTGTAGAACAGCAAATTTTGATTCTAAGCTGACTACTTGTCAAAAAAACATACTAAACAAGCAGACATTTCACTACGGATAAAATGAGTTGAAAATCAGCAAAAAGCGATGAGAACGTTTCACTTTGTGAGAAACAAAACAAAAAAGAACTTTTGTTTAAAGGAAAGTCCAAAGGCTATATCATTCAAATGTCGTGAATACAACGCATCCAAGAAATGCATCATGCTATTATGTACTTATGCAATCGATCATCTGATGATTTTATATTTAGATATGCAATCAGAAAGAATGTTAATGAAGAAATAATTTTGTTTGTTTTATCTTCGTGCTTTCATCGTTGGTCGGAAAACCTGTTGAACTGAGATTTCCTTACAAAAATATAACTTGAACTCTTAATGCCTTTAAAATTGACACATCTGGACACAAAATGTGACTTCTATAACAGCCATGGGAATTATTATTTTTCTTGTTTTCTTCTTTGAGATTTATGGGATTGTGCCCTGTAATCCAGAACTTTGATTGAATTCTTTCTCATTACCATCATTGAAATTAATATTTCTCATTGCCGTTTCCTTTTTTCCATTAAAAGAAAAATTGCAGTATGAACGGTGTAATATGGGATCATGCTCTTTAATCCAGAACTTTATTGACCCTCCTTTCTCATCAGTATTGGGACGTTATTATTTTTCTTCCGTCATCTCTTCTTCATTGAAAAATGTAATATGGAGTCTTTAATATGGAATCCTGCCCTGTAATCCAATACTTTGATTGACCCTCCTTTCACATCACCATTGAAACTTTATTATTTTTTGTTTTTCTTTCCTCTTCTTCATTACTTGATTTATTTTACAAAAAAATTAAAAAACTAACGAAAATTTATAAAATATACATTTGTCTCCATATCCGTGTTTTATACAATTTGCGCCTCAACTGTATATTTGTGCATGCCTCTATTAACTTGCCATTAACACTTACAGTCACTACTCAGAGAATATAGTTTCATTAACCCATACACAGTCCATTTGGTTAGAACACTAATAGAAAGGCTTTGAAAACTTAAAACAGATTCTGGCGAAAAAGTGAGCATTCCATATCTGGTATTTTGTCCCAAAATGGTCATCCCATAATGTACTTATCGAGGAGAGTAACAACGATTGAACACAATTATTTGAATATAGAAAGGGAGGCACTAGCCATAGTGTGGACAACGGATAGAGCAAGACAGTTTTTGATGGGAAAAAAATTCTTGTTGAAAAGTGATCACAGAGCACTTGAATTTATTTTCAACCCAAGAAAAGAATTACCGAAAGTTACAACGTCTACAATATTACGTTGGGCGATTAGACTGATGGCATTCGACTTTGACATTGATTATGTTAAAGTGAAATACAATACCGCATGTTGATGCCTTATCTAGATTGAGGTTTTATAGAGAGGATAAGGACAAAAACGACGAATTTTTTAAGACACATTCCTTTACTTTATAGAGACCGATGTAATACGTGTAGATAAAATGGCTACTGAAACTACAAATGGCTCAGTGTTTACGAGTATAATGTTGAGGATAAAAGAGAATCGCTGGGGAAATTGTTCAATGGCTGAAAGACCATTCAAAGAAATAAAATATAAACTGATTATAGAAAACAGGATAATATGTAATGGAGACTTGGTAGTTCCCCCAGAAACACAGTAGAAACAGGTTATAAAAAGTGTACATGATGATGTACATTGTGGAGTGGCAGCTACACAAAGAAAATTAAAATTGAAAGTATCGTGGCCGGGGTACTCAAGAGATGTAGAAGACTATTTAAAAGATGCAAAAAATGCACAGAACTCAAGAATTTCAAGCCAAATAAAATACATGTGTAGCCCCGAGAAGCAGGCCCAGGGAGCAAAGTACACATAGATCATGCTTATGTCATAGGGATAGGACTATTATTAATATTAGTAGAGGCGTATTCAGGTTGACCTAAAGTGGTGAGAGTACCTGATAAAAAAGTATCACCGAAAACAAATATCAAGAGTAATATTTTTGAGAAGCGGGATACCAAGAATACTGGTGACTGATAATGCACCAGAATTTGCGGATGCTGATTTGCATGGATGGCTAAGAAAAATAGGATGCACACCTTAAAAGACCCCTCTCTACCACCCTCAAAGTAATGAGATAATGGAAAGGATGGTCCAGACAGTAAAGAAGGGCATAAAAGCATGCTTGCAACAGGACAAAATCGCTGCTTTCCTACCAAGACTATTACTAAGTTATAGAACAATTCCTAATGTAGGCAGGCTAGAAAGTCCATCAGACAATTAAGATCCCATTTGACTATGTCATATGCCACAAAGCAAAAGATGTGGTACAAAATAGGAATACGGAAGCCAAGACAGCAGAATTTATTATGCAGAAAGGACAAAATGCAGCAATATTAAATAAAGAAAATGGGAACAGTGTTCTAGCTTATGCTGACCAAATACGATCCCAAGGAGAATAATCGGATGAGGAAATGCCTTCAGAGCTGTCCACTATTGACGTAACAGAAGAGTTAGTGCAGAATGAGACTGTGGAAGAAGAAGTAGAGAGGGATGAGTTAGAAGAGGAAGAAGTAGAATGGGACAAGTCAGAAGAGGAAGATGAAAGTATGTAGGAGGAACAGTTCGATTATAGGGAAAGACGTGATAGATCCAGATCTCCAAGGGAAAGGAGAGAGATAAAGAGAGATGTTCAGGAGGGCACGAGAAGAAGTACAAAAACTACTCATGGCATAAAGCTCCTCTGTTATAGGGAGATGTAGTGATATGCAAATTAAATATAATTTATATATGAGCAGATAGCTCATATTTATAAACTGACACCAACTAGAACATGGGAGTTGGTGAATGCTTACTTAGCGTTATACACGACATATCATTACTAATAGATAATCTAAAAAACAACTGGACTGATTGCTTCAAGAATTTTCTATAGTATTTTCATCGTACCCATGTGTGTTTTTATATATCACTTTTTTAATTATAATATTCAACAAAATATTTCTTTAATACATTATTTTGTTTTTACTGTAACGAACTGGTCATTTTATTATAAGGGAATTAATCACCGGTCACGTGATAACCTTAGTTCTTCAACCTTTCCCCCTTCCATTTACTTTCTTGACATCTTCGACAAGTTTGCATTTTGATTTTCTCGCTATGCAAATGAGATGCTCCTGGTTGGAGATAAAAGAGGGTTGATTTTTTAGAGGGACGTTGATTTTTTAAGTTGGATTTCGAAGAAATAAGTGGAATTAGCAGAAGTTTGTTTGGAGTTGAGAGAAGGTGCGTGACGTATGCAGAAGTTGGAAGTTTGGACAACAGTGTCAACTTTACCCAGGAAATTATTGGTGTAATGGGCAGAAGAAATAACACTCAAGTTATTGAATTATAAATACCCTACATGGTTTTGCATTTTGCACATGAAACAATTAAAAAATGAAGGAATTTTTATTTTTTATATTTCTATAAATGTAGTCTTTTTGAAATAATATATTAAATATATTAACACAAGAAGTATTGAAACTGCGATAATTTTTATGAAATGGGTTGTTTCTGTATGGGTTCATATTGCGTTTCATGCTTGGTGGATTTCGTTCCATATTTGCATCACCTGTATCTATTTCCACCATCTTTGTTTTGGGAGCGCAATTGTTAGAAATTGTCAAATATTGTATACTGAAAAGTAGTATGCAATTACGCATATAAGAAACATGAACTCTTTTTTGTTTTATTTTTCATTTTACAACACTGAGCCACAGCAATGCCTAGCTTAGTACAGCTAGTATATATATATATATATATATATATATATATATATATATATATATATATATATATATATATGGTCTTACCATACGGAACCTTCTCACCAACATCCCAGAAATGTTCGACATAATCAAAAATCTTCAATCCAGCCAAAGACTATCAAGAAGCCCCTAGAATTCTTGTACACCTGAAACCCACCTCAGACAACTATAGAAAAACAGAAAGCAAAGATTAAAAAAAAGAATATGCTCTACAGCAATATCAATTTTAATTAATCCGAATAATCAACTATTATTCCATGCCTGAAATACATCTATTCCTCCTTTTTTATTTCTTTTGGGTTAAGCTTCTAATTTGAAGCTGATAAAATAGAAATTGTGGAAATTCATTCCTCATTTCTGATTTTATGTTTTATTTTTATTTTATATATTATTATTTTATTTTTATTTTTATCGTTTATTCTTTATTTTTATTCATTCTTTATTTATATCTCTATTTTCAATATTTTTCATTTATTTTCTCATCTTCATTATATTATTTTATTTTCTACCCCCCCCCCTCCATTCTAGACCCCATTCTTCTGTCACCTAAGTTTCCACTTCATATCCTTATTCCTCATGTTTCATTTTCTATTCCTTATTTTTCATAGCTATAATCTGCATGTTTTCCTCTGATCACACACTCCCAGTACCCAATCCTCCTCCTACTTTCGCATTTGGAATTATTATGACCCCAATTCCCTCCTTTTTAATTACTTTCAACTTGGACTTTCCCATTTCTAACCTTAAATGAATTTATATCGGTGTTGTTTTCATTGCCCTTACTCTTGTATAATGCTGTTTTTGTCTCCTCTCATGATGAGAAGCATTTAGCTTTGAAATGCCATAGTTTAAAGAGGTTTCTCCCATGCTCATTTCACACATTGTAACCCCCCTTATCTAGGAATGGGCAACAATGAAAGAAAAAAGATAGGGGGACATAGTTTCGAAAGCCAGTATATCATTATTATTTAGGCTTCTAATTATTTTTTTATTGTATTTGAAATATTAAAGACTAAAGTTAATTTCCAAAAGCAAAAAAATAATTGGACACCCGAAGAAAAAAGTTATTATGAAAAATGTTTTCACAGCGACATTCGGAAACTGACAAGTTCAGTTAAATTTTGAAGTTAAATAAATTAATTTTAAAATTCCCTTGAAAGATAAATATTAGTTTCTAGTTCTATTTCTAAGATAATTAGTAAAGTCCTAGGATATTGAATTAAATAAAATAAAACACCTCATTTGTACAAAGAAATAGCTCTCAACACGAGAGATTCTGGCTTCACTGAAACAAAACAAAATGAAGTCGTCTGTATGTATGGATTCTTCAGAAGCCTAAAATGTCAGAAAGTCAAAAAGCTGTCTGAAAATGATGTCAGATTATTGGGGAAGGTAGAGAGTGCTGATTTTCTTTTTTCCCCCAGCTGTGCATCCGTACATTCCTATTGTGAACATTTGTATAACTTTTACCATTTTTTTAATTTAATTAGTTTTGTGTTTCTACGTTTAAACTAAAATTATTTTTCAAGATTATATAAAATTTATGTCATGCTGAAAGTAACATGTTCATTCAAGCAGGGAAGATATTAGAATCTTACATATAAAAATTACGTGAAACATGTAATCTAAAAAGAAAAAATATTTTTGGGAATTATAATTTTTTGTGTGAAAATATTAAATAAGCAATACTTAATTTAATGATAATATCGGTACTTCAAGATATTAATTTTTCTTCAAGTTCATAATTACGGATTTGGGGGCTTTTTTTCATAATCTTACTGAAAAAAAAATTATTGTTACAATTTACGATGTTTTACTTTCATTCATTTTTTACTACTGAAAACCATAACTTTAGTAAAGGTGTTTTTGGTTTAAATAATACATTTCCACTAAGATTTAAATAAAAATAATGGGTTTATTATACTATATACACTCATAAGCAAAAGAAAAATGGGCCAAGAGTGAAAGAAGGAAGAAATCAATTTTTTAATATTTTTCTATGAATTTTTGTTAATTTTAACTGAAAATTTCTATTTTGCAGATCATTACTATTATAGCATGTAATAATGAGTGGAAAAAATTAATCCTAAATATGGTGAGACCACATCTTGGCGAGGATATAAAAACCGAATTGCCGGATTAAGGCAGCCCAAAATAACTTACAAGCAGATTTTTTATATTTTAAGAAAAGAAAAAGTGAAAACATATCTTTCTGTAGTGAAGCAAATTTGTCAAAGGTTCGAAGTCGAATGCTAGGTAAAAAGGAAATCTGGATCTGGTCGCCCAAGAACATTCACTTTGAAGGACGACCACAGGCTTAAATTAACTGTTTTGAAGGATTTAAAGAAAACTTATGTTAACCCTAGCAAAGAATTCAAAACAGGGACTGGAAATTCTCTTTCTAGATATATAATATTTAGACAAATGAAAGAAACGGGTTTTTTTTTCTAAAAAGTGTGCAAAGAAGCCATTTTTATCTAAGAAGAACATCAATGATAGAGATTTTTCTCGTATTATGGCAAGAAAGATAGGCTGGTTCAGGAATGTTTTCTGGTGGTCAGATGAATCAAGATTTTGTTCTGTCATTGATGCTCCCAATGCTTCCGAATGGTACAATCGAAGAACTGGATAAAGATTTTCACCAATTTGCATAAAAACGACAGTTAAATACAGGAACGGAGAGATAATGGCATGGAGAACTTTTACCGCAGCAGGAGTTGGGGAACTTATTAGATGTGAGAAGTTAATCAATGCAAAGAAATATATTCGAATATTAGAAACAGGACTGTTACCACGTATCCAGAAGCTGGGAATATCTCAGAATATTATTTTTCAAGACAATAATTCCCCTGCACACACTGCTAAAGTCACAAAAAATGGTTTTCTGATAATTCAATTAATATGATATTTTGGCCAGGTCAAAGCCCCGATTTAAACCAAATCGAGAATATTTGGTCCCTAATATCTCGTGCATTGGATGGAAGAACCTCTTTTAACAATGACAAACTGTGGGAAGCTGTGCACAGCGAATGGAATAACATATCCTCTGCAGTGTTCCACTTTGTTGAGAGCATGTCTAAAAGGATTGATCTTTTAAAGAAATCAAAAGGGACTGCGATTCCATCCGAAGCATTTATTAAATTAAATGTCTTTGTCTGTATTATTAGTCTTGTTTAAGTTTCCTTGTTCAATTGTTCTTTGTTCAATATAGCTTTTAGTGCAATACAATGTATAAAATTGTTTTGGCCCATTTTTTTTTTGTTCATGAGTGTAGATCATTATTTGATAAATACTGAAAATTTCATAAAAAGTGGTTAATTTCCTGATTTTTGGTAAATTTTTATAAAGGGAGGGGTCAAAATGTCTAGACTAATATTTCTTTTACATTAAGTTTCTTCTAATTGGTGGTGGCAAAAATATGGGTGTTCATTTTATGTAAACTTCATAAAAAAAAGTGATCCCATTCTAAAATCTTAATATTGGATAAAACATAAAAAATCAAACAGAATTAATAATAATAGGTAAGTATAGACAAAGTTTTTTTAAATGTTAAAACAAATAAATAACAAAAAAGCAGTTTATATGCTCACTTGTCTAACAATTAGACAACTTTGAATTAAATTATTGTTTATCATAAACATTATTATTTTCTCAGAAATCTCAAAAGTTTTACTAAAATAAGTACATTTTCAACAAAATTCTAAATATCAGATTGAATAAGATTTTTTTAATCAAATATTCATACCTTTTTTATTCACATCTGTTACAAAGCATGGCGGAATCAATGTTTTACATTGCAATTAAACTTATTTAAACATCTAAGATTATGATGATTGTGGAATAGAGGACCAAATAAAGACTTGATTTTGGGGGGTACTCAGGTACGGTATCAACGAATATCACGATTAAATTTATTGCTGGCAGATATTTTTCTTATTACATAAGACACTTCACACATGCTCCAACCAATACAAAACATCCCCTTTCTATGTTAAAAATGGCGACCAGTGGAATCAATTAGGAAGACATTGGATAATAAAGGTTGTAATATCGTAAGAACTACATGCTGGTGACAAATTTAACTGTGATGTTCGTTCATACCAGACCCTAATAACCCTAGTAATCAACATTTTAGCGGTGAGTCTTCATTTAGTCCTCTATAACATATTGACTAAGATTATTTCGTAAATGTTACTCGATGCTACAACAGAACACTGACCACTCTAACTTGTTTTTGTAGGGGTATTCGAGGTCGCTGACAACGAATCTAATAATAAAACCCGTCATAAATTTACTATTTGCATAGTATTAACCCTTGGACCCTGGGATTATTTTACGCCATTTCACTGCCTTTGTTAATGCTATGCACGAGCATGCAGTAATATTTTCTTACATGAGGCATTCTTGCATGTGCACTTGTAGTAAATTGATTGGTCACATTGCGGAGGACTCTTTAGCAGACATTCGAAATAACAAGAAAGGTTAAAAAATATATAGTTCATTTTTTTAAGTTTTCACAAGAATTTTACAAAAACATATTTTTATGTTTTAGCGTTCTTTTTTTTTTTGAGAGGGTATTCAATTATGAAACTTGTATAGTTTTTAAGAGGTGCTTCTGCAGTTTAATTAACTGCTTTTCTGTAAGTAACATGCCGATATTAATCGAGCAGAAGAACCATTTAATATTACACAAAAATTTTGTTTACAATGGTGGAGGGGGCGGAATTTTAAATAATTCTTCTGCTCGGTTAATGTCGGTGAATTACAAACGGAAAATCGGTTAATTAAACTGCAGAAGGACCTGTTAAAAAACTATAGTAGTTCTATAATTGAATACACCCCTTAAAAAGCAAAGAATGAAAAACATAAAAAGGTTTATTTTCCTATTAAATTAGGTGAAAACTATTTTTTCATTGTATGTAAAGTATATAATCTAATTACTATTAAATGAGGTGAAATATTTTTTGGTAAATATGAAGAATAACGCCACCCTCGAAAATTCCTTTAAAATTACCACTATTATAGATTTTCAGGGGCGCTGACCATGAAATTACGTTGTAAATCACTGCAAATGAGTAGTTTCCAAGATATGAAGAAATGTTAGTTTAAAAAAAGTGAGGGATCACTCTTCTATAATAATTTAATGTAAAATGAGCACCTATTGGTGGCCACCATTTTTTTAGGGGGGCTGCTACCCTCGGAAAATCCTTTAAAATTATTACTAACATTTAAAATTTAAAATGAAGGAATGCACCCACTTTATGGCCACTTTTGGGGGGGGCGGTTTATGTTTTTTGTTCATTTTTTGAAGGGGGGCATTTAACCAGTTTTCCATAAGTAACGCGCCAACATAAACCGAGCAGAAGAACAGTTTCCATAAGTGACGCGCTGACATTAACCGAGCAGAAGAACCGGGATGAGGGGTATTGTGGCCGCCACTACAACATTTTTTAATGAGTGATTTTTCTGACAAGGGAGAAGGAAAAGCTGTATTCTAGGTTGGCAGTATTTTGTGCGAACAGTCGGCAGAGATGTCGGAAATTTTCTGTTTCTATGTCTATCTTTGTAGTCATGTCGCTAGTAAGGGTGCTGGAAGTAAACGTTTTATCTGGGCTGACATTATCTTCCTGATAGTCAGGGACCCGAACCTTGGATTAACCACTAACGAGGCTGTCCTATCAGCAGGTGCAAAGTACTGGGGCTGCTGTATTGCCATTTGGTGAATGGATTCTGGACCATGCAGTAGCTTCTGGTGGAGGCCTCTTGATGCCATATTAGTGGGTAATTGTTACGCCTTTACCTTATTATGTTCTACAAAAAAAAATTTCTTTGTTTCTTTTCCTTTCTTAGTTTCCCCTCTCTGACCTACTCTAAGCAAGTCTGACGACCTAGTCCATAAATTCCAAAACTCCATCATGTCAAATTTCAAGAGAAAATATACAATTAAACCCGGATCACCAACTTCCAACATAGACCCCCACTACCATGTCTCCTTCTCCAACATCAGGGGTCTACGTTTTAACCTTCCAGAGTTTGAACCCCAATTACAGGAGACTAAACCAAACCTTTTATTTCTAAGCAAAACTGGAATTGGACAGACATTTCCCTAGATGAGTTCGTAATTAAAGGATACTTCAGCTTAACTTCCAAATCTGACCTTCCAAGATCGCCATGGGCATAGAATATGTGCCTATATAAAAGATGGCTTTCCATGTGGTAGAGATATCTCCAGAGAAGATCTTAACTTACCCTATATGTGCTCCTGGGTTGCACTAGCTCACACTACTGCATTTATATTTACTCTCTATTGCCTTCACAACAGCGGAGTTACTATCTTTAAAAGCATATCTGAGAAAATTGACCACGTCCTATCTGCTTATCCTTCAGCTAACATTCACGTATGTGGAGACTTCAATGTTCACAATGTGGAATGGTTGACCCAGTCAAACAAGATCGATGATGAGTGGAGGTTCTGTCATGATTTCTCCATTGCTTATGACCTCACTCAGATTATTCACGAACCCACCCGTGTGCCTGACACTAACCGCCAGTATGCGAGTCTCCTAGACCTTTTTCTCACAACTTGCCCTGAACTATGTTTAGTTTCCATTCTGTCACCTCTTGGATCTTCCGATCACTCTGTTGTATCAATTAAGACAAAAATGAAATGTAATAAGTCCTCAGACGTACCTCTCCATTGTACAATATAGCAATACAATATGGCTGACTGGGATAGCTTCCATACATTTATATCAGATCTACCTCTGCATTCCATGTTTAAAAAGGATGTATCCTCTATAGTATCAGACCTGACAGAATGGTTAATTGTAGGTATAGACCGTTTCATACCCTCGAAAAAGTTTCAGCAAAAACCTAACAGCCAGCCATGGTTTTCTCCAGAATGTGCTGCTGCCATTACGTACAGAAATCATTTTTTCCATTGCTTCCAACGTAATAGATGTATGGAGACTAAAGCCACTTTCAGGACTGCCAGCAACCATTGTAAGAAACTAATAAAGAACGCAAGAGAGTTGTATGCTGAGTCTGTCAAGTCCAAAGTAGCTGAGCAGCGGCTTGGTACCCACCAGTTTTGGCAAATAGCAAACAGAATCCTGAACAGAAGCATGTGCTCTATCCCAACTATTATCAATGGACCTGAGGTAATCTCGTCAGCATCAGACAAAGCCAAACTCTTTGCGTAGAATTTTTCAGCTAATTCTACCCTTTGCGGCCAAGGCCACCAACCCCCAATATTTCCTCCTGTATCAGAAAATATGCTATGTGATATATATTTGTACGTGATGTTGCCAAGTTAATCAAAAACCTTGATTCCAGTAAAGCAATCAGCCCTGATGGTATTCCAATTATAGTACTCAAAAAACTTCAACCAGAACTATTACCCATACTTACAAAACTGTTTAAATGTTGTCTTAAGGAGAACTGCTTCCCATCACCCTGGAAAATCTCATCAGTATGCCCTGTATTTAAGAATTCAGGTGATCGCTCATCCCCCTCTCAGTACAGGCCAATAAGTCTCCTATGTGTCATGCATAAATTGCTGGAATCTGTGTTAAATAGAGAAGTAATCAACAATTTCAGCAAAAATAACCTTCTTAGTGACACACAATATGGTTTCTGTTCTGCTAGATCTACAGCAGATGTGCTTACAGTTATATCTCATAGGATTAGTGAATCTCTTGACGGAGACAACCTTTCTAGGGTCATTGCTCTTGATATATCAAAGGCATTTGATAGGGTATGGCATAAAGGTTTACTTCACAAGATCTCCAGCTATGGTATAGCTGGAAATGTCTTCTCAATTAATTAATCATTTCTCTCTGATAGATTCATAAAAGTAGTAGTTGATGGGCAAAAATCAGAAGCTCACAGTATTAATGCTGAAGTCCCTCAGGGGTCCATCCTGGGCCCAACTCTTTTCCTGATCTACATTAATGATCTTCCAAATCACATCCTTACATCATTCATAGACATTCATGCTGATGACACTATCTGTGGTAGCACATCTAAGACCGTAAATGATTAAGTTCTCTCCGATTCTCTCTCCTCTAATCTTGAGCATGTGGTACAATGGGGAAATGAGTGGCCAGTTTCTTTTAATACATCTAAAACCAAGCTTCTCTCTTTACATCATTAACGTTCTGATCCCCATCTGGCATCAATTGAAATGAATGGCTCTCGTTTTGGGGAGGCCTCACGTTTTGACAAGCTTCTGGTCTTGACCTTTACTCCTGATCTTAAATGGAACATGTACATCAAATCTGTTGCCAAGACCACTGGAAAAATGGTGAGATCCTTCTTTCGATCCAGTAAATATCTCATTACTGATGCAATTCTCTATCAATATAAGAGCCAGGTACGTCCAAGGATGGAGTACTGTTGCCACATCTGGACAGGAGCTGCTAGAAAAGACTTGTCCTGCCTTGATAGTGTTCAAAATAGATTTTGTAGCCGTGTAGATGTCCTTTTCTCTTCCCGGCAACCTCTATCTCACAGAAGAGATGTTGCAAATTTGTTTCTGCTTTATCATTATTTTCATGGAAATTGTTCAACTGAGCTTCAATCTATATTCCCCCTCGCCAAACTTTCACAAGAAACACTCTAGCTGAAAATACTGTATCGAATTCAACTTCAATCGTCACCAATGCTCGCAATAGTAACACAATAACCTTGTGACTGTAAACAACACTGTCCCCTCCTCTCACTCAAGCTTGCTTTTTATGCAGTTTTCCACCTTGTCTCATTTGCATGTGTGCCCTGTTTTCTCGTGATCTCGCAAGACCACAGTTTATAAAACACCAGATGCCATCTTTTTTTCTCTTTTCCCACCCAACACTTTCCTGCAGCAAGTCCAACTGTCCTCCATCACGGCACCACTCGCACGAACATCCACACAATGCACAAATACCCACACGCTTGCTACTCTGGTAAGTATTACACTCCCCCCTGATTTGATGATCATACACAGTGCACTGTAGGGTTGGTCTCCTAGTCCGCTTACTTCTGCGAAGGGGCACATTCATAGGTTCTGGTTCTAACTCTGATTCAGATTCAAATTCAGGTTCAGGTTCTTATTCAGATTCTGGTTTTGATTCAGATTCTGGTTCTGGTTTTGGGTCTAGTTCTGATTCTGTTTCTGCCACATTAGATGAACTATAATCATTATTCTCTGGCCTGTTGATTTCGTTCATCAGTAGCTCATACCTTGAGGATTCATTGCTCTCCTCTGTAGTTGTATGATGCACCTCAGAAGCCAGGCGAAGATCGCGCACATGGCGCGTGGTTCCGTCAACTAGGACCGACTGCTGGCTGATCACCCCAGAGATTCGTCCTTGCTTGAATTTGGTGGTGCACCGGTTTCCAGGTGGTCTCACCCAAACTGGATCCCCTACCTTATATTCGGCATGTCTTTTCTGGTTGACTGGCTGCATAGCATCAATTCCTTTTAGTCTAACACGATATGTATACATGGCATTGGCCGGCGTTGTTGTAGGTAATTTCCCATCCTTTGGCGTGACGTTATACCAATACCTGGCCTCCATAATGGTACATTGCTTTCTGGCAGCAATTCTGTTAATGCTACGGTGGCTCCTCTCACCAATGCCATTCCCTGATGGCACATGAGCGCATTGCAGCCATAGTCGGACGCCCCATTTATCTAACAGCTGCCAAACTTGTTGGTTGCAAAAAGCGGCATCGTTATCCATCAAGATCTCTTCCAGCGCACCTTGCTCAAAAAAGATGCTTAACAAGATGCGAACAGCACTTGCCGAGTCCTGTCTAATCATGTGTCCCCATACCGCAAAATATGTGGGTCCACAATCGATAAGAGATAGAAAGGGTTTACTACTGTAATGGGTAATGTCCATGACTTTAATGTTCCTTTTAGTCCAGGTCCGACACAATCTGGCACTCATGATTGTATGTGAGCAGCCGGAGTCGAGAAAAGCTGTGCAGGGCATGATTCACGTATGCAGTTATCGTAGGTTACGCGTCACTTAGATCTTGTCTAAGGAGTAGGGCAGCACAGACATCCTGCCCCCTGATGCGTTTCCCACAGTTTCGGGCTAGGTGCCCTATGCCGCCACACTGGAAACAGCGCAATCGCCCCCGCCCTTTGTCAGTGCAGCTTCTCACAAAATGACCTCGCTGACCACAGCAGTAACATCTTCCATTAGTTGCAGGGCTCAGACTGAGGATCTCCCCATCCTCTTCTTGGCTGTCTTCGCCGCCATACCAACTGGTTCCCTCAGGTCCTCCGCATCTCTTATGATAGCCTGGTGCATTCCATCAAGTGCTCCATAGGCATTGCGGACACACTGGTAGAGGCTCTCAACAATTGCTTATCATGGGTGGGAAGGCCGGCCCCAATGTCCTCTCTGACACTCCATTGCCAAACAGCACAGCAAGTTTCTTCAATTCCGCAAAGAACACATCCACGGTTTATCCTGGCATGAGCTTCCTGGAGGCGAATCTTTCATAAGCCATGCAAGGATCCATTCTAAATGCCTTGTACAGCGCATTTTTTTTCCACAGCATAGCCGAAATAGCTTGAATCAAATTCAACTTCAATCATCACCAACGCTCACAATAGTAACACAATAATCTCATGACTGTAAACGACACTGTTCCCTCCTCTCACTCAAGCTTGCTTGTTATGCAGTTTTTCACCTTGTCTTATTTGCATGTGTGCCCTCTGTTTTTTCGTGATTTCACAATCTCGCGAGACCACAGTTTATAAAACACCAGGCGCCATCTTTTTTTCTCTTTTCCCACCCAACACTTTTTTGCAGCAAGTCCATCCCATCTCCGTCATGCCACCGCTCACACGCACATCCACCCAATGCACAAATACGCGGACGCTTGCTACTCTGGTAAGTATTACAAACACTATCAATAATTCTCCCCACTCTTTATCTGTGCCTAAACCTTACCGTAGATTCCATGAGCAAAACTTCTTTCTTAAAACTGCAGGCCTGTGGAATTTTCTTCCATTTCCTGCTTTCCAGCTGACTACAATATGTTCAAGTCCAACACAAACAAGTTCTTGATGAGCCGTTCCACTTAAGTTAACAAATTTACCGAATTTCCATTACTAACGATTACTATATTGTCCAATTTCTACTGTACACTCTTTAACCCTTATCCCCGAATAGTCTGTGGGCCTTGATAAGTGGTTATGCCTATGTAAAAAAAAAAAGATTAAAAAAAACCTCGCTCTCTTCCTCCTCCCATCAAATGTAAACAGAATTTTTGTGAAATATTAAACGTTTTTTCTGCTCGGTTAATGTCGACAGGTTACTTACATTAAAATGGTTAATTAAACTGCAGAAGGACCTGTTAAAAAAAACATACACGTTCTATAATTTAATGTCCCCGTCCAAAAAAAAATAACGAAAAACATAAAACGGCAGCGCCCCCCTCTCCAAAAAAAAGGTAGCCATAAAGTGGGTGCATTTCTTCATATCTTGGAAACTACTTGTTTCCTGGAATTTTAAACGTTAGTGGTAATTTTAAAGGATTTTCCGAGGGTAGAAAGAACCCACCCACCCCCGTAAAAAAAAAAAAAATAATGGCCACAAAAGTAGGTACTCATTTTATGAAATTATTATAGAAGAGTGATACCCTAGGTGTATCAGAATTTTGGGGGAATTTTTGACACCCCTAACACAAAACTGTAAATAAAATATAAAAAAAACTCGTAATTTCTCTTTTTAAAGTGGGTTGTTTATTTTCTTTATGGAATATACTTCCAAAATAAACTATTAAAGTTGTTTAAAAAATAATAGAAATATTATTTTTTAATTTTTAAAAAACAGTGTTTACAAAGTGCTGGCGCACCTTCATGCGGCCATTTTTTTTTTTTTATGTAATGAAATCCATTGAATTTTACGAGTTAAATATTTTTCAATTTTAAACTTTAAAAATCTATTAAAATTTTTCTATTAGTTCAATTTTTACAATATTTTCAGGGTCAATGTAAAAATTTATGCTCTTTCCAATAAACCAAATCTAATACTTTAGACAAACGTTTTTTTTTTAATTCACTCCCCCCCCATTTTGAAATGCCTATTAAAATTTAAATAATTAATTTACGCACCAAAGTTTTATATATCACAAAATGAAGATAAAAGATCAATAAATAAAATATTCTAATTTAAAACAAAAAAAAGGTGTTTTTTGGAAATTTATCTGTAAAGTCCAAAGTGTAAAATCTTTTTTTTTAAACCACGTTGATTTTTTTTTTAAGTGGAAGCTTGTTATGCTTAGATTGTCAAGTAAATATTGGATGGTGATGACAATTTTTTCTATTTCATTCAATGTTTTCTTTTTTTAGATATTTAATAAAAAAATTAATTCGATAAAGAAGAATTAAAATATATTAAATCCAAAATTCATATATTTCTTTAAAAGAATTTTTAAAAAATGGAAATTTGGTAGAGCGAATTTTTAGTAATCGGCTAAAATCCATGAATAAAATATTATTTTGCAAATATGGTAGCACATAACTGACCACTTTGTAGTTGAAATGAAATATGTCAAAAATACAAAAGGGAGATAAGGCTGCATGGCATAAATAATTATTTTTGTCACTTTGATGCTTCTGTATATGACAAATCGACGAATATCCGGTTTTGCTAATGGCGGATAAACAATTGTCAAAAAGACGTTTTTCTGCGACTCTTTGTTTAAAAATCCTTTTATTTAAAAAATACATGGAATATAATATATAAATATGGACAAATTCTTATACATGAAGAATAGAAGCACCCATAACTTAGTAATTTTGAACAGGTAAGTGATTTTTGGCAGTTATATATATTTATTAGATTTCGATGAAGTTAAATTTGTTGACTTTCATGGAATCTTTTTTAAAGAAAACCGATGAAAAAAAATATTGTCCATTTTTCGATTAAACCTTTTATGATTTTAAAATTTTGTCTTTGCTCATTTTATTGAAATATAAATTAGGGTTTGAAATTACATTTTCATATTGTTATAAGCTTGTAGTCTATTTAATCAAATGTTTGCAATGGCAACTTGCCCCAAAATTCTGATACACCTAGTGATACACCACTTTTTTGAAACTAACATTTCTTCATATCTTGGAAATTTTAAACGTTATTTTTGTTTTCAGCGCCCCTGAAAACCTAGAAAAGTGGTAATTTTGCAAGGAATTTTCGAGGGTGGAGTAATTCTTCATATTTACCATTTTTTTATTAGATATATTTCTTGTAATTTCAAGTATCCGCCATGTATTCATGCTCCTTGTGACTACGCACGTGCGCGCACAAACGTACATTTCAGTAAGAACCATTGCCGCGTAGCATTAACAAAGCAGTGAAATGGCGTGAAATAGTCTCAGGGTTCAGGGGTTAATACCATGCAAACGGTGAATTTGCAACGGGTTTGATTATCAGATTCGCTGTTTTGTCAGCTATCTCGAATACCCTAAAAAAACAAAACAAATTAGAGTGGTCTGTGTTCTGTTGTAGCGTCGAGTAACATTTACCGATTATTTTAAACGTTATTGAATGGAATTTTTTAAAAGTGTAAAAAAAAAAAATAAAACTCACCTTTCATTCCAGGAATTTAATACAAACAAAGCTGCTTTAATTCGTTAAAACAGAAAATGTTTTTTTTTTCTTTTTAGTTGGGATTTCTTTAGTAAATTTATACTTTTGTTTTTGTGTGCCTAATTCATTAAGAAATCAAATATATGAAAATATAAAAGAATTAAAATTAAAAGATGAAAAACGCGATTTAAACGTGAAATCATTTAAAAAGAAAATCAACTTATAAAGAAGACTGAATTTAAGTCATCGTGACACGGTGTAATCATTATTTCGTTCCTTGCGTTAAAATGTCCGATCATTAGTTAGTAATAGTTAAGTGTGTCGACTACTTTTCTTGTCAAGATTTAGATTTTGTTCGAAAATTTAAGGCTTGTTGAGATTACTTTACCATTACCAGCAATAAAATAAAAAATATATAAAATAAAGGAAGATCTTTAAAAATCAGGTTTACTTTTTGAAAACTGAACATTTCATTATTATTTGGATTAGTCGAACTATTGTCGGCAGGATTGGGTTTTTTTTTATTTTTTTTTTTTTATTACATTTTCACCCCAAACAAGGCAAATTGCCACTTTGGTGTAGGGGGCTACTATCAGGGGCAACAACTACTGGGGTACTATGTAGGGATTTGGGCAGCAAGGTGTCGGTTCACGTTACACTTGAACTTCTGCACGTCAGTACTGTTGGGGAAGCAGGGACCTGGAATGGAATTCCAGAGTCTTGCGGTTCTGGGGAAGAAACTATTGGAGTAAGAAGATCTTTTACATCTAGGGACCTCTACAGTGTGGAGGTGGGATCTAGTAGCCTGTCGGGTTTGTCGAGGGTGCTCGCGTCGTGGGGGCACAAGTGATTGCAGTTCATCAGAGCATTCACCACTAAAATACTTGTAGAACAGGCAGAGGGATGCAACATTTCGTCGATGGGACAGAGGCTGAAGCTTAGATGCCAGTTCAGGGCCTATCAGATTTGCGACTCTCTTTTGAACCTTGTCAAGGAGCGAGATACTAGTAGCAGATGCACCAGCCCAGATGTGGCAGCAATACTCCATACATGGGCGAATGGTGGCCTTATAGAGGTACAGGATACTTTCGGGTGTTAGTAGTTTTCTAGCACGGTAGAGAGAGCTTACCTTTCTTGCAGCGGCCCTGGCAATGCCTTCAATGTAATTGTTCCAACTCATGTTTCCTGTGAACGTTAGGCCAAGGAGTTTGAAAGATGGACTCTCAGATAAAGAGTCGTTGGCCATTGCTATTGGTGGTAGAGAGGGTTTCTTGTAATGATTGAATGAAACTAGTTTAGTCTTGGCAGCATTGAATGCGACCAACCACTTTTGTCCCCATTCCACTACAGATTGGAGGTCTTCCTCTAGTGTTTCTGCCATTTCTTTAGAAATGTGTTCATTCGTCTTCCTGTCGTGTCTGCCATAGAGTGTAGTGTCATCAGCATATATACCCATCTCAGAGGCAATGTTGTCGGGGAGGTCATTTATGAATATCAGGAACAATAGAGGTCCAAGGATAGAACCCTGGGGCACTCCCGCATTTATATCATATTGTTTAGATGTGCGACCGTCGAGGACTACCTGGATTTTTCTCTTATCTAAGAAGGATTTAATTATGTTAAGTATTCTACCAGTGATACCGTATGATCTAATTTTACTGAGGAGACCCTCATGCCATACCCTGTCAAAAGCCTTAGATATATCTAGAGCTACCGCTCTGCCTTCCCCCGCTTTGTCCAGTGATTGGTATATACGTTCAGAGATCACGGTGAGGATGTCTGCTGTGGAACGGGCTTGTCTAAATCCATATTGTTTGTCAGTCAGTAGTTTAGCATCTGTAAGATGATGGACTAGAGCATGGTTAATTATGGTCTCAAATATTTTGGCAAAAAGTGGGAGGAGGCTAATGGGGCGATAATTTGATGGGTCTGTCCTTTCGCCAGAATTCTTGAATACTGGTACAACAGAAGCAGTTTTCCAACAGCCCGGAAAGCAAGCTTCATTAAGACATTTGTTGTAGAGTTTGGAGAGAACTGGAGCTACTTCGGCTGAGCACTTTTTTAATAGCACAGCTGGGATAAGATCGGGTCCACATGCTTTTGAGGTGTCAAGGTTTTTTATGATAGCATGCACCTGAGCAGGGGTGATTTTCAGATCGTCTAGTGTGGCGTCTGTCCGCATAGGAAAGTCAGATAGGGGGTGGTTGGAAGGGTCCAGTGTGGAGTTTGAGGCAAACCGACTGGCAAGCATGTTAGCCTTGTCGGTTGCTGAGGAGACAACCTCGTGATTGTTGGTTAGTGGGGGAATTGTTGATTGCCCATTATTTACTACACTGTTGTAGATTTTCCAGAAGTCTCGAGTTCCTAGTTTTTGTGCTTCGATGCGCTTTTTAGTGGTTTCCGTAAATTCTCTCTTAGCTGTCGCTATTTCTTTCTTAACGTTATTTCTAGCTTCTATATACTTCAGTCTGTTTGAACTGGACTTATGTCGGTTAAACCTACGGTATGCATGCTGCTTTTGAGTAATGGCAGTTGCACAAGTCGACGTAAACCATTGGGGAGAGTGGGGCTTACTATAAAATTTCCGCATGGGAACATGCGCTTCAATTGCAGTTTTGAACCAGTCAGTGGTCTCGTTTGCACACTGTTCAGCAGGGAGAGAGAAAATATTTTTCCATGGAGCATCTCTAATTAGTTCCCTGATGGCTTCCCAGTCAGCCTTATTATAATATCTCGTTGTTTTGAGCACTGGCTCTTCAGTTTTGGGTCTAGAGTTTAGGGCGATTTCAACCATTATCACTGCATGATCAGCGTTCCCGAGTGGGCTGTGGGCCTTCGCTATGCAGTCATCGGGAACTGTGGTCAAAAACAGATCTAGAAGTGATGCGTGTTGTTCTTCCTGGTCAGGGAAACGGGTTGGAAACGTAACAATTTGTGATAGGGAGTGAGATATAGCGAAGCTATGGGTTGTGCTGCCCGCTGCATCTGTGTGAGTAGAGAATCCAAGCCAGTTTTTGTGGTGGACATTAAAGTCACCAAACACATGTATTTGTGCGCTAGTGTCGAGGGACAGTGCCGTGTCTATGCTGTCAGATATTTTGTTTATTATGGAGCAGTCCTGAGTCGAGGGAGAGCGGTAGAGAAAATAATAGTAGCTAATACTGTGTTGCACGTTTAGTCTAAAGCACATAAAGGCTTGATCATCTGTTTCTAGGTTTGTTTCTCTAGTCAAGGGAAGGGTATTACGAATGTAAACTCCAAGTCCGTGCATATGTCTGTCAGAGTCCTTACGGCAGAGTGGGAGATATCCAGGCATGTTAAAGTGGTTAGAGGGAATGGAGGAGTGTAGGTTAGTCTCACTTGTGCTAAGATATCCGGGGTATTTGTTAAGAGAAATGCTTCAACATCAGCTAAGTTAGTTCTAAGCCCACGGATATTTGTGAATGAGAGCCTCAAGGGAGGAGGCAAGTTGAATTTGTTTGTCCCTAATCCTGGTTTAAGCTTATTTTTAGATTGTACTGTCGTCATATTTTTTTTAAGAGTTTCGGTAAGGGGGAGCTAAACAAGAGGTTATGCGGAGCTTCAGACATGCATCACAAGTAGACCATCAGCTGACCTTTCTCCAATTAGGATTGTGGCCTCAGGAAAGCCCACCGGGGATGAGTGCAGGGTCCCTTTCCATGCGCGTCATGGCACTGCAAACAACCCGATATTATTCAACTGTTGATGGAGCAGCCGC
Organism: Euprymna scolopes; assembly: GCF_053919585.1. NCBI lineage: Eukaryota > Metazoa > Mollusca > Cephalopoda > Sepiida > Sepiolidae > Euprymna > Euprymna scolopes. The sequence goes on along the minus strand of NC_136486.1, from coordinate 461,552 downwards.
TCTAAGCGCTACCAAAGAGTTAGGGCTCCTGTACTACCAGTCGGGAACAGCAGCCAGGAACTGTCAATCCGGTACCCTCAACCCTTTAGAAGAAGGTCAACCCAATCTAACCGCTCAGGCATATCTTATACTCAAGCACTCCCAAATGTTCAGTTTTAGGGGTGGGGCATGCTGAGAATGGGGAAGAATGGCGTTCATTGCCCTAGCCAGGAAACAAGATCTACCGCTGGGTGTTTCTGTCGAATCACTGAGATAGTGTCTCTGCGCTTGACTAATAGGCAAAGAAGATCTAATTTTTAGCTAAGTACATTTTTTTTTTTTTTTTTTTTTTTTTTTTTTTTTTTTTTTTTTTGCACACTTTATCTTATTTTATATTTTATTCTATCCTCTTTTTAAACCAAACAAATCTAACCCTTTTATTTTATTTTATTATTTTTATTTATTTATTTTATATTATTTTATTTTTTTCGATGTAATTTTATCTTATCTCTCAGGCATCTTGACCATTCTTGATTCACTTATTTTAAAAACAATTTCCTGACTAATTTCTTTTTACCATGTCACATCGACGTAGTAATACGGAGGGGGAATCCCTTTTTAGCTTATTTAGATGACAGAAGAACTTTTTCCTTTTTATGCATAATCTACTCTCATTGAAATAGACTAATTTAAATATGAAGTCGACCGCTTGACATATAAACACCCGAATTATTAACTGTGCCTAAAAATGAGTTGTAGGCGGAAAAAAAAAAAAAAAAAAGACGCACGGACTTTCTTTACTGGTAAATATCTCAGACAAGAAATTGTCTTGATTTCAGATTGCCTATTTGCTTCTATTTCTTTTCAGCCTAATTTGCCCAGTTTTTAATTTAATTCATGCCTGGCCAAGTTACTGTTATAAAATCTAAACGTGACGAAGTCTTCAGAATCTATTCAAAATATATAAGCAGAATATTGGTATTCTTCCTTTCCTTCCCCTTAAAGAAGGAAAAGCTCTCACTAACGACCAAATGTAAGGTGTGCCCCCCCTACTCCAATGACCTAGCTTAGTAATGATTAGTAAGGTCAGTATTTCCTTAGCGTCACGTGCATGGTGGTCGAAGAGATATCTGCCGCCACACCGAAGATCTAATTTTTAGCTAAGTACATTTTTTTTTTTTTTTTTTTTTTTTTTTTTTTGCACACTTTATCTTATTTTATATTTTATTCTATCCTCTTTTTAAACCAAACAAATCTAACCCTTTTATTTTATTTTATTATTTTTATTTATTTATTTTATTTTATTTTATTTTTTTCGATGTAATTTTATCTTATCTCTCAGGCATCTTGACCATTCTTGATTCACTTATTTTAAAAACAATTTCCTGACTAATTTCTTTTTACCATGTCACATCGACGTAGTAATACGGAGGGGGAATCCCTTTTTAGCTTATTTAGATGACAGAAGAACTTTTTCCTTTTTATGCATAATCTACTCTCATTGAAATAGACTAATTTAAATATGAAGTCGACCGCTTGACATATAAACACCCGAATTATTAACTGTGCCTAAAAATGAGTTGTAGGCGGAAAAAAAAAAAAAAAAAAGACGCACGGACTTTCTTTACTGGTAAATATCTCAGACAAGAAATTGTCTTGATTTCAGATTGCCTATTTGCTTCTATTTCTTTTCAGCCTAATTTGCCCAGTTTTTAATTTAATTCATGCCTGGCCAAGTTACTGTTATAAAATCTAAACGTGACGAAGTCTTCAGAATCTATTCAAAATATATAAGCAGAATATTGGTATTCTTCCTTTCCTTCCCCTTAAAGAAGGAAAAGCTCTCACTAACGACCAAATGTAAGGTGTGCCCCCCCTACTCCAATGACCTAGCTTAGTAATGATTAGTAAGGTCAGTATTTCCTTAGCGTCACGTGCATGGTGGTCGAAGAGATATCTGCCGCCACACCGAAGATCTAATTTTTAGCTAAGTACATTTTTTTTTTTTTTTTTTTTTTTTTTTTTTTGCACACTTTATCTTATTTTATATTTTATTCTATCCTCTTTTTAAACCAAACAAATCTAACCCTTTTATTTTATTTTATTATTTTTATTTATTTATTTTATTTTATTTTATTTTTTTCGATGTAATTTTATCTTATCTCTCAGGCATCTTGACCATTCTTGATTCACTTATTTTAAAAACAATTTCCTGACTAATTTCTTTTTACCATGTCACATCGACGTAGTAATACGGAGGGGGAATCCCTTTTTAGCTTATTTAGATGACAGAAGAACTTTTTCCTTTTTATGCATAATCTACTCTCATTGAAATAGACTAATTTAAATATGAAGTCGACCGCTTGACATATAAACACCCGAATTATTAACTGTGCCTAAAAATGAGTTGTAGGCGGAAAAAAAAAAAAAAAAAAGACGCACGGACTTTCTTTACTGGTAAATATCTCAGACAAGAAATTGTCTTGATTTCAGATTGCCTATTTGCTTCTATTTCTTTTCAGCCTAATTTGCCCAGTTTTTAATTTAATTCATGCCTGGCCAAGTTACTGTTATAAAATCTAAACGTGACGAAGTCTTCAGAATCTATTCAAAATATATAAGCAGAATATTGGTATTCTTCCTTTCCTTCCCCTTAAAGAAGGAAAAGCTCTCACTAACGACCAAATGTAAGGTGTGCCCCCCCTACTCCAATGACCTAGCTTAGTAATGATTAGTAAGGTCAGTATTTCCTTAGCGTCACGTGCATGGTGGTCGAAGAGATATCTGCCGCCACACCGAAGATCTAATTTTTAGCTAAGTACATTTTTTTTTTTTTTTTTTTTTTTTTTTTTTGCACACTTTATCTTATTTTATATTTTATTCTATCCTCTTTTTAAACCAAACAAATCTAACCCTTTTATTTTATTTTATTATTTTTATTTATTTATTTTATTTTATTTTATTTTTTTCGATGTAATTTTATCTTATCTCTCAGGCATCTTGACCATTCTTGATTCACTTATTTTAAAAACAATTTCCTGACTAATTTCTTTTTACCATGTCACATCGACGTAGTAATACGGAGGGGGAATCCCTTTTTAGCTTATTTAGATGACAGAAGAACTTTATTTAAGTACAATACTTAATAGTAACAGCCATGGTAAGGTGCAAAAGAAAAAAAAGTGCCACCTAATTTAACTTTCACTATTCGTTACCTAAATATGCAGTATCTTAGCTGTGATACTAGAGCTATTCTTCCTGAGTTGATGCTATGCTCCTGTACGTTACCTTAATGTCTTCCTATAAATACAAAATACGGAATTTCAGACCGCCATGAACTAGTTCTTGTAACTGGAACAAACACCTAACTGCTAGCTACGAAATCCCAATATACATTTTACCTCCAAGACGATTACCTCTGTCTAGCCTGCATGCGCAAAAAAAAAAAAAAAAAAAAAAAAAAAAAAAAAAACTTGCAACTCTAAATCCTTGATTTGTTTCTTGTAAACTAATAACTCCTATCCCTTGAAGGCTAACAATCTGCTCATTCCCACCAAACCGCCACTTAACTCCTACATTTCACTCCGTTTTGTACTGGAATCTTTAACTTCCAGCCCCTGACTCTCACATGCTAACTGCTTAGTCATCACTAAACATCTATACAATTCTACCCTCTAGACATGCATTGGAGTTCATTCCTATTCCAGTTGGGATTAAACAGCTAAAGTATGTACTCGGAAGCAAAGCACACCGCACTGCATTACACAACTGTCCCCTCTTAGATATCTTTGCAACGCTAATACGAAACTGAACCAATGCTCTTTGTTATGCTAAATGTCCATAACTTTTACTTGAAAGCTGCAAACATCTTCTCTCAATAATAGAAACTCACCTTGTACCTCCAACTTTATTCACACCTACTAAAACCAGCCCATATATCTATTTATCAAATTACACATGACTCAAAACTTACTGTTTTACCCGTACTATATTGCACTTGCATCTCATGCCCTGATATCATCTAAAATAGTTTTGGCACAATTCTTAGTTCAATTCTTAACTCCTTCTCACACTTAAATATTATACTAGACCCAAGCTCACATGGATAAAAAAAAAAAAATAAATAAATAAATAAATAAATAAAAAATAAAATAAAATAAAATAAAAAAAAATAAAAAAATAAAAAAAAGGAAAAAAAAATGAGAAAAAAAATATTCATAAACAAAAATGAAAGCCTCTAACCACACTCTCCTAACAAGCCTCCTTACAATCATAGTTGCTTACACTGCATGAGCTCTACTCAACCCCTTTATCCAGTAGCAATGAAATAACAATATCCCTAATCCACTTTGAGGAGTGTAACTATTTAGCAGATATAACCTCTACAAACTAACCCAATAACATTATCTAACCACGCGGGGTCGCAGAAATACCTGGATTAGAACCCAGGCGCAGAGCAAACCCTCTCAGTGGTGACGGACCCAGTAGATCTTCCCAGATCATCCGTCTAGGAGAAGGAAAACTCTGAAACTAAACCAAAGAGGAGGGAGGCCTCTTCAGTCTTGGATGACAGCCTTCCTAGAGCTGGTGACTCAAACAAATTACCGGTTTGCAATACCTAAATTGCTTAAGGAGTAGATAGGTCCTGCCTATCGCCCGGCTTCCACACTCCTTCTTTGCCTATTAGTCAGGCGCAGAGATACTATCAGTGATTCGACAGACACACCCATTGGTAGATCTTGTTTCTTGTCTAGGGCAATGAACGCCGTTTCCCCCACTCCCGACACACCCCACCCCTAAAGCTGGGCATTTGAGAATGCTTGAGTACCACATATGCCTGAGCAATTAGATTGGGTTGACCTTCCTCTGATGGGTTGAGGGTACCGGATTGACAGTTACTGGCTGCTGTTTCCGACTGGTAGTACAGGAGCCCTAACTCTTTGGTAGCGCTTAGAGCGGCTGCTCCATCAACAGTTGAATAATATCGGGATGTTTGCAGTGCCATGGCGCGCATGGAAAGGGACCCTGCACTCATCCCCGGTGGGCTTTCCTGAGGCCACAGTCCTAGTTGATGGTGGGTCAGCTGATGGTCTACTTGTGATGCATGTGTGATATTCTGCATAACCTCCTGCTCGGCTTCCCCTAACCCAACTGAAACTCGTTAAAAAACATGATGACAGTACAATCTAAAAATAAGCTTAAACCAGGCTTAGGGTCAAACAAATTCAACTTGCCTCCTCCCTTGAGGCTTGCATTCACAAATATCCGTGGGCTTAGAACTAATTTAGCTGATGTTGAAGCATTTCTCCTAACAAATGCCCCGGATATCTTAGCACTAAGTGAGACTAACCTACACTCCTCCATCCCCTCTAACTACTTTAACATGCCTGGATATCTCCCACTCTGCCGTAAGGACTCTGACAGACATATGCACGGACTTGGAGTTTACATTCGTAATACCCTTCCCCTGACTAGAGAGACAAACCTAGAAACGGATGATCAAGCCTTTATGTGCTTTAGACTAATCATGCAACACAACATTAGCTACTTTTACTTTCTCTACCGCTCTCCTTCGACCCAAGACTGCACCATAATAAACAAAGTATCTGACAGCATAGACACAGCACTCTCCTTCGACACTAGCGCCCAAGTACATGTATTTGGTGACTTTAATGTCCATCACAAAAACTGGCTTGGATTCTCTACTTATACAGATGCAGCAGGCAGCGCAACTCATAGCTTCTCTGTATCACACTCCCTATCGCAAATTGTTACTTTTCCAACCCGCTTCCCTGATCAGGAAGAACAACACGCATCACTATTAGATCTGTTTTTGACCACAATTCCTGATGATTGTGTAACGAAATCCGACAGCCCACTTGGGAACGCTGATCATGCGGTAATAATGGTTGAAATCGCCCTAAACTCTAGACCCAAAACTGAAGAGCCAGTGCTCAAAACAACCAGATATTATAAAAAGGCTGACTGGGAAGCTATCAGAGATCTTATCAGAGACGCCCCATGGGGAAATATTTTTTCTCTTCCTGCTGAACAGTGTGCAACTGAGACCACTGAATGGTTCAAAACTGCAATCGAAGCGCATGTTCCCATGCGGAAATTCTATAGCAAGCCCCACTCTCCACAATGGTTTACTTCGACTTGCGCAACTGCCATTGCTCAAAGGCAGCATGCATTCCGAAGGTTTAACCGACATAAGTCCAGTTCAAACAGACAAAAGTACATAGAAGCTAGAAGTAACGTTAAGAAAGAAATAGCGACAGCTAAGAGGGAATTTACGGAAACCACTAAAAAACGCATCGAAGCACAAAAATTAGGAACTCGTGACTTCTGGAAAATCTACAATAGTGTAGTAAATAATGGGCAATCAACGATTCCCCCACTAACCAACAATCACGAGGTTCTTTGCTCAGCAACCGAGAAGGCTAACATGCTTGCCAGTCGGTTTGCCTCCAACTCTACACTGGACCCTTTAAACCACCCCCTACCTGACTTTCCTATGCGGACAGATGCCAAGCTAGACGATCTAGAAATCACCCCTGCTCAGGTGCATGCTATCATAAAAAACCTTGACACTTCCAAAGCATGTGGACCCGACCTCATCCCAGCTGTGCTATTAAAAAAGTGCTCAGCCGAAGTAGCTCCAGTTCTCTCCAAACTCTACAACAAATGCCTTAATGAATCTTGCTTTCCGAGCTGCTGGAAAACTGCTTCTGTGGTACCAGTATTCAAGAATTCTGGCGAAAGAACTGACCCATTAAATTATCGCCCTATTAGCCTCCTCCCACTTTTTGCCAAAATATTTGAGACCTTAATTAACCATGCTCTAGTCCAGCACCTTACAGATGCTAAACTTCTGACCGACCATCAATATGGATTTAGACAAGCCCGTTCCACGGCAGACATCCTCACTGTAATCTCTGAACGCATATACCATTCACTGGACAAAGCGGGAGAGGGCAGAGCGGTAGCTCTAGATATATCTAAGGCTTTTGACAGGGTATGGCATGAGGGTCTCCTCAGGAAGATTATATCTTACGGTATCACTGGTAGAATACTTAACATAATTAAATCCTTCTTAGATAAGAGAAAAATCCAGGTTGTCCTCGACGGTCGTACGTCTAAACAATATAATATAAATGCCGGAGTGCCCCAGGGATCTATCCTTGGTCCTCTGCTGTTCCTGATATTCATAAATGACCTCCCCGATAAAATTGCCTCTGAGATGGGTATATATGCTGATGACACCACACTCTATAGCAGGCACGACAGGAAAACAAATGAACATATATCTAAAGTAATGGCAGAAACACTGGAGGATGACCTCAATTCAGTAGTGGAATGGGGACAAAAATGGATGGTAACGTTCAATGCCACCAAGACAAAACTGGTTTCATTCAATAATTACAGGAAACCTTCTCTACCACCTATAGCAATGGCCAACAACTCTTTAGCTGAGAGTACGTCTTTCAAGCTCCTTGGCCTAACGTTCACAGGAAACATGAGCTGGAACAATTACATCGAGGGCATTGCCAGGGCCGCTGCGAGGAAGGTGGGCTCTCTCTACCGTGCTAGAAAACTTCTAACACCCGAAAGTATCCTGTACCTCTATAAGGCCACTATTCGCCCATGTATGGAGTATTGCTGTCATATTTGGGCCGGTGCATCGGCTACTAGTCTCTCTCTCCTTGACAGGGTTCAAAAGAGAGTCGAAAATCTGATAGGCCCTAAACTGGCATCAAAACTTCAGCCTCTGTCCCATCGTCGAAACGTTGCATCCCTCTGCCTGTTCTACAAGTATTATAATGGTGAATGCTCTGAAGAACTGCAAGCACTTGTTCCCCCACGACGTGAACACCCTCGACAGACCCGACAAGCTGCAAAATCCCACCCCCACACTGTAGTGATCCCTAGATGTAAAAGATCGTTCTACTCCAGTAGTTTCTTCCCCAGAACTGCTAGACTTTGGAATTCCATTCCAGGTCACTGCTTCCCCAACTGTACTGACATGCATAAGTTCAAGTGCAACGTGAACCAACATCTCGCTGCCCTAATCCCTACATAGTGCCCCAGTAGATGTTTCCCCTGATAGTAGCCCCCTACACCAAAGTGGCAATGTGCCTTGTTTGGGGTGAAAATATAATTAAATATAATTAAAAAGGAGTATGGAAGCCGGGCAATAGACAGAGCCTATCTACTCCTTAAGCAATTTAGGTTTGCAAACCGGTGAATTTGTTTGAGTCACCAGCTCTAGGAAGGTTGTCATCCAAGACTGAAGAGGCCTCTCTCCCCTTTGGTTTAGTTTCAGAGTTTTCCTTCTCCTAGACGGATGATCTGGGAAGACCTACTGGGTCCGTCAGCCCTGAGAGGGTTTTCTCCGCGCCTAGGTTCTAATCCAGGTATTTCTGTGACCCCGCGTTGTTAGTGTTACTGGGTTAGTTTGTGGGGGATTATATCTACTGATTAGTTACACTCCTCAAAGTGATTTAGGGACATGCTATTTACTTGTTAATTGATAAAGGGGGTGGGTGAAGTTCATGCAGTGTAAGCGTCTATGTTTGTAAGAGGGCTTGTTAAGGAGGAGATAATGTGATTTTAGTCGTACCCTTTTTTTTAATTTTATTAATGTTAGCTTAGGTCTAGTATAGTGTTACAGTATGAGTAGGTATTAAGAATTGAGCTACGAGTTGTGCCCGAGCTATTTTAGATGATAGGAGGGTTAAGATGTAAGTGCAATATAGCATGGATAAGACAGCAAGTATTGAGTCATGCGTAATTAGGTGAATAGATATATATGGGCAGGTTTTCAGTAGGTGCGAATAGAGTTGGAGTTGTAGGTATTTTTTAGTGAGAGTCATGGGGCGTTTTGCATAACAAGGAGTGTCGTTTCAATAACGTAATTAATCGTTGCAAAACTCGAGACAGTTGTGTAGTGCATATCGCTTTGTTTCTGGGTACTTTGGCTGTTAAGTACCTGCCTTTGTGTGCATAGGCTGTTAAGTCCCTTACTGGATAGGAATGAGCTGTAATGCATGGTGGCGAACCCCAAAAAACCCAAACCAAAAACGAAAGGGTCATAAATCTCGATTCACCGTTTTGTATCCACGGAAGCACTGACCATATCGTTCAGTTTACAAATAAGCTGAACTTATTTTTTTTTTTTTTTTCAATTTTAGTTACGGGTATATAAATTGTTTAAATTTCTTCAACAAACAAATGGGAGAAAAAATCTTTTAATAATGAAATTTTTTAAATATTAATCTTTTTCTTTTATTAAAAACTACCGCTAAAAGGCATGGGATTTCTTGTAATAATTACCTTTTTGGTACACATGCAGAGACTGAACCAGACGTAACTTATGGTTTAGGTCTAGGTCTATTGTTAGGGTTGGGGTTACGTTGAGTTGGTTCAGTCTCTGCATGTGTACCAGATTTTTTAATTAGTTTTTTTTTCTTCTTTTTTTTCATATTAATGCACTTATTGTACCGCAATATTTTTTAAATTCAATTTAAGTGATATTTTTTTTTTTGTAAATTGTTAAGTGAAATCACGTGATTAATTACATAAGTCCAATAATTGACTACGTGATTAACTAATCGACCATTTATATTAAAATTAACCCTCCTACACGCGTATCAATTTTTCAATTTCTGTTTTTCAATAATTTTTGTAAAAAAAAAAAAATTAAATTGTTAGGTACAGAATAGTTGCAATACATTCGCACGAATTCTGCAAAAGTACCAGAACATGCCTGTTGCGAGTTGCATTTCAGTGAGAAGAGAAAAGGAACTGGAATGAAGATTTGAAGGAAGACACGAACACGCGTGCGACGGGTATAAAAAGAAGTATATTTTATTTGAGACAGGAAGAAGCGGGGAGTGAAAATAGGGATTATGGGATTACAACATAAAAGGGAGGCAATCATAAAAGGGTCTATGATAAGAGTTATCGTACTTACTTTCAACAACCCTCCCTCCTTGCTATCAGCATATTATTTATTTTTATTTTATTTTATTTTTTTACAAAAACAAAGATATGTCAGAGCAGATTAGTGTCAGTTTAGTGTCCGAATAGAAACTTTTTAAACTTGTCCAGCTTCGTTCGGGTTGGATGTTTTGTTATCATGTCGGCTGTGGAACAGTAAATTAATTGTATTTTGTTATTATTCAGAGCTTCTTCTCTGATAAAATGGTACTTAATGTTCATGTGTTTACATCTCTGCCGATGAATGGGGTCCTTAGAAAGCGTTATAGTGCTTTGACTGTCTCCGAATATTTTGATGGGAATGTGTTCTTGGTGTGAATCTACTCCCTTAGTTTGGTTGCACTCATTTGTGATGAACCTGGCCTTGTATTTAGGGGACCTGTCGATCTACCGCTTACTGTCGTTCTGCCTTTGGGTAAGGGTGTTAGATGATATACATTGTTTTCCTTTAGGGAGTCAATTTCTTCCCGCATCACTTGGATCCAGTGGTGTGTCACTGGGGAAGTTACAGCTTCTTTATAAGTGCGGGGTATGCCGTGTGCAGCCTTGTAGCAGTAGTCAGTGTTTGTGCCAGTTGACACGGTTAAGATTCGGATTAAAAATTGTTATAAAAATAAATACAATTTAGGCGCGCATTATGATTATGTTGGCGCGTGAAAAATAAAAAATAACTCCCACGCAAATTCCGGCGTGGCCTTATATATTAAATCGACTCAAAACGAGCGGACTTAGTACAGAGCACCCCACGTGATGTTTCTGTCCAATGGGATTTCTCCAAAGACATTTTTCTAAACTTTTCTTTTTAAGCTCGCTTGGAGCCGGTCCAAATAGTATTTAAGCACACACAAGCATCAAATCACTCTCAACTGCATTTTTATTCGGACGTTCCACGCGTGTTACTATCACTCTTCCATTTTCCCCGCTCCGCACCCTTCATACAATTTCACAGGCGAACATTACCTATTGCCTCTCTTACCATGTTTTAACATATGAACAGTTCAACAAAAAAAGACATTCTCCTTTTTTTATACGAACACTTAAAAAGGACTTCTGAACTCATTATAAAGAGAATTATATTTTATTTGTTAATGGTTGGTTTCGGTGAATAAACCTCCGTTTGTTTTGCATGTAAGTCTACTTCTTTTTATTTTTATTTGTGGAGGAAGTTAGTTCCTAAAAAAGGCCTGACGACCCCCACAGTGTTGATTAATGCATGGGCACTCCCATCCTGGACTACTGTCACATAGTCTTCTAGATAGTTGGGCATTTTGTGCTCGCGCGTCGGGTATCTTTGCGTACAGCTAGTTTCTACTATAGATTCAGTTTGTTTGTCAGTATTGGACCTTTCAGGTTTTCACTTGACTTTAAATTTTTTATTAAGTTTCTTAGGGGAAAATTTGCATCATCGTCGCTTGATGAGTGGGTCTGTGTTTGAGTGTGTTGGTCATTGGTGTTGTTGGTGAATTTTACCACTCTCTGTTTTTATGTACTTTCCCGTTTTCTAGGTGGTAGATAAGATATACCGTGCTGTTTCTATCGTATCCAACGAAGATTCTCCTTTGGCACCTTGGGTCTAGCTTTCTTTTTATGTTGGACTAGGCATAGCAAGGTGAACTGAAAATGTGCATCCTTGATAAGTCCGGTTTTCTCGCGGTCATCTTGTAGTAGGGCGTCTGTTTTAGAATGTTGTTCAAGCATCTGTTCCGTATAACTACCAATGTCATAACTGGATAGCTCCACAGTGTTTTCGGAAACCCGCTTTCTATGATAAGGCATCTTGCCATTTCAAATAGAGTTAACCAGTTTCTTTTGGCCATTCCATTTTGATGAGGCGAGTATGGCGCTGAGGTTTGTGTTTTATGTTGTTATAGTGGAGTATGTTACAAGACGAGATCTTGCCCTGATGCGAGAAACGGAAGTTTTTGTCATATCGAGTGTGGAGAAAAGGGGATTTTGAACATCTGCGGGGTAGTCTGGCCAGCTCTTCCGGGAAAAAGAGAAAAAGGAAGGGGTAGAAAAAAAGGCAACACGTGGCCGGATAGAAAAATATCACAGCTGCTGCGGGATCTTCTATTCACAAGTGAAAGGTATTTTATTGTGTGCTTTTGTGTTTATTCGATAGTTGCCATATCACGCGTCATCTCCAAAACATCACAATCAGACAAGCCGCGCCTATACCCCACATTACGGAACAACCACATCATAACAGACGAGCCGTCTCTAAACCCTGCGCTCGCCTCTAGACGACCCTTACAACTTAACAAGACTTTACTGTGGCTATTATAGATGCCGGGAAGGATTCAACAATACCCCATCTGATTTGTGGTAAATACATATATTTCAATCTACTCAGTTATCGTATTCTCATTTTTGCAACCATATGCATTTCCCGCCCACAATACATAGAATATAACACTGGTGTCAAGCGTGCAGCAAAACAAGAATGGAATATTCCAGCCTTTCTCGATCAGAGATGCTAGAACTCATTAAGCAACAAAAAGCAGCAATTCTTCAAACGAAAATCGACATGGAGCTTGCCGATAACCCATGTACACAAGTAATCATCGATGAACTGAAAACAGACCTCCACGAACTTTTAGCTGCCCTGCAAACTAGTGCACTCGACCAGTCACACACGCCGCCACAACACACCACACACCATGACCTTCTGCTACGACAGCAGTCACTTCGGGATGCCACAAAATCGATCCGGACCTTTGAACCAGGTAACGATATCAACCGCTTCATTACTGACCTTAACAAGGCTTACACCATACATGTTAAGCTAGAGTTAAGGGAATATTCAGCGATGGAGAAGGAGTTTGTCAAGCTGGCAAAACAGCTCCTTAACGAAGGCATATTCCAGCAGATGGAAGACTCAAGACAGTCCACATCGTTCGAGGACCTAAAGGCTTACCTCATCTCCACTCACGGTAGCCAAATGACGAGCTTTCAGTATCTGAGCAGAGCGTGGGACCTTCAGCGCCATGAGGGAGAGAAGCTCACTGATTTTGCAGGCCGACTGGAAAACACAATACGAGAGGCTACAGCCCACATCATGTCCAAATTCAAGTCGGACAACCAAAATGCTGAGATGTCAGCCGAAACGGCTTTTTCCTTAATGGGGGCCATGCTCATGAGCGAAAAGATCAAGGCATGGGCACCCAAAATCTACCCACACCTCGTGAAAACCATGGACAGACACGACACTGTGGGCGGTAGCCAGCGATGCACAACGCTATCTTGATCGTGGCATTAAAACGGACATTACCACTGCCAATGAAACCAATGCATTAATGGCGAACCACCCTACACATTCCGACAAGCCATACAGCTTCAAAAGTGACGAGATATTAGTTGACGTAAAGCTACAGCTACTAGAGTTAAACAAGCATCTGCGCCGAATGCATGGAAACAACTTTGATTGAAAAAGCTTCAACCAGAACTTTCTCCCATACTTACGAAACTATTTAAGCGCTGCCTTAAGGAGAAGTGCTTTCCGACCCCCTGGAAGACCTCATCAGTTTGCCCTGTATTTAAGAATTCAGGTGATAAGTCATCTCCCTCTCAATACAGACCAATAAGTCTTCTCTGTGTTATGAGTAAGTTACTGGAATCAATATTAAATAGAGAAATAGTCAACCACCTCAGCAGAAACAACCTTCTTAGTGACACACAATATGGTTTCCGCTCTGCAAGATCTACCGCAGATGTGCTGACGGTTATATCCCACAGGATTAGTGAATCTCTTGACAAAGGCTTCCTTTCTAGGGCAATTGCTCTTGACATATCAAAGGCCTTTGACAAAGTATGGCATAAGGGTCTACTTCACAAGATTTCCAGCTACGGTATAACTGGAAATGTTTTCTCAATCATTAAATCATTTCTCTCCGATAGGCTCATAAGAGTAGTGGTAGATGGACAAAAATCGGAGGCCTGCAATATAAATGCTGGAGTCCCTCAGGGGTCAGTCCTCGGCCCAACTCTCTTCCTGATCTACATCAATGACCTCCCTAAACACATACTTAAATCATTCGTTGACATCTATGCTGATGACACGACCATCTACGGCAACACATCAAAGGCTGTAAATGACGAAGTTCTCTCGGATTCTCTCTCCTCTGATCTCGAGCGCGTGGTTCAGTGGGGGAAGATGTGGCTAGTTACCTTTAATGCATCTAAAACCAAACTCCTATCCTTACATCATCAACGCTCTGATCCCCAGCTGGCATCAATTGTGATGGATGGCTCTCGTCTGGGTGAGGCCCCGTGTTTTGACAAGCTTCTGGGTTTGACCTTTACTCCTGATCTGAAATGGAACACGTACATCAAGTCTGTTGCCAAGGTCGCAGGAAAGATGGTGGGATCCTTCTACCGCTCCAGAAGATATCTCACTACTGATTCAATTCTCTATCTATATAAAAGCCAAGTACGGCCAAGGATGGAATACTGTTGCCATATCTGGGCAGGAGCTGCCAAAAACAGCCTATCATGCCTTGACAGAGTACAAAATAGACTTCGTGGTTTAGTGGGGGATGCCCTTTTCTCTACCCTGCAACCCCTCTCCCACAGAAGAGACGTTGCGAGCCTATCCTTGTTTTATCGTTATTTTCATGGCAGGTGCTCGTCTGAACTCCAATCCCTGGTCCCCCCTCGCCAAACTTTCACGAAAATCACCCGTCTAGCTGAATCCACTGTGAAAAATTTCCCCCACTCTATATCTGTGCCTAAATCAAAACGCGGATTTCATGAGCAAAGCTTCTTTCTTAGAACTGCACGCCTGTGGAACTCTGTTCCGTCTGCCTGCTTCCCTCCGGACTACAACTTGGATTTCTTCAAGTCTAATGTTAACAAATTCCTAATGAACCGCCCCCCTAATTAAACACTTCATAAAATCTCCTCACTAACGTGATGTACTTGCAATAACCCTTATCCCTGAGTGGCTTCCGGGCCTTGATAAGTGGTGATCACTGTGTAAAAAAAAAAATTTAAAAAAAAAACATCCATTGGCAATAGGAACGATCGGACCGGCCCCTCCTCCAACATGAAGCACAGCCGGCCAAGAAAAGGCACTGGCCAACCCGGCCAGCAGACAGTGTTCAGAAACTTTTTACAAGGCCATGCATGCTTCATGGGCGACAGGTGTCTGTATTTTCACCCTCCCCGTGCTCAAGCACATATAGCAACTACTGACACCGGTTTACCTGGGACAGATAGTGATCAGAATAGCTGTGAACATGCGACGCCCTTCAACGAACTGGATTTTCAGTTGGGACCAAGCGAGATGTGATGATTCGTCCCCAGGTCCTTGACTCTACTAAGCATCATCACACATTTAATCTCCAAATCCAACCTAATCTCCGATCACCCCTTGTCCAGATCAACTTCCACAGCAATGGCATCATGTTCTCCAATATGGGCATGCTGGATTCCGGATGCACAACTTGTATCATCCACATTTCTCGCTTACCTGAAGATGCGAAAAAGCACATGTCCAGATCTGACATACGAATCAGGGGAATCGGAGGGAACATCTCTATTTTGGGCAAGCTGACCTGCGACATTACCTTGGGCAACGGTACTTCCCCCACTTTCCGCGACATCGACGCACTGATCACAACAGCAAACATTCCCATCCTGATTGGTCAGAACATACTCAGCCACCACACACTGTTATCCTACACTATCAATAACCAGAAGGTTACTGTCGAACTTGCACGCACACTCACATCTGGCAAGCTATCACATACCGTTCCACTCTCTACAGCTGTCAATCAAAAGAAACAGAATCACATCCTCGCACACAGCGACAAGCTAATTCCAATGAGGAACCATGGGTCACCGCAAGATTTGGGTTGACTCTCAACGAAAAATTCCACTGGCTGAAACAAACTGCGGGCCTATCACTTCCAGACCATCATAATCATAGTGAATTAGAAGCCACCGCCGATTTACTCATTAAATATGCGGACATCCTTGGCACTGATGATAATAAAAGGGGCATTTTCATCAGACCCATACACATTCCAACCAACGGCCAGTCCAGGAGCCAAAAACAACATCCCATAGCCCAAGCTATGGAGGATGAAGTGGATGCGGAAATCACCCACATGGCGACTGCGGGCGTTACTGAACCTTGCGATAATCCTAAGGGATTTAACAATCCCGTTTTCGCCGTCCGTAAGAAAAACAGAAAAATCCGAGTGGTTGCAAACTTTAAGAGAACCCTCAACAAGGTATTGGTCGATCTTGACCCATATCCGATGCCTACCATTGACTCCACATTCAACAAGATTGGCAAAGGCAACAGGTACTTTTCGATGCTTGACCTGCGCAATGGCTATTGGCAAATTGTTATCGACGAACTTGACCGCCATAAAATGGCCTTTACTTGGAAAGGATGTTGTTTCCAATACACCCGTCTAGCCTTCGGTTTAACATCCGCTGGTTAAATCTTTTCCCGATGCATAGCCGATGCTCTAGACACAGTGGCTTCACGCACGAATATATTATCTTATATCGACGATAATCTTGTACATGCCAAAACCTTTGGGGAATATATAACTGCGCTGGAACAATTATTTATCGCTCTCCGCAAGTTTGGATTAAAATTAAACCCAGAGAAATTCATTTTCCTTGCACCCGAAGCAAAATTCCTCGGCCGCATTGTGAATAGCGACGGGTTCAAGGCTGACCCCGAATACGTATGTGCCATCATCGACATGAAACCCCTGACAATGAGAAAGGACTTACAAAGTCTCATTGGACACCTCGTATGGATTTGACAATTCATTGAGACACGCTTATATAAGAGCATCTGAACGAATATGTTCTCCAATCTGACGGCCCCCATAAATGAACTAAACAAGCCTGGACGGACATTCGTCTGGACCGAAAGTGCCAACAAAGCCTTCGAGAAAACTAAGAAGCGCCTTGCTTTACCACCAATCATCTCATTCCCCAACTTCTGCGGACTCTTTACCCTCACCACTGACGCCAGCGATATCACATGCGGTGTTATACTCATGCAAGAGGATGAGCACGGCTGGAAGAAAATCATAGCAGTGGCCTCACACACATTTAACACAACAGAACGCAACTGGTCAACAAGTGAACGCAAGGCTTATGCTATAAAATGGGCCATCACCAAATTCGATTACTTCCTGTGTAGTCGTCCATTTGTTGTCCTCACAGATCACCGGTCCCTTACATACTTGGATCAACGTGTATTTAACAATGCAAAGATACGTCGATGGCAGGAGGAAATCTCGTGCTACAAGTTCGTCTTGGAGTACGTGGAGGGTGAGTCGAATGTCTGGGCCGATATGCTCAGTCAGAAACATGGCCACAAAAAGGACAAATTACTGGCAGACCCAACACCTGCAGGAAAGGTTTTCAAACTCCAAGGTTCCAGTCTAAACATCTACGTCCCATCCTGGTGCCTTGGCGAAATCAAGAGCTCCCAACTACTCCCTAGGACACATACACCTAGAAACATCAAGCATCATAAGCAGGTCGTCGATGCATTCTTCGCTTTTCATACGACATCAACCATCTCGGTTGTAGAGATAGCCGAACACATGAGTATTGCAGCAGAACAAATCTCTGATGACACACTTTCAAAAATCATCAAAGCTCTTCAGTCAGCAACCTCAAGACTGGACGCTACTCTACTCGATCCCAAAGACCATCGCACTGTGCTGTACAACAAGCACATACACCAATTCTACTTGGAACCTGGTACCTCTGTACTGATGATCAGGGATACTACAAACACACCAAAATTGGTAGTACCCTACAAGCTCTGCGTAAAATATCTCCACCAGGCCCATGACTGTATCAACCACTCTGGGATAACCCGCATGCAGGAACACCTAGCCAGCTACTGGTGGGAATTTAAAGATCACGACATCAAGGCATATGTCCAGTCATGTCAAACCTGTGCTAAACGTAAGGGAAACTATGGCATGCACCAGAACTGGCCCACGGGCCATTGCAGGAGAGGAGGAAAGCCATTCGAAGTTGTGTACATAGACTTTGTCTCAATGCCCCTCTTAAAGGGCAAACGGTACATAGTAACTATTCTAGACAGCTTCAGCCGTCACCTCATGGCCATACCATGTGCCAGAGACCGTGCAATCGACGCAGCTCACGGGCTCTATCAGTTCTTTCTTCATCACCGCGAGATTCCTCGCATCGTCTCCTCTGACCGAGGAACCCATTTCACTGGCGAGGTCTACAAGGATTTTTGCGAACTAACCTCAATCACCCGGGAACTTTACTGCCCATGGCGACTGCAAAGTTCAGGGAACATCGAGAGGCAACACCGGACTTTAAAGAATGCTCTCTACATGATCTGTGAAGATAGAAATTGTGAATGGATGGACGTCCTCGGATCCGTAGTATCCTCGATGAATGCCACAGCCAACACTGCCACTGGCGCATCCCCGCACTACATTATCACCGGCCGCCAACCACCCATTGGTCTACCAAAGATTCCCCACCAAGACATTGTTAATAACAATCCAGGTGCTTATGGTATGCAGATAAACGCTTTGCTTCGACAGGTACACCAACGGATTGCTCTGGGGAACAATGCGGCTGACCAAAAATTGGAAGCCAAACTAAACCAAGGCACCTTTAAAGACCCTATATCGGTTGGTGACAGAGTACTACTCCACCGACCGAAATCCACAATAGCACACACGTTCCACCTGCCTTTGATAGGTGATTTTGTAGTTACCAAAACGAACGGTTTGATGATCAAAGTAAAAAATGAAAACGGGGAAACAGATTGGGTTCACTGCAGACACATCCGCCGGCTCATACTGCAACCAAATAACCTACAACACTGGGATCTACCACTTCCACCTCCGTCTCCATCCACACCAAGCCAAACTCCCAATCTCCCATTGACTCAACTCCCCACACTTTTGTCAGGGGGGCATCACAAATTACTGCAGTTCCAGAAGTGGTGCGGAAAGTCAAAATCTAACGAAGCAATCAACACGCGGATGACTCCCAGAACGCTTCCAAGACTTCGTTATGTGCCACCAGACAAAGTAAAAAAACATGCACATGCAGGCGGGCAACGACCACATGGCAACAGTCTCGAATAATGATAAGATCAAAGGGGGCTGTTATAAGACGAGATCTTGCCCTGATGCGAGAAACGGAAGTTTTTGTCATATTGAGTGTGGAGAAAAGGGGATTTTGAACATCTGTGGGGTAGTCCAGGCAGCACTTCCGGGAAAAAGAGAAAAAGGAAGGAGATAGAAAAAAAGGCAACACGTGGCCGGACAGAAAAATATCACAGCTGCTGCTGCGGGATCTTCTATTCACAAGTGAAAGGTATTTTATTGTATGCTTTTGTGTTTATTCGATAGTTGCCATATCATGCGTCATCTCCACGTCACAATCAGATAAGCCGGGCCTATACCCCACGTCACGGAACAACCACGTCATAACAGACGAGCCATCTCTAAACCCTGCGCTCGCCTCTAGACGACCCTTACAACTTAACAAGACTTTACTGTGGCTATTATAGATGCCGGGAAGGATTCAACAATACCTCATCTGATTTGTGGTAAATAAATATATTTCAATCTACTCAGTTATCGTATTCACGTTTTTGCAACCATACGCATTTCCCGCCCACAATACATAGAATATAACAAGTAGTTTTCCAAAGTCGTTTGACTTGAACTCCGAACCATTATCCGACCTCAGTATTTTTTATTTTTCCATGTGGGGAAATATCTGCAAGGAATTTTTTGGTGGCAAGTGTGGCGTCACTTTTATTTTTAATAAAATATACAAATACGGTGCCAAAAAAGTTGTCAGTGAAGATGGCGTATTTGTTCCCATTTAAATCTGCTGGTTCTATGGTGCTGGCTTGGTCTGAATGTACTAAATTATCTTTTATGTACTTTGATGTCGGAGGCTACTATCAGGGACATAAGCTACAGGGGTACTATGTAGGGAGTTGGGCAGCAAGATGTCGGTTCACGTTACACTTGAACTTCTGCATCTCAGTACAGTTGGAGGAGCAGGAACCCGGAAGGGAATTTCAAACTCTAGCGATTCTGGGGAAGAAACTACTGGAGTAGAAGGCTCTCTTACATCTAGAGATCTTTACTGTGAAGGGGTGGGATTTAGCTGCTTGTCGGTTTTTTGGGGGGTATTTACGTCAAAGGAGTATGAGTGCTTGCAGTTCGTCAGAGCATTCACCATTAAAGAACAGGCAGAGGGATGCAACATTTCGTCGATGGGACAGAGGCTGAAGCATAGATGACAATTCAGGATCTATCAGATTGGCGACTCTCTTTTGAACCTTGTCTAGGAGAGAGAAACTAGTAGCAGATGCAGCAGCCCAAATATGACAACAATACTACATACATGGGTTAATAATGGCCTTATAGAGGTACTGTTAATGCCACCAGTCTGTTCCATTATCCCCTCTCGTGGTTCACTAGGCGGTGTTTAACAATCAGGGCATGGGGGCAGTATCTGTCTTTGTCAGGTACTTCTTTGAAGAATTGGAAGCATCACTTCCTCGGTTTCATCTTCCTCAGTATGTTCCATCATCCCCTCTCGTGGTACTATAGATGGTGTTTCACAATCATGGAGGGTGGACAGTATTTCTCTGTCTCGGGTACTTTGATGAGGAACTGGAGGCATTACTTCCTCGTGTCCATCTTTCTCATCACTATTGCCACCAGTATGTTCAATCATTCCCTCATCTGGTTCCATAGGTATTGTTTCTATGCTCACCTGAAGGGGCAGTAGGCGATCAGGATCATCCCTGAGCTGTATGTGATCCTCCTCATCGTCCTCAGAATGAGAAGAGGTATAACAGGGGCGGATATCTTTTATGTGATGTAGTACACCATCAATCAACATGGTCTGAGGACTTATGATTTTATCTATTTTTCTTCTGCAAAATTTTGCAGTGCACCCAGCATTCGGGGGTTTTACCCAAACACGGTCTCCCACTTGATATGGTGTATTGACAACACTAACTACTGATGGTGTGACATCAATTCCTTTTACACACTGTTCATAGCGGTAAATCCCATTGGCTGGTGTATTTGCTGGTGTTGCATCGTCCTTGGGTGTCACATTATACCAGTACACAGCTTCTGGAAGAAAGCACTGTGTCCTGGCTGCAATTCTTTTGATGGTGCAGTGACACCGCTCGGCTATACCATTACCTTCAGGAAAATATGCACATGGGTAACACATTCTAATCCCCCATTTGTGCGTGAATTTCTGAAATTCTTGACATCGAAATGTAGTGGCATCATCAGTCAGAATTTCAAGCAGAGCACCATGTTCAAGAAAGGTGGCTCTCAGCTGTCATATAATGCTAGATGCATCCTGTCGTGTCAACAGGCAGCATATCGTGAAACGTGTCAGGCCACAATCTGTCAAGATCAAGAAAATGCTTGCCCTCATAATGCGTTACATCTATCCCTACCCGATACCAGTTTTCCTCCACCTCAAGCTTCTCTTTTTGCTATTGGGACAGTGCCGGATCAATTCACTGACACTCTTTGCATGAGCGTATGACTGCCTTAATTGATGCCCTTGTAGTTACAGGACACATTCTTCAAACAAAATATGTGGTCCTTCGAATTCCGGGATGCCCTCTCTGCTGATGTATTATATGGATCTGGTTAGGTGTTAATTGATCTGTTACAGTTGTGCATGTCTGTTGTGGATGATCAGATCCCTGCCTCATTACATCAATCCACCTCTTTGTTACTCTAGTCAAGCTATCAGCCAAATTCTGCACTGACAAAACTAGTAACATCTCACTTGCAGCTCTAGTCTTAAATCAAGCCTTTCCAGTCAAGGTATCGGATAACCAGTGGGAAACACACAATGAGTCAGTGTGGAGATGCCAACCTTGGCCTGCCAATGCAATGCAAGATTAAGGCCTTTTAATGTCGCATCAAGTTCTGCCAAATTTGTAAGCTGGGCATCATTTTTTGGATGAAGCCAGCATGCATCTTCCACAACAGCCCCTAATTTTTCCAACATGACACCTGTAGCCAGTGAACTTGCGTCAACCCATGCATTCAGTTCGTTTCCAGATACTTGCCACTCACCCTGAGCAGGGTCGTTCCCATGTACTCTGGTTAACGTTTTGGCCATCATTTGCTGGAGAGAATCATCATCCACCATGTCATCCCATCCTTTGGCTACTGCAGTTATTCATCTTTTTAATACTCCTGTTGCCAATTCGAACTATCCACAGACAGGTAGATGTCCTACTAATTTACCGCAAATAGAACACACAATGTGCCTTGTCGATACACTGGGCAACTCTGGAATCAGGCCTCTCACTTCCATCGCAAAGTATTGCCCTCCTCCCAGACCTCTAAGCCTAACAGGGGCACTCCATCCTTTAGGAGCTTAGGGTTTTTGCTCATTAACCCAAACGATTCCAGGTGTCGATAGCTGCAGTTGTGTCTAAAGCAGGGAAGGTCTTTGAGTTATCTCTGGTATACAGGAAAACTTGGTGCTTGTTTACGGGCTTCTTGATGCTGGTGTTAGTGTGGACTAATTTATTTGTTAATGCATGTACAGTTCGGTCAAGGGTGTCTGTTGAGTCAGGTGTGTTGGTTTATTGTGTGATGTGTCTTTCTCTGACTCAGGTTGTGTTCTTAAGAAAGAAATGCAGTGTCTTGGGGATGGCAACGTCAGATTTTACACTGCGATCCAAGTATCTTTGTACTTCAGATGCTATACCAGTTGTGGTATAGTGATTGTCTATTTTCCTGACCAGGTGGGGGTAGATATGTTCCACACTTTGACTTTTTCACTCATAAGCATTGTGCCTATGATCGAAATAATCTCGTCAACAGATAATTCCAAATTTCTGCCCTCCTAAAATTGGCACTTAATGTGAATGGTTGCTTCTCTACATGTAGTTTCAAGGTGGCCAGCGAAATCTGTCAGTTTTTCATCCTATCACTGTTCCAAGTCCCAGGCTCGGCTTAAGTGCTGAAAGGTAATCATCTAGCTGCTGTAGGTCGTTAAGAGGTATTCCTTTAGGGGTATGAAGGTGGATGTGCTTTGTTCCAAGTCGAGCATCTGCTTAAATACACTCTGGTCCAGCATGTCTTTTACAGACTTAATAAATTAACCTTCTAGGCTGGGGTAGGTTAACTCTTGTACAGTGCGTATTGTGTAGGTGGACAATACCTTAAGGTGGAGGACAACTAGTATCGAGTAGGGATAGATGTAACATATTATAAGGGCAAGCATTTTTTGACTTTGACAGATTGTGGCCCGACACGTTTCACGATGTGCTGCCTGTTGACACGACAGAATGCATCTAGCATTATACAACATTTGAGAGCCATCTTTCTTGAACATGGTGCCCTGCTTGAAATTCTGACTGATAATGCCACTATATTTTGATGTCAAGAATTTCAGAAATTAATGCACAAACGAGGAATTAGTATGCATTACCGATGTGCATATTTTCCTGAAGGTAATGGTATAGCGGAGTGGTGTCACCGTACTATCAAAAGAATTGTGGCCAGGACACAGTGTTTTATTCCAGAAGCTGTGTACTGGTATAATATGACACCCATGGACAAAGCAACACTAGCAACTGCACCAGCCAATTAGATTTATTGCTACAAACAGCATGTAAAAGGAAGTGATGTCACACCATCAGTAGTTAGTGTTGTCAATACACCATATCAAGTGGGAGACCGTGTTTGGGTAAAACCCCCGAATGCTGGGTGCACTGCAAAATTTTGCAGAGGAAAAATAGATAAACTCATAAGTCCTCAGACCATGTTGATTGATGGTGTACCACGTCACATAAAAGATATCCATCCCTGTTATACCTCTTCTCATTCTGAGGATGAGGAGGTGATCACATACAGTTCAGCGATGATCCTGATCGCCTACTGCCCCCTTCAGGTGAGCATAGAAACAATACCTATGGAACCAGATGAGGGAATGATTGAAAATACTGGTGGCAATAGTGATGAGAAAGATGAACACGAGGAAATAATTCCACCAGTTCCTCATCAAAGTACCCGAGAAAGACGATTACTGCTCACCCTCCATGATTGTGAAACACCACCTATAGCACCACGAGAGGGGATGATGGAACATACTGAGGAAGATGGAACTGAGGAAGTGATGCCTCCAATTCTTCAAAGGAGTACCCGACAAAGACGGATACTGCTCCTCTGCCCTGATTGTTAAACACTGCCTGTGGAGCCACAAGAGGGAATATTGGAACAAACTGGTGGCAATAACAGTGGTAATGAGGAAGATGGTAATGAGGAAGTGCTGCCCCCGATTCTTCGAAGAAGCACCTGACAAAGATGACTGACCCCTGCTCTGTTTGTGATCATGAGATCAGGGGGAGTATAGGGAAATGCGTGACTTACCTTACTAGTGTGTGTGCATAGTTCAATGGGTCAGTTGTGGAACGAAATGAATGAAGAAAGAAAAAAAAAATGGCTGCCTTATCTCTTTATATACCTGCAATGTTACTACCTGATATGCAGATGAGATGCTCCTGGTTAGAGATAAAGGAGGGTTGATTTTTCAGAAAGCATGTTCATTTTGAAGTTGAATTTTGAAGAAGTAAGTTCCATCAGCACACGTGCTTTTGCAGTTGAGAGAAGGTGCATTACATATACAGAAGTTGTGGAAGTTGGAAGTTTGGACAACAGTGTCAAACTTAACCAAAAAATTGTTGATGTGGGGGGCAGAAGAAATAACATGCGGATTATTTAATTATAATTATTGCATAAAAATTCTGCGAAATTCTTATTATTGGTTTCTATAAATACTTAATAAAGTAACTGAATATTCATGAGAAAAATATTTATCTGAAATTAAATAAAACAAGATTATCTTTCCGTAACTTTTAATCTTGCATGGAATAAAAGAACACAGTTAGAGGCAGATAAAATAATTTATTTCAAGTCTAATAAGGTTAGCCAACTGAAAAAAAAATAGTTGGAAACAAATTTAAAAATAAAAAAGACAAACATCCACAAATTTTTTAAAGCATTATACAGTTTGACATTGATAAGGTTGAGTCTGTTTCAGTGGTTGTACAATGCTATAGAGCAACCAGTAGCATAAGAGTGTAGTACACATTTATCTGTCAGGAGCTTGTTTCAGATCCTCTTTATCAAGTCAATCAGGGTCGTTGCCGCCTTGCCAATAGAGTTTGAGAGTTAAGCGTCCAGTAATAGATTTCCAGAGATTGTTGAAGCTATGTTCGTGAATTCCTTGAGAATTTTGGGGTGCAATCAATAATAGTGATGCATGAAGTCTTGCTTAAATCTTAGCTGAGGATATTAATATTTTTCAGGGTTATAGTCATGCCAAACTCTTTGTATTCATTCATAGAGAATAATTGCAATGCTTCTTCAGAGTGTGTTGCTAGTCTTGCATTATCAGCAAAAAACATTTTACATATTAGTATCTTCTGTATTTTGGTTTTAGCTATGAAGTTGGGCAAATTAAAGGAACTGTTTTTTGGATATTTTTTTTTTACATAGGGGTCACCATTAAGGCTAGGAGGCCACTTGAGGATAAGGGTTACTGAGTGTACAGTAGTCAGTGGGATAATATAGTAATCGTTAGGTAAATTGGATTACTTAAGGGGATGGTTCATCAAGAATTTGTTTACGTTGGACTTGAAAACAACTAAATGGTAGTCAGATGAAAAACAGGCAACTGGAAGAGAGTTCCACGGGCGTGCAGTTCTAAGAAAGAAACTTTGTTCATGGAATCTACATTTTGGTTTAGGCACAGATAAAGAGTGTGGGAAATTGTTGATAGTGGTTTCAGCTAGACGAGTGTTTTTCATGAAAGTTTAGCAAGGGGGGAACCATAGATTGGAGCTTAGACGAGCACTTGCCATGGAAATAATGATAAAGCAGAGACAAGTTTGCAATGTCTCTTCTGTAAGATAGAGGTTGCAGGGAAGAGAAAAGGATATCCCTATTAAGCTACGAAGTCTATTTTGTCAAGACAGGATAAGCTGCTTCTAGCAGCTCCTACCCAGATGTGGCAACAGTACTCAATTCTTGGATGTACCTGGCTTTTATATAGATAGAGAATTGAATCAGCAGTGAGATATCTACTGGAGCGGTAGAAGGATCCCACCATTTTACCAGTGACCTAGGCAACAAACTTGATGTACATGTTCCATTTCAGATCAGATGTTACAGCTTTTGGTATGGAAGTGAATTTCATCTTTGACTTTGTAAGAGTATCTTGTGTAGTTTCCGACGTGTAGGAGACGGGGAGTCTCGTCGTGGGTGACGAAGCGTTTCACTGAAGAACCACGGCAACACACAGCGAACCAACAAACAATGACAGCCACGGCGCGAAGGTAATTAACAAAGCTCAGCTGACTGCACGAATAGAAACGGAACCCAACGGTCACTAACGGAATCCAACGGTCACTGTACTGATCGCCACGAACGTCAGAACCCGACTGCCTCGCACCTCCAATGGACCGATTTTTATTCCTCAAGATGGCCTAGCTAATTTGCGATCCTGCGAGATTCCGTCTCTAATAAAAGCAGGCAGGCGCCATCTTGGAACTCTTTCTTCCGCTGCCCCGACCACAGGATCAGCCACCACCCCACACGCCAGGCACACACGGACCCTCTTGCGCCGAGGGCTACGGTTAGTCTCACAGACTTGTTGAAGGGATAAGTTGAAAGCATAGAGAAGAAAATTCCAGTCGAGACTGCATTTCTGTTCCCATGAACACTTGATTAATAAATTGTCTGAGTAAGAGTAGTCATAGTGTACGATACCCTAGATGCCCTCCTAAAAAATAGATCATTGTCTGTTTTAATGGCTAGAGTAAAAGGCATACAATTCTATGGAGAAGCGCACTGAGCATTTTAGCCCAGTACACTTTAATCTGTATTTTGGTCAGTATCATTGTTTCAAACCCTCTTTGTCAAACAAACCAGGACCATTGCCGCCTTGCATATGGGTTTTTACAGTTAGTGGTCTAGGAATAGACGACTGGAGATTGTGGAGGATATGTCTATGAACTCTTTTAATACTTTAGAGGTGTAGTTGGCAATGATGATGTTTAGGTTCTGCTTACATCTGGCAGAGTTAGAAGTAGTCCTTCCAGGCAAAGTGAATACTTTTGGTTAGATTGATGAAGGCAATGCTCAACGGGTGTTTGTAAAGGGCATTTTTACTGGAGCTTTCATAGGAAAATCGTATTTAAGGTTGACCTTCCTTACACAAGTAGCCCGCACCACAGCCAAATAATGTTACTTTATCTAAAATATTATATTACTTTAAAATAAGCCCTAATAAATATGTTTGAATGTGTATTGAAAAACTACATTAGCATAAAATGATTTAAATATTTCACAAGGAAAAATTCTTTCACCTATGCGACTTGTCATATTTCATAAATATTAATCAATGAGAATCCAAATAACTATCACTGAATGTAAATTCTGAGAGTAAGAATATGTACACAATTTACAAGAATATGACTTTGTTTAACTGTGTAATTTTTGCATATGTTTCACTAAACTAGATTTGACAGAACAAGAATATTCACATACGTTACAGGAATATGGCTTTTTCTCACTGTGTGTTCCCATATGTGTTACTAAATTTGATTTAACAGAACAAGAATATTCACATATTTTACAAGCATATGGTTTTTCATTAGAGTGAGTTCTCATATGTTTCACTAAATTTGATTTATCAGAACAAGAATATTCACATATTTTACACGAATATGCCTTTTCACCAGTGTGAGTTCTCATATGTGTCACTAATGATGATTTAACAGAACAAGAATATTCACATATTTTACAAGAATATGGCTTTTCGCCAGTGTGTGTTCTCATATGTTTTACTAAACTTGATTTAACAGAACAAGAATATTCACATATTTCACAAGAATATGGCTTTTCCCCAGTATGAGTTCTCATATGTGTCACTAATGATAATTTAACAGAACAAGAATATCCACATATTTTACAAGCATATGGCTTTTCGCCAGTGTGCGTTCTAATATGTTTCACTAAACTTGATGTCTCAGAACAAGAATATCCACAGATTTCACAAATATGTGGTTTTTCCCCTGTGTGTGTTCTTATGTGCGTTACTAAATTTGAT
This sequence comes from Euprymna scolopes, assembly GCF_053919585.1. Lineage (NCBI taxonomy): Eukaryota > Metazoa > Mollusca > Cephalopoda > Sepiida > Sepiolidae > Euprymna > Euprymna scolopes. The sequence goes on along the minus strand of NC_136486.1, from coordinate 433,406 downwards.
TTAAGAGAAGTAGAATATTTACATACTTCACAGGAATACATCTTTTCAACAGTAAATGATTAAAACAAATTCAATAAAAGCGTTCAATCAGGAACATCTGTAAGAAAAAAGAGAAATAAAATAGTTTTAGTATTTAATTACACATACAATTTGTTTATTATAGTTAATATTGATTTAATTTACAAACACTTGATTAATTCAGGTTTTAAAATCATAAAGAACATATAAGAATAATTATCTCAGTTGACACAGAACCAGTCGATGCAGGTTTTAATTAAAACAAAGTGTATAATACATTATTTTATTGTAGAGTTTATTTCATCTTATAAATATTAATGATAGAAAGAAAAACATGAATTATTTTTAATTCCATGTGAAATCATCCAGAATTTTAGAACTTTGAAATCCATGTCCTCAAATTTTGTTGAAATTCACATCAAATATTTACATCATACAAACTAGGAAATCCCAAATATTTTAGCATGCAGCTCCAAGTGCTTTCCGTTTTTGAAAATTGTTCAGAACGTAATCACAGGCAACATTTTAATAATTGCATTTTCCTGAATATTTTCAGTTTGAAAAAAAACTGATTTTGAATAGACAATCTGAGTAAACAAAACAAGAACAGTTTATCATTTTTGGTACAAGAATATTCCATGCTGTTTGCATGAAGGTTCAAAAGAAAACAAATATTGTATAACATCATTTTTTATTTCATAATTGTGCACAGGCGAAAAATTGCTAAATCTGACAAAATCACATTAAAGGCCTTTCTGAACAAATTTGATGCATTTTCTTTTTAGTTTTTCAGGACAAAAAGCTTACCGAGATAATTTGCAGGGTTACATTTTAAGTAAAGATTAACAAATAATATTCTAGAAAATCTAATTATTGAAATGTCACTCAGGCGATTATTGCGAATTGGAAAACGTTCTAACTCGAAAACTATCTAGGACAAAATACTCAAATTTTAAGGATTTCTTAGGTTTTATGATGTGGTGTAATTTAGAACAAAATCTGAGGATATAGGTTTCAAAGTATGGATGATGTACATCTATGTTTTATCAATGTTTGAAAATAATCAATATATATATATATATATCAATTATTTTTTAAATTGTTAACAAACGTGGAACCAATATTTTTCAAAAGTGCTTAGTATAATATATTTTTCAAATTCATAAAAACAATTAATATAAACATCAGAACAGACAATATTTAAAGCTAAAAGTTTTTTACATATACACCTACTATGCAGAAAATAAATCTTTATTCGAGAAGTTGAAAAATGGGGTTAAATGTAATCATTAAATGATCGCCTATTTATTGATCATCATTATTTCTGAAAAGAATAGCACATATTTTGTTGGTTTTCTTACATATTATTGAATTATTTTCTATTCGCTTTTTTAATCAGGTTTATTATGTTTCACAAGTTTATATAAAAAGTTTAGGCATTGCTCATAAAAGCTATACAAAGAAGAGGAGTACCGAGCTGCCCTCATTCATCAGTTTCTATTGCAATGGTAAATGAAATGGTCCACAGATCATTTATGCATCATTTCTGGCTGGACTCAAAGGGAGGTATCTTGACTAAAGAACATAAAATTAGATATCAGATGTTTTCTAAATCACAAACAGAAAAATACTGTAGTGCATGTATATAAGATAATAGGTTTAATAAAACATATTAAGAAACACTTTAGTAAGGGTTAAAAAAATTTATTATATGGAAAAGGAAACACAAATAGAGGTAACAGTTCTTAGTCTAGAGAGTTTCAAAGAAATACTTTCCTTTTCATCAGAGGAGAGGAATTAGCAAAATGTAAGACTTAACATTTTTAGGATGGGCCATTTAATTGAAAAAGGGATTTTATTGGATTTAAGTTTTTTTTTCAATTAAATGGGCTATCCTAAAAACAATTTACACTCCAGGCTCTAAGTTATGTCACCTGTCAACATATGAAGCTTTAAGAATAATTACTTTCCGAAAAGCAATAATATAATAAACTTTAAAAGCGAACTAATCTCCAATTTGCAGACATAAGACTAAATTTAAATATGGCCAATTTTTTTTTTTTTTTTACATGGGCATCACCACATTATCAAGGCCCAGAGGCCACTCAAGGATAAGGGTTAAAGAGTGTACAGTAGAAATTGGTCAATATAGTAATCATTAGTAATGAAAATTTGGTAAATTTGATAACTTATATGGAACGGCTCATCAAGAACTTATTTACTTTAGACTTGAACACAACCATATTGTAGTCAGCCGGAAAGCAGGAAAACAGAAGACAATTCCACAGGCGTGCAGTTCTAAGAAAGAAGCTTTGTTCATGGAATCTACGTTTAGGTTTAGGCACAGATAAAGAGTGGGGGAAATTATTGATAGTGTTTACAGCTAGACGAGTGTTTCTTGTGAAAGATTGGCGAGGGGGGACCATAGATTGAAGCTCAGTTGAACACTTTCCATGAAAATAACGATACATCAGAGACAAACTCGCAACATCTCTTCTGTGAGATAGAGGTTGCAAGGAGGAGAAAAGGACATCTCCTACGAGGCTACAAAGTCTATTTTGAACTCTATCAAGGCAGGACAAGTCCTTTCTAGCAGCTCCTGCCCAGATGTGGCAACAGTATTCCATCCTTGGACGTACCTGGCTCTTATATAGATAGAGAATAGCATCAGCAGTGAGATATCTACCGGATCGATAGAAAGATCCCACCATTTTTCCAGCGGCCTTGGCATCAGATTTGATATACGTGTTCCATTTAAGATCAGGAGTAATGGTCAAGCCCAGAGATTTGAAATTACCTAAATTTAAATAATTCCCTTAAACTCTCATTTCCATTTTTTTTTTAATTATAGATCTCTTCCATTCACTTTATGTTACCCCATTAATTTATCTATTCCCTAGTCTTTTCTCTCCTCCCTTGTTGGCTGACCGATCCCTCTCCGCAGACTCTGCTAGAATATTTATTTTGTGTGTATTTCATGGGAAGAGTGAGTAAGTTGCCCTAATATCAACCTAGGTGTAGTTAGATATTTTTTTGAAAAACGACGACAACGACGACGACAACGACGTTAGATATGTGATTTTTTCCCATAATTCTCTTTTATGTATGTGTAGATCTGGACATCTATGCTTTGACGTCTATTTGTGCTCGAATGCTTATAGTCATGTATGCATCTGAGTGTGCTTATGTATAGGTATATATGCATTTGTACAGGCGTTTAAGTATTTTTTTTTTTAGTATTTGGATTATGGCAAAGTCTGCAAGCGCCAATCTACTTCTTATTCCTCCTATAATTCTCCTTTAATCCTTCTCCAACCTTTATAATCCATAAAATTCTCAATAAAATTCTTCAATTTTTAGATAAATCATTTCTTGCAATAAACTTACAGCCTCAAACTTTAAGTACTTTTGCTTTAACCTCATTAACTCCTCAACAAATCGTATTTACTGACCTATCCCACTTCCCTCTACTACCCTAATAGCTATTCCACAGCAATAAGTTGGCATGACAATCAGATTATCACCCTCCCTCACTCCACAGCGTTAAACTGCCTTGGTTACTGGGTAAAGCCTCACCCTAAAATTTACTCAATTCAATGCATGCAAATTCTTGAAACATTTTTTCAAATTGCATCCCCTTTGAGTTAAACATAAACCAATAGCTATCACATTATGCATACATATTCATAATGCTATCATTCGACCTTCTCCTGGCAAATTCAATTTTTTTACAGTTTTGCACCAGTCTTTCCTGCCCAAATATGAAGTTTCACATTAGTTCAAAAACTCTATATATTATGTTTCATGTCTGTAGTGGCAGGGGTGGGGCAGAAAGAACAAATGGGGTGGGAGGGGGATCATAAGTTCAAAACATTTTAAATATTACGTAGAAGCACTTCAAAACATGTGTGGGGGGACTTTTAATTTCTTTTAAGATTTGCTTTCAAAAGGTCTCACCGTTAAATATTACTTAATCACTTAATCACTATTTCCTGATATTTTTAAGACTGATAACACACAAAAAAACTAGTGTGGACCTGTACAATGCACACTTCCTCCTCGGATTTTTTTCTTTTCTTTTTTTCAATTTTTTTTCAATGGATTACACCCCTCTTATATAAAAGATTCATTTAATCTAAGCCCAATGATATTAAGGCCTTTATTATCCAATGTATTCTGTATTGCTTTCACGGCTTGCTATGTTTGTCTTTGTGCATGTATGCATTCAATTTTTGCGTGCTGCAAAATTGCATATTGTTTTCACTGGTTGGCACATTTTTTTCATGCACGTGCATTCAATTTTTGCATGCTTACACATTAATTCTGTATACTAACTTGCACTTTTATACATTAATTCTGTATACGTACTATTCCATAGCTACCTATAACATATACTAATCCAACGGGTCATGTGTAGTCTAGTTTTATAATAAAATCAAAACCAGAATGAAATAAAAGGCAAATATTACCTAATCTAACCAGTAATACCTTCACTTGAGAATTATTTTTTTACTTTGGCAAGGGAAATATAAAATTCTACTTAATAATAAATGAGAGATGTGATATAATTGTTTGAATCATTATTTGAATCAATTAACCGTGAGTTTATGACTTTAATCAAACATATGGGTATGTATGGACAAAGAAGGTTTAAAGTGAAATGAATTATCTTCTTTCTTACAATTAATTTGCAATTTCTAAGAAAAATAATAACAAACTCCCTTACCCATTACAAAACTTTTAGAGGATGCACGATAAACATTCAAACAGAAAATCTTTCTCCAGTCAATATTCTTCAAATGGGGCAAAAATTATAAGTTTTCGTTTTTTTAAATAATTTTTTTCATAGGCACTAAACAAAAAAAAATGTCTAAGTTGTGAATGTAAAAAGGGTACAGAGGTTCCAACAAGAGAAAAATCTATATCTAAATTGGTGGGGTTACCAACGATACTTATGTTTTTACATATTTGTTTTATTATTTGATATTTTCATTTTTCCAATTATTGAAATTAGTTTAACGCAATTCAGAGAATTTTTTATGTCCTCTCCAGAAATTTTGTGGAAAGAAATGATTTAGATCAGCCAGAAGTAAGATGAAATATGCATAAAAGTAAAATTAAAGGTAAAATAAAGTATTTCCTTAGTGCTGTATGTCTACTAGTTACAATTTTTTTTCTGTGTGAGTAAGTAGGAGTAATTGTCGGTTTGAAAGATTGATATTATGTTAAAGTTATTTCTACTAAATGCATGTACATGAGAAATAAATAGGGGTCTGTTTCTATGAATTTTTATGTTACTTTTATGTAAGGTAACTCTATTGCTGAAGTTTTTCGTGGCGCATATGTAGGATTTGTCACATGCTGTGCATTTTAGTGCATGCACTACATTATTGGAAGTGCAGTTTAGGTCTTTTTATTTTGAATGTTTGTGTTGGGTTTTTGAATGTGTATGTTTTTCCCTCTATTATTATGCCACAAATTCCACATCACTGTTTATTATATTTTGTAACCCTTTTTGTAGTGGGTTGATTGAGTTTGGATGAGATTAGAATGTGATTAATCTTTAAGTTAGTGTTGGCTTTTTATCATTTTTGTTGTTTTAAGTATGTTGTTTAGTTTGTCATTTTAACTGAGTAAGACAAGGTATTTTATTATAATAAAATTCACTCCTGAATTGAACAGAGTTTAATATTAACATGCAAACATATAAAAAGCAGAACACACTGATAAATATGACTACACCCCTACACATAAATCAGTACCGACACAGTGAAGCACACAATGCACGTGCACACACAAAGGCACAAAATTTCCCTTGTCTCTAATGTAACACATTGAACAATATCACTTAAACTTAACTATTATTCCAACAACACTAAGGAAATATTTTTACTCTTATTTTATGTATATTTCATCTTATTTTAATTTTATTAATGATTATCACTTTTTTTTATTAACAAATGCTTTTAATCAATACCAAACAATATAAAAAAACATTCTATCTAATAGCATAAACTAAAAACAATCTGGAAAATACTAAATTAAATTTCACAAAAAAAAAATTAAATTATCCAAAATATTATAATTAGTTAATAAATTATGATCATTTCCAATACAAAATATTATGAATATCTGAACACACTAAAACGAAAATTAAAATAAAAAGTAATTAAAATCTAAAAATAAAAATTAGAAAAATTTTCCAGCTTAAAAAGAGACACTAGATATAACTTATTTAAAATACGAAATATAACCTATATTTCATGAGTCAAGACAAGAAAAAATTAATATGTATGATAATTGGGAATAATTTGTTGGCATGTGTGTATGATATTTAACCAAATATTTCACAGATACACCCATACTCACATTCTCCAAACACATACACACATGCCACATGCTTGCATCTGCACATGAAAACACACACTTATGAAACAAAATAAATACAGAAATATATACATGTGTACACACGCCTCAAACAAGAAGAGGAAAAATTTTAAAAAAATGTAAAATAGACAACATTGACATACACATGACCTCAATTTCGCCTCAATGATCCTAATCTAACCCCAGCAAACCTAAAGGTAAATCACATTTTTGTTAGAAGAAATAATTTAAAGATACATTCTACTTCGTGGGAAGAGCATTTCTTCTCAAAATAACTCCTCTAACCAGTCTCTTATCACAAAATCTTGGGGAGGAGGTAAACAATCATCTGAAACATATTAAACTTATTTCAATAATTGAAAAAATGAAAATATCAAATAATAAAACAAATATATAACAAACATAATTGTCGGTGACTCCACCAATTAATATATATATATATATATATATATATATATATATATATATATAAGCTTGATCTCGTTTAGCAAGATTAAGACATTATATAAAACTGTTAAGAAGCTTCATGCATTTTTAATAATCCTGACCTTTTAATAGCTGTCGACTTAAATGAGGAAACTTTTAACTTTCTCTTATATGTCATCGATATACAGTACTGTTTCGCTGTATCACAGCTTATCAGTGCAGCTAGACAAGCAACTACCTCAAGCCAGGATCGAAAATCGACCACCGAAATGACAGTCGATGACAGTTTATGCAAAAATAAGCACATTTTAATATCAGTTAGAAAAATTTATTTTAAATAGATTCTTTTGTAATTCAACATATACATCCATTCTAATCAGCAGGAAGTTAGAAAGTGCTGAAATTAGATGAAAGCCTATTTCCTGTCCTGAATGAAAAAAGTTAAAAAATTATTGTTTGTTTCTTTCAGAATTAATTTTAAATATAATAAATAAGAATATCTATTTACTTTAATTTTTTTCACATAAATACGTTTAGATTATTTTTTCAAATAAATATGTTTATTTTCGCACAATTTAAAAAATATATTGCCTTTAAATGTAATAAGTGTTTCTTCATAAGGGCAGAAAGAACAAAGAAAAAGAAAAATTGTTATCACATGTGGCAGCACGACTGTGACAACTGTCAAGTCAATTGGATAATAAACAGAAACCAGGTGATATCATATATATGACTCAACACAGTTCCAAACAAATATTGAACAACTCTGTTGATTTGAACCCAAACACGTCGTTCAATTTCACACAATACGATCTTCAATAACTCTGCTAATTCAATCTGGAAACCCTTCATCGATTTGACATGACACTATCCTGAGTAACTCCGCTGAAATGACTCAACATGACACAGTACCAGAGCAAGCTCAGCAGTTACTCCCTGAATGACTCTGGTAATGTTTTTTATAGCCCTTTGCAAACTCATTTTCAACATATATAGGCCAAACTAAGTCATTGACAATTTTTTAGTGCTTCCGAGCATACTCATCACACTCTTCCTTGATCTTAAAATCACACAAATGACAATGTCAGGCAGGCCACTTTTTCTTACTTTCCCTTGATGATACAGGCACAGGAACTTTCTCAGTGATGCTTTTGTCTGTCGCATCATTGAACACTTACTGTTCTGACTCTCTGAGTGCATCATTCTCTGAGGGTTTTTTTCATGTTATTCATAGATAAGGAACTACTTTCGTCACAAATAGAGGAATAAAGTCGCTATGCTGGGTGCACATCCTTTATGCAGCATGATATTCAATCAACTGAGACCTAGTATTGGCTATTGATTTTTGTCACTGTACCCATGCTGAACTGCATCATGCATCATCCCTGTAGATTCTTCACCCAAACAGCATCTACTTCATTGTATAGACTAGTAAATGCATTGTTGGGCAACACCACTTCATCGATACCCTTTACACAGATCCTATATGTGTATAGTACATTCGTAGGTACAGTTGTAGCCATCTTATTGTCCTTAGGTATAATGTTGTGCCAACACACTGCCTCCAAGATCGTGCACCATATTCTTACTGCAATGCAATGGTTTTTCATTGATGTGAACAGTTACAACTGGCAATTCACTATTTACAATAGTTTGGATAATGACAGAATTCTCAACCCTTCTTGCTCATTTCTTGAACAAAATCGAGCAATGTCCCCACAACACTTACATCAATAACATGTGATATTTTTTGGAGGTTTGACATCAGCATCTCTGTTTCAATCCAGTAGAGCATCGCCTGCCATATGATTGGGTCCATGACAATTATAATACTGCTGGAAAGTATTTGTCTCCTTAGGTGTGTTTTGTGCTGACCATGCAGCTACTGCAGCATTCAGTTTTTTAAAATGACACAAGTGCACACCAACACATGTGAAAGATCAGGGCGAATGCTCTAAATAGATCTTCCACCTGTTGATGGTTGGTTGGTTGCTTTTGTTTTATGGCATATCAAACCTTTTCAGGTTATTTAATGCCGAATCCAAAGATTTTGAAGAAAAATATTTTAATAGAATATATTTGTTGTTTTCAAGTTGGTTTCTATTTAACCCATAGTTGGGACCCTAACAGGTACTACCACTCTGGGTCAGAGTGGACCTGGGAGCAATGGCAATTAAAGGGTGGCTCCACACTCCCCAAAGCCTGCAAGCTGGAGCCTCACCATGGAATATAGTTTAAGGTCATCTCCAGGATCATTTGCCTGCTGAGGCAATCAAACAATAAATGCACATTGCAGGCACTGATCTGATATGCCATCAAACAGAACTGCCTGTGTAGTTCTGCTAAAAATACATACACTGCGTGTCAAATAATTAATGAGAAAACATTTTTTACCAGTTTCAGAAACTTACCAGTAGTTTTGTATCAAAAGCTTCGGAAACGTTGGCAATGCTAAGCTGCACATACTGTGAAATGTTCGCACTTTTCCACGCAATATAAACAACTTGCCATCGTAATTGCTGAATCCATGGTCTTTGAGGTGTGTCAAATTATTAACAAGCCAGTTTGTTTCGTCAATAAAATGGGTTGTAAATGTCGTTTGAGTAGTTCTGAAAAGAGTACTATTACAGAACAGCTAGCAAAAGGTAAAACTACCATCGAAACATCGAAAATGATAGGAAGGTACCATCAAACTGTGAAGAACTTTGTCAAGGACCCTACAAAGGTATGTAAGAGAGCTGATAAAGGTAAATCTAGAATTGTTTCATGCTATTCTCTACTCCAAATTAAACATGAAATTGTTAAGAACCCTGGGCAGACAAGTCGAGAATCTTTGACCAAGCCGGATTGAAGAATGTCTCAAAAGATATTCAATGTCGCCTTCTGAAAGAAGTGGCAAAGTCTGCTAAGACTGTAACAAAGCCTCCATTAAAGCAACATCAAAACCGATTGAAATGGCCAGAGGATAACATGAAAACGGATTTTTCCAAAGTTTTGTTCACGGATGAAGTGCGTGTCACTCTTGATGGCCCAGATGGCGGGAGTAAGGGATGGGTCCTAGATAGACGACATCATCACCAGCATTTAAGGCACCAACAAGGTGGTGGTGGGATAATGATTTTGGCTGGGATTATTGGAAGTACTTTAGTTGGCCCATGGAGAGTCCCAGAAGGCGTAAAAATGATGTCAAATACTTACATACCTTTTCTGAAGGGGCACTTTGAACCATGGCTGAAGAAGCAAAGGTTGATATTAAGAACCATTATTTTTATGCAGCAAAGAAAAGCAAAGAGTATTTGCAACAACAGGGGTTCTCTGGGCTACGGAAGATGGAGTGACCTGCGAATTCATCAGATTTGAACCCAATTGAGAACTTTTGGAGTATCATGAAGTGATGCCTCTATGTAAGTGGACGTCAATTAAAGAGCAAAGATGAGTTGTGGGATGCTCTCCAAAAGGTATCATGAGAAATGACTGTTGATGTAATCACAAATTTAACTAATTCTGTGGGCCAACGTCTTTTACAAGTCATTCATAAAAAAGGATCGCATATACCCTACTAATTATGTCAACGTAGAAATTCTTATGTAGTTATTGTGTTCTAAGCATTTTTCCTAGTTCATTTAATGTTTGAAAATTATTTCAATAAACAAGATATGGATATATTGTTTTTTTCTCAACCTCGTTAATAACTTGACACACTGAAATCAACAGCTATTCCTATTTTCTACCATAGTTTCGCTAATACTGCTTTAAATACTTTTATTTTCTGACTGAAGTACTGAACAGTATTGTCAGCACTTTCTCAAAGTTTCATGGATTTTTATTCACTGGTTCCTTAAATATTTAAAAAAAATGTAAACTCATTAATAATTTGATATGCAGTGTAGACGGTTTCACCTGGTTGAAGGTGGTGTGCTACAAACTGCTTCCATGCAGTGAAGTGATTCAAGACAAAAGCTGTGTACAATGTTTTCTTTATACAATCAAAATCCGCAAGCTTTTCCTTACTTAATTGCGAGTACACATCACACGTGCTGCCTTACAAATGCATCGGGATAATGCACTTGACACGCTTCATTCCACTTAGTTGACATATCAGTTTAGCTTTCTCCAGCCATTGAATTATTTACTGTTCAGAGTCACTGCCATCAAATACTGGTATAAGCTTTGGCTCGAAGACCATAATAGCCAAAATAGCTTGTTGCTTCATGAGGGAACAAAGGCAAAAGATAAAAAATGCTATCATACTAGGCAGCATGACTGTAACAACCGCCAAGCCAACTGGATAATAAATGGAAACCAAACGATGTCATATATATGTCTTAACACAGCCCCAACCAATTCTGTCTATGCGCTCTGGCACGATCCTGAACAACTCCCTCAATTCAAACATGAACACCTCCATTGATTTGACATTATATGATCTCAATCAACTCCATCAATTTGACTCCAAACACATCTATCTATTTGGTATGACATGATCGCAAGCGACTTCATCAAAATGACTCAACAAGACACATTACTAGAGCCCCCTTGGCAGTTACTTCCTGAATGACTCTGGTAGTGTCTTTTTATAGCCCTTGGATGAACTCATTTTCACTGATATTGACATACAATTCTTGAGTGCTTCCACGTATGCCTGTCAGAATAAGAATATCTATGAACTGTTCATTTAATTTCATGTATTGCATTTTTTTTTTAAATAAATATGATTATTTAGATATTTTAAAAAATATATTTATTTACAGACACATTTTCACAGAAATGAATGAATGTTTAACAGTAACAAAATTATAAAGACTTTCATGAAAATTAATGAATGTTAAATTTACAGCTCTAAATAGGCAAGGACCGTAATAGATTATCGGTTTTCATGTTCATTAGGCACCGCCAAAACTGGGGGGGGGGGCAGGAAAGTACTTTTTGACGGACCGTCTTTTTAAAAATCTACTAAAAATCAGGTAATTATCCAATCAATACGAAATTTTCAGCGATTATTAAAAGAAGAATGTACTTATTTTTCATAAACGATATTTATATACATATTTTTTTTATTTACAACCCCCCCCCTTGTTTTGAGGGGGTTCCAAATATGCTTAAAATAATCATCTGAATCTGAACAAAACATGTTGTTGTAAGGGACAGGATTATAGATTTTAAAAAAAAAAATTGTTTGCATACCTTATTTTGACGTCTGAATATCAGAACTTCGATTGTGTTTAATTATCCCACTTTTGAGTTTTGAAGTGTGAAATTCGGTGAATATGTTAAGTAAAATAATTAATTTAAGTTAAGCAGAACAAAAAAAAAAATGAATATTTATACGAAAAAAGCCATTTTCAAATCTTTGATAAATAAATTAACAATTTCTTTTAGCAAGCCGAATAATGCATGACCATTATTAAACAGGGCATGCTTTGAAGAATCGATACAAAAAAAAATTCGATAAATATTGTGCCCTTTGTGTTAAAAATAACATCATTTTTTCGATCCCGTTTGAAAACGTTTGCCGCCTTTCGACTACGGTGGACCAAACGCACTGAAATAATTTTTTTTATTCTGCTTTAAATTGCCCCCCCCTATTTTGGGGAGCCTGGCCCCCACACACATACACATTAAAAACCAAACTCATACAAATGGTCACTCATCTGGTACTGGCCAGCCTCAGCGTTAATAATATATTGAAATTTTCGTCTCTGAAAAATAAGTTTTTTTTGGCCTGTTTGGTTTTCCATAGTTTGCTTTTTATTAAGTACAAACGTAAACATTGTTTAGATCGACGCAAAGTAACTGGTTACCTATATGAATAAGTGGAATTATTTTAAATCTAGGTACTTATAATATTTTTGCATATTCTCATAGAAAATCACCCTAAATCTTAGTTAGGCAACAAATAAATGAATTAATTATTTCAAAAACCTTTTTTTTTTAATATTTATGTACGTTTTTTGTGCAAGACAAAAAATGTCAATTGTTAACTTTTTGGGAAAATTTAACATTTAAAATTTAATTAAAAATAGTAGAAAAAGTTTTACATTATTCTGTTTTCTATATGATAAAATTCAGGGTTTTATCTTTCTGGAAAATAAAGTTACTCAGAAATAATGGATTTTAATAAATGTAATTTCGTTTTAAAAAACAACAACAACTTGATTTTTCGGCCATTTTTGGCGGTGTCTAATGTTCATTATAAGAACATGAGTTATTTGATAAAAAAGTTACGAATATTCTTATTTATTTAAAGACAATATAGGTTAAAATTTGTGTGAAAATACATATATTTGAAAAATCATATCAAAAGTATTTATATGAAAAAAAATACATTCATAAACGTAAATAAATGGATAGCCTTATTTATTATATTTAAAGTTGGTATATTTTTACTTTAACTGCATGCCAAAACCCACCTTTAAATTAACGACTTTTAAAGGTTTTCAGGTCAGCTGAGAACGAATATCACATTCATATTTGGGGCAGACAAGTAGTTTTCTGGATATTAAGACATTTTTCTAATGTATTGCATAATGAATTTCAGTGGCCATCACCACTCTTAACATGAGCGGGTGTTAGGCAACACGCATGCACATTAGTACTTATTCAGTTGAATAAAAAACATAGCTGCCAGTGAAAACAAGGAATTCCACTGGATAATAGAGATCTTAATATCCAGAAAACTACTTGTTTATTCCAAATAAAAATGTGATATTCTTTTTCAGCATACCAAAAAAACCATAAGAGTCGTCAATTTAACGGTGAATGTGAGTTGCAGTTAAGGAAAGAAAAACAAAAAAACTTAATAATTGAAAAAAAAAATCGAACAATAATTCGAAATATTTTTTATTAGAAACTGGTTCGCGGTGTTTCATTCTGGCACCTACTAATTTTCTGCTGAATAATTGAATATCTACGTTTTTTTTTTAATGAAGATTCATACTTTTTTATTCTGTTATAAAGCATGGGGAATCAATTCTTTTTTAATGGAATATTGGAAAATAAACGTATTTTAACGTTTAAGATTATTTTAAAAGTTATTGAATAGATTTTTTTTAAGTGTAAAAATGAGTGTAAACATGAATGTAAAATAAAAAAACAAAAACTTACCTTCCATTCCAGGAATTTACTACCAAATACGAAACAAAACAAATAAACAAAAAATAAAATAAAACGGGATTAATTCGTTTTTGTCTTTTGTGTTCAAAACAGAAAATTTGTTCTGTTAGGATTTCTTTAGTAAATTGATACTTTTGTTTTGTGCGTCCAATTCATTATGAAATAAGATATATGAAAATATAAAAGAATAAAGATTAAATGATGAAAAATACGATTTAAACGTGATATTATTTAAAGAGAAAATCAACTGCTACAGAATAATGAATTTAGGTTATAGTCACACGGTGTAAAAATGAATTCGTTCCTCGTGTCAATGCGTCCGTTGATTAATTAAGTGTGCAGGTTTGTTTTCCTATCGAGTTTCACTTATGTTTATCAATGCTTGTTTTGATTGCTTTAGGAAAGGACGAAGTATAGAACAGCTTACTTAATGCTTCACTAAAAAAAGGCCACATTTCGGTCGACATCGGTTTAACCTTCACCTTGGCATGTTCGAGCAGATTTTTCGCGACGAAGTGTGCGTTTTTTTTTGTTTTTGTTTTTAATTTACACAACTTTAATTTTTGGATTGATATTTGTATTAAAAAAAAAAAAAATGAATAAATAAAATAAATAAATGAAGTAAATAAATAAATAAATAATTATCAATTTAATAGAAATGCGAACATGGAGAATTGAACAAACAGCTGATGGATGGACAATACATGAGTCATGACTGATCTTCCAAGATGACTCTCTATCACCATATTATTTTCGAAGCGATTACACGTTTTAAAGTAAGTAAAACCACTAAAAACCTTTCTAGATAGGTAGAAGAGTAATTTATCTTGCCTTTGATAACATTTATTTGCTATATATTTGATTTTCGGCGACTTTTTCGAAGACAAGATAAGTTACTCTTCTACCTAGCTAGAAAGGTTTTTAGTGGTTTTACTCACTTTAAAACGTGTAATCGCTTCGAAAATCATATAATGTTTGTTTATCGATATATTTAAAAAAGAAAAATGTCGGTATGCTCGCTATTGAACTCGGTAAGTTTTGGGAAATGATCTCAGACAAACAAATTATACAAAATACTGTTAGAAACCCACCGAATAAATGTCCGCCTATGTCACGGTAACATATATTGAACGAGTTTCTAACAGTATTTTGTATAATTTTTTTTTTTCGTTTAAACTCGTTTTCCCAAACTTACCGTGTGCAACAGCAAGCATGCCGCCATTTGCATTTTTCAAATACATCGATAAACACTGTTTTTCGAGCAAAATAAACACTTTACGTTAAATAAAAACACTAAAACTTTATCCAGTTTTGTACAAAAGTAACTTATCTTGCCTTTGATAGCATTTATTTATTATATATTTGTTTGTTTTTTTGTTTTTTTTTTCGTTTTTTTTTTTTACAACTTTTTCAAATCTGTGTATAGTAAAACAACCCCCATTTATTTGGTATATATTTGATTTTTGACAACGTTTTCGAATCTGTGTAGTAGTAGTGAAAGAAAGAGTCAACCAAAATATATTTAGGGAGATACTTTGTTGCATCGAAAAGAAAAAAGAAAAATTAACATGACAGTTGTTATTTTTAAATAAATTAATTTTATTTACACTTTGTTTTAAATAAAGTATTTTTATGAAAAACTGTTTTTGGAACATAAAATATTCTTATAAAAACATTAAATCTAAAAAAAATGACAATTCCTTTTTCTACATGTTATAAATAAAACTGAGCGTATGGAAAGCGAGAAATTGACAAATGAATGGGGTTAAGTTCACACGTTTATTTAAAGTTAAATGATCGTGAAAAGATACTGCTGGCGTGTCAGGGTGTTGGTGATGGCGGCGGCGATGCTGCTTGTTGTTGATAGAGCGGTGTTCACAACGCGGTTCACAGTAGTTAGTGGTGACAACGGCGGCGGCGATGACTACTTGTTGATAACACGAGCGGATAGGGTTGCACACATTCGCCCCCCCCCCCTCTTGTTGAGAAGATTAACGTTTTTTATAATGGTGGCGCGGACGTAGTTGAAGACAAAAGGGCAAATTTAAAATTAGCTTGCATTTTGCTTTTTTAATCGTGTTTGTTTATTGTGTCTTCATGTGTTGTAATCGTCTGTTTGGTGTATGTATGCATGTGTTAATGTAACCTAGTTGGTGTTGAATTGTTGCAATGTTTTGTGTAATATTTATTTGGATTAATATGCTGTCTAAGTTGCGTTTACTGTGATGCTTGTGTTTTACATTTTGGTTTTCTCTTTTGTTGTGCAGCCTTATCTGGCGGTTTTCTTGGTTGAAGTGATGTGCGAGCTATTCTATTGATGTGTGTATGTGAGAGAATGGGCTTTGAAATTGTTGTGTGTATTTATGGAGTTCATTTGTATTGACTCAACGAACATCTTTGTCTTAGTGTCGCCATTATTGACTGTCGCAGCCGCTGCTGCTTCTTTCTGGATTATTCGTAAATATGAAGAGATATGCGATATAACAATGCCCCCCCCCAGATCTCGATCATATTTACATGATAAAGTCTCTGAACCGCGTGGGGAGTTGTCCCCTTGTTGTCCTTGCTGGGACTTGCCTGGGTTGATCCATTTGTGAGACTGGCGCCAGAATCTCCTCGACGTTGTGTGTGATACTGTGCGACAGCTGTTGCCCACTGACGTTGCAATGTGGGGGCGGAAAAGCATTATCAGAAAGGTGGGGAGGGCGTGGGGCTATGCGCCGAATATGTGCACGGTGTACCCAGGCTGTAGCGCCATTCTTGTCCTGCACTTGATACATCATGTTGTTTGTCTTGGAAATCGAAAAGATTCCTATCCAATGGAGGTGGGATGATTGTGCAGTGGCTGATTGTGGCCGGTGAAGTAGTACCTTGTCCCCTACTTTGAGCGAGTTCATGTAAGAGGGCTGGTTTTTGTTGATCTCCATTTTGTGATCGACCTCATCACTAGCCAGAGCGACATGCTGGTGAACCTGTCTCAGTAGTGCATTAATTTGCATACCGTATGCTCCTGGGTCATCGATCCTAATTTCCTTTCTGTGAGGAGTCGAGAGGCTGATGTTGGGGTGACGGCCTGAAATTGTGTAATGTGGGGAGACACCCGTGACTTTGTTGGACGTGGCGTTCATGGACGAAACGACGGATTGAAGGATGTCCATCCATTAGCAGTTTTTGTCCTCACATAACATGTAGAGGGCGTTTTTCATTGTTCGGTGCTGTCTTTCTATGTTCCCCGAGCTTTGTGGGCGCCATGTACAATGGAGCTCCTGAGTGATGGACATCTGTTCGCAGAAATGTCGGTAGACTTCTCCTGTGAAGTGTGTGCTGCGGTCGGAGGAAACTATGCATGATATCTCTCTGTGTCGCGGGAAAAATTGATATAATCCACGGGCGGCATCAATAGCACTGTCTCTTGCGCATGGTATGGCTGTGAAGTACCAGCTGAAGTTGTCCAATATTGTTAGTATGTAGTGCTTTCCCTTAGAGTTGGGCATTGAAACAAAGTCTATGAAGACTAGGTCAAATGGTCTTTTGACACGTTTACAGTGGCCCATGTGTCAGCGAGTGCATCTACCATAGTTTCCCTTGCACTTTGCACATGTCATGCAAAGTCGGCGTAGGCTTGAACATCGCTATTTTTGAACTCCCACCAATAACTAGAAAGGAGTTCTTGCATCCGAGTTATTCATGAGTGGTTGTTGGAGTCGTGTGTCTGGTATAAATATTTGGCTCGGAGCTTGTAAGGTACGACCAGCCTTGGGGGATGCTTTCGGTCCCTTATCATTAACATGGTATTTCCAGGTTCGAGGAAGAACTGATGGAACTTTCTTTTGAACAGCTTGACCCAATGATCATTGGGGTCGATTTGTGGGCATCTTGGTTGGGAAGATTGAAGAGCATGTACGATCTTGGCTAGGGTCTCATCCTTCTGTTGTTCGGCTGCGATATCCAAATGGTCACAGATTTCTTCAGCAGGGATGATGGCGTTGGTGTGGTAGGTGAAAAATGCATCACTGATACGTTTCTGTGTGTGAATGTTCCGCGGTGTGTGTGTGTTAGGAACGAGTCATAGGCTGTTGATGTCACCAATGCTCGTGGATGGGATGTAAATGCGTAGGTTGGAATCATTTAACGTGAACGTTTTCCCTGCTGGGTCGGGGTTGCTTGGAGCCTTGGTATTCTTCTTTCCGCAACCTCTGCTGAGCATATCAGCCCATATGTTGGACTCGCCCTCCACATACTCTAGGACAAACTTATAACACGATATCTCCTCCTGCCATCTGTGTATTTTTGCATTATTAAATTCCAGGTATGTGAGTGATCTGTGGTCTGTGAAACAATGAAGGGGCAGCTGCGTAGAAAATAGTCGAATTTCAGTATCGCCCACTTCATGGCATACACTTCACATTCTGTTATGGACCAATTGTGTTCGGTGGAGCTGAATGCATGAGATGCGACTGTGACGATGTTCTTCCTCCCGTTGTCATTCTCCTGCATTAAAATTGCCCCACATGCAACTTTGCTGGCATCTGTAGTCAGTATGAATGGTTTGGAGAAGTCAGGAAACGTGATGACTGGTGGAGAGGACAACTGGTCCTTGATTCTTCTAAAAGCCCTGTCAGCATTCTCTGTTCAGTGAAATGGCCTGGCTTTGTTGAGTTCGTGTATGGGGGGGGGGGCATGAGCTCTGAGAACATGCTCGATTTAACTTGTTCATGTAGGCGCATCTCGAGAAATTGTCTGATCCATACCAGACGGCTGATGAGGCTTTCGAGTTCTTTTCTCATAGTTGGAGGCTACATTCCTCTAATGGCCTGAACGTATCCTGGGTCAGCTTTGAACCCCTCACTGGTTATCATACAGACCAATTAAAAAAAAAATAGCAGGTTTAATAGCAAATTATGTAATATTTGTTTTTGTTTTTTAATCGTTTTTTTTTAAAGATTTTTTAAAAATCAACAAATTTTAACTTACTTCGATAATAATGATATATATATATATATATATATATATATATATATATATATTCCAAAAACTTACTTACCTATAAAAAATACTAATCAATGGGTATTTCCATTCTTCATTTTACAGAATTTATCCATATTTATATTTTATATTCCATGCCATGCATAAAATACTTTTTTAAGCAAGGATTAAAAAAAAACTGTGACATCAGATGTTTTCCACAGTTGAAATAAAGGGAGACAAATGTCTGCTTTTCTTCGATTGATATCTTTGGTGGCTTTCTTAAATGATTTAATTAATTAAGAATTAATGTATCTTTCTATTACGTGCTGTAAACAAAACTGAGTAAAAATGGACCACTGTAAATCAAAAATAATCCCAATTCACTTCTCAGTTTTTGCCGTTAAAAAAAAACACTACCGATTTTTTATTGTTTTTTTAAATTATTATTCTCTTAAATAAATACATGAGTTTTTGGTTTAATATATTTTATTTCTTCTTTATGGAGTGATTTTTTTTAATATCTAAAAAAAACATTGAATGAAATAGAAAAAATTGTTGTAATTGTACAAACTTTTCTGAACAATATATCGAGATTATAAGGTTTCACTTAAAAAAAAATTCAACGTGGTTTTATAAAAAAAGGTTTTAAACTTTGGACTTTACAGGTAAATTTCCAAATAACTGTTCATTTTTGTTGTTTTAATTTAGCTTATTTTATTTATTGATCTTTTATCTTCAATTTGTGATATATAAATTTGAGGTGAGAAAATTAATTATATTAATTTTTATAGACGTTTCAAAATGGGAGGGGGGGCTAATTTATAAAAAAAAGAAAACGCTTGTCTATAATATTATATTCGGTTTATTGGAAAGAGCATAAAATTTCACATTTAACCTGAAAATATCGTAAAAATTGAACCAATAGAAAAATTTTGATAGATTTTTAAAGTTTCAAAATTGCAAAAAATTTAACTCGTAAAATTCAATTGATTTCATTTCGTAAAATATATGGCTGCATGAACGCGCACAGGCACTTTGTAAACACTGTTTTTTAAAATAAATATTTCTATTATTTTTTAAACAACTTTAATAGTTTATTTTGGAAGTATATTCCATAAAGAAAATAAACAACCCACTTAAAAAGAGAAATTACGAGTTTTTTTTATATTTTATTCGCAGTTTTGTGTTAGGGGTGTCAATAATTCCAAAATAAATTCTGATACATCAAGGCCATCATCACAGATTTTTCTTTGAGAACAACTTGTGGCGTTCTCTGGAGTATAAATGACAACAAGTCTTCCCAGATTTTCAGTATTTTTCACCTCTTTTGATAACCTTTGCAAATGAATTTGCATTATCGCAACAACCGCTTACTATTGATTTCTTGATGGCAGCGACCATTGGCCTTCACTGAAATTTGGGTGGCAATAAGCCTCCCCAAGTTCCCAATCCTCTTTTCTTTTTTTTAAATTCCATTTTCACTCCAAACACGGCATGGTGCCACTTTGATGTAGGAGGCTACTATCATGGACATATGTTGAGGGATACTATGTAGGGAGTTAAGCAGCAAGATGTCTGTTTACATTACTCTTGAACTTCTGCAAGTCAGTACAATTTGGAAAGCAGGAACCCGGAAGGGAATTCAAAAGTCCAGTAGTGCTGGGGAAGAAACTATTAGAGCGGAAATCTTTCTTACATCTAGGGATCTCTACTATGTAGGAGTGGAATTTTGCTGCTCGTCGGATTTGTCAGGGGTTTTACGTTGAGGAGGCACACTATTTTGCAATTCGAACATGTTAGGAATTACTTTGCAGCAAAATGGGAATTTATCTAGCATGTTCGGTGCTCTCTGTTGAAACCAAGAAATGAGACAATCACAAACAACAAATCCTACCTGTAAAATTCGGAACAACTTTATTGGTATACAGGATATTATTGCAAAATAGTGTGCTTATCTTGCGCCAACTTTGGAGAAGGTAGTTTGCTTCTTTAAGCAGTAGTTAGAGTCTTTTTGTATTCTGCAATGTTGTTGAAGTCCGCTGCAGGGTTTGTTGCAGGTACAGATTGAGGTTAGCCATGTTCCATAGGACCATGGCCTCCAAAGAATGGTAGCAAGGCAAAAAGGCTGCATACTGAAGATGAAAGGTAAAAAGTCCGTAAAGTGGTTGAAGACATTCTATCTTATAAGTGAGCCAACTCGTAGGCTTTAACAAATGTTTGTACTTTGTCCACAGCCAGGTTCCGAAGTAAAGACAGCACTACTGTTTGCACCCAAGTCTCCTTATAGAAGACATAATAAAAAGTGATTCTCTCTTCTCCACTGGTCTAGGAAGAACTGAAGACTGAAAGGGAAATAGAAATTGGCGCCAAAGGTATGTGACATGTCTGGTGAGATTCGACCAATCAAATCGATCGATACAATGCCAGTTAGGGCCTGCATGATACTTGAATAATTTTTACACTCTGGCTAGGTCCATGTATGTGCTTCACTTCTCCGTCTTCTTGAATTTCACTACGTGGTCTGCTAGAACTAAAAAATCTACAATGTGGCAGGACTCTTCCTTCTTGTGAACTATTATGAGATCCGGTCTTCTTGGTTACATGGGTTTATCCGTTTGTATATCCGTGTCCCATAGGATTTTGTGACTTTCATTTTCAAATACTGATACTGGTTTGTGCTTGTACTATTTGTCAAGATGTTAAAGATGCAGTTGTCTGCATAAGTTCCAGTGTACTACTTTCCTCACTTGACCTATAAATGTATTGTAGCCTCACCGCCGTCATGTCAAAACTACTCAAACAGAATAATGGCGTGGGGCGCCTGTGTGCTCTTCAACTGTAAAACCCAGTTGCATACACGCAACTGTACAAAGATCGTTTCAGCTGTGTACGCACATTTCCTTTCTACACACACGGAAATTTGATGGGCATATAAACTATACTGTCTTTCCACGTGGACATTTTCCAGAGCATCTTACGTCACAAAGATGTTGTTTTTTTCATCCAATCGGATTACGAAGAAAACAAATTTCGAAAATATTTTTTTCTGACAGTGTGCGTAGAGCCAGTTTGGATCTATAAAAAGGGCATTTTGCACCCAAACCAATGAGTCAAGCCCAGAGTCGAAGTCAAACCAGCATTATCGTAGCCTCGTCGCCGTCACGTCGAGACTACTCAAACAGAATAATGGCACACAGTGCATGCATGCTCTTCAACAGTAGAACCCAGTTGTGCATGAGCGGCTGTGTAGGGATCGTTTCAGCAGCATGCATATCGTTTTTCTACACCCACGCAAATTCTGTGGGCATATTAACAAAACTCTGTCTTTTCACGCGGACATCTTGGTCAGCACCTTACGTCATAAAGATGTTGTTTTTTTTTTTTCATCCAATCAGATTACGAAGAAAACAAATTTAAAAAATATTTTTCTCAGATAGTGTTCATAGAGCCGGTTGGAAATCAATAAATAGTGCATTTTGCGTCAAACCAGTCAATCAACCCTTGTTGGAATTTTTTTTTTTTTTTGTACCAATAATGGTGTATCCCCCTCTGTTTACATTTATTATTTTTTATCTGGTCCTTATATATGATTTTTTGTATTTTGTATCCTTTATGATTTTTAGTTTTGTATATTTTGGATTTGTACGAAACTTTCTTTAATTTGAGAAAAGGGAAATGCTAGCTCTGTGATGACGTCACAAGCCCAGCGCGAGATTCTTTCTCTTTTGAAATTCGGCGGGCGTGGAGATTGGACATTTTGGTTCATTGCCTGGCGCTGAAGATGGAATTTTGACAAGCATCCTTCTAAGAAGAAAACCCCGGCAAGAATACCCGGGTTGTGACGAGACAGACTTCTGAAAATTAACTACGTGACTACGGTTTTGCACGTATTTTAGAAGGAGTGAAATTATTTTAAAGAAAATACCTTTTTTTAAGTGACAAGGAATTTTGGAATCTCCTACCTGGACAAGCGATGCGGTCTTACTTCTGAAATCCATCTCTGTGTCTACAGTTTGCACGCAAGCATGGAGGGAGAGAAAATTCTAAAAGGACTTTAAACAAAAAAAATAGAAAAAGGCATGTGCCTGACTGGATTTCAATTTGTGAGTACGCTCCTAAAATTAATTTCATATGCGAGTGTGATTAGGAGATACTATTTTGAATATTATTATTGTATTCGTTAATGGATACACACAACTTCTTAAAAGAACCAGTGTTATTTTTTTCATAATATGTTACTTTGGCGTTTCATAAGTTTAATGCCCGCAAAGGGAAAAATTTGCAACTTATTATTGTGAATAAAATCTCTTCTTCATTTCAAAGAAAGACATTTATATTTTATTCTTTACCCCCTCCCCCTCTTTTGTTTCATGCTGCTTTTTTTTTTCAGGTTAGTTACTTTAGCGTCGAATTTATCTAGAAGCAAGATAAGATTCCGATACCCTCAACCAGCATGCTGTAGATATCATCATCAACTCCGTCCATGGGACGTTAAACGTACGCGCAACCGATAATTAATTTTCCACAGAAATGGACTTTTTACCCTTTACTATCTCTCTGCTAAAGTAAGCGATAGACTTTTATGTTGTTTATTTCTTCCTAAAAAGGATTAGTTATTTCTAACCGAAAACTTTTGCTTTTCTACATTTCATTTCATTACCTAAATCGTAGAATCTTTTTGCTTTTTCATTACATAAAAAAACATTCAATCACCTCAGTTGAACGACTTTTTCTACTCCATTACATATAGAACTTATAATACCTCAGTCGCAGGATGTTTTTTTCTATTTCATTGCATATAAAACATTTAATTACCTCAGTCACAGGAAGAGACCTTAACAAAGAAAACTTTTCTGTCTGCTCTGTTCACGTATTTACAATTTAAAAAAAAAAAATTTTGGACGAAGTAAAGATTAGATACCATGTAGCAGAAGACAAAGATTGGCGAACATTTCAAGTGACACTGGTTGTTCGACCTTGACATTGCCGGTGGTTGTTTGTAAACACGTAAAATAGCAGACATTAGGTACGGGCAAGATATGAATACCGATGCTCAAAATGTATAAACATTTTGACCCCTCCCTTTACTTAAAAATTCACCAAAAATCTGGAAATCAACCAATTATAATGAAATTTTCAGTATTTATCAAATAATGATCGCGAAATATAATAAACTAATTATTTTTATTTAAATCTTAGTGGAAATGTATTATTTTGTTTAAACAAAAATACCTTTAATAAAGTTATGGTTTTCAGTAGTAAATAAAAAAACGCAAGACTTTATTTTTGCTTTTTTTATGTAAATAAAGCATAGTAATTTGTAACAATAAAATAAAAATAAAATAATTTTTACAAGAACATTACGAAAAAAAGCCCCTGAAGTCCGTAATAATGAAATCGAAATAACTCGAAGAAAAATTAATTTCCCGAACCACCAATATTATCGTTGAATTAAGCATTGTTTATTTAATATTTTCACGCAAAAAATTATAATTGCAAAAAATAATTCTACTTCTTTTTTACACTTACATTTTTAACGTAATATTTACATGTAGGCCTAAGATTCTAATATTTCCATTGCACGCAAGAATGTGTAATTATAAACGTAAAATAGTGTTCATATAATCTTGGAAAATAAAGTTTAAAAAAAAACATTAAATCGAAAAACAGGAACATAGAAAAATAATTTAATTAAAGAATGGTAAAAATTATACGAACGTTCCATGTCGGTAAGTACGGATGCGCAGAGTTGAAAAGAAAACCAGTCTGTTTTGCCCACCCTCCTCTTATTTTCAACTACCCGCCTGTTTGTGTTTATGAACTTTAAATTTCACGTAAATATTATGATAAATTTTAACGTAAGTTTGTATATTTTTTTAGTGTGTAATTTTTTCAATGATTAAAAATTGTTTTCTTAACGAGTTGTAATTCTGTATTAATATTAATAAATAATGGTGCTAATTTTTTTTTTTTCAAAGAATAAATCGTCAGTAGTATAATTAATGAATTTAATTAACTTTTCTGCATTTTTAAATGAAGGAAGGAGGGTGTGCGAATAATAATAAAAAAAAGAAGTCGCTCAGTATGCCAGAATAATGTTTAATAAAGACATAAATTATGTCTAATTTGTCCTTCCATACATATTTGAATATTGCCGCCAATATACGATAAACAAGTCTCGGTCCAACCAGTGATACATTTTTGGATAATTATTACTTTTTAAGCAACAATTAAGTACATTTATTGTATTAATTTACTATCTAAAGATTTAAACTTAATACTTAAATTAAAAATAATTCCAGAAAACTTATATTTTCCTTGCCAGAAAAATGTAAACGCGATTTTTCTCATAATGAATTTTTACGTGAAATCTAGGGTTTTTAAGATTTTAGATAAAATTATTCCATGTATTTTTTTATTTCACACACTTTTTTCTTTGAGAAATTAACTTTAAACTATAATCTTTCAAATACAATAAAAAAAAAAGTACTCGAAAATTAAAAAAAAATTATTATGATTAACCGGCGTTAAAAACCATGCCCCCCCCCTCAGAATTTTTGTAGGAATTTTTGACACCCCTAACACGAAACTGCGAATAAAATATAAAAACTCGTAATTTCTCTTTTAAAAGTGGCTTGTTTATTTTCTTTATGGATTCTATTGATTCAATTTTTACGATATTTTCAGGTTCAATGTGAAATTTTATGGTCTTTCCAATAAACCGAATATAATATTTTAGACAAATGTTTTTTTTTTTAATTCACGCCCCCCCCCCCCATTTTCAAGTGTCTATTAAAAAGTAAATAATCTATTTACTCACCAAAGTCTTATATATCACAAATTGAAGAGAAAAGGTCAATAAATAATATATTCAAATTTAAAACAAAAAAGTAGTGTTTTTTAGAAATTTACCTGTAAAGTTCGAAGTTTAAAACCTTTTTTTTAACCCCGTTGTTTGTTTTTTCTT
Source organism: Euprymna scolopes (assembly GCF_053919585.1). NCBI lineage: Eukaryota > Metazoa > Mollusca > Cephalopoda > Sepiida > Sepiolidae > Euprymna > Euprymna scolopes. The sequence continues at coordinate 407,527 of NC_136486.1, read as the reverse complement.
TTGTTTTTGTTTTTTAATGAAACCTTAGTCCTTGCTCCTTTAATTGAAAAAAAATTAGGGCTTGAATTACATTTTTCGAGTAGTTATAAGCTTGGAAAGACAGGGGGTCGAATAATTCACGCCTCCCATTTTGAAATGTCTATTAAAAAGTAAATAATTATTTTACGCACCAAAGTGTTATATATCACAAGTTGAAGAGAAAAGCTCAATAAATAATATATTCAAATTTAAAACAAAAAAGGTAGTGTTTTTTTTAGAAATTTACCTGTAAAGTCCGAAGTTTAAAACCTTTAAAAAAAAAAAACACGTTATTTTTTTTTTTAATTTTTTAATGAAACCTTGGTCCTTGCTCCTTTAATTGAAAAAAAAAATTAGGGCTTGTATTACATTTTTCGAGGAGTTATAAGCTTTGAAAGACGGGGTGGAATTATTCACTATTTTTCACGAAATTTCTGACACACCTACCCCTACGAAAGTAGCCATTAAATTACCTGTACCTAGCAGACGAATTTAGGAAAACTCATCCCCGGAAAACTCGTCTCCGGAAAACTCGTACACGGAAAACTCGACCCCGGAAAACTCGTCCCCTTTTGCTAGGTAGGAAAACTGGTCCCTTATTGAATAAATATCGATAGAAAACACATTTTATGACTGTTCTTGAAGAAGATATTGTCTTTAAAAGAGAATACACATCGCATAATATTTTTTTTAAATATTTTTACTTGTTCACTGTTGTTTTAAAAAATTAAATTAATTTTTTAAGTTTTAGTTTTCTACCTAGCTTTGAAAGTTTTTGGTCTTTCAACTTATTTTAAAGAGTTTAGTTAAAAAGAAAAAAGTAATGTCGAATGTTACTTATGAACAAAAAATGTCCGACATAAGAGGATCACGTCTTAGGAGGATAATTGCTCAAAAATAGAAAATTAAAGAAAATATTAAGGTAGATATAGTTTTAAAACGAGCCTCCCCCCCCAAAAAAAAAGACATCCAATAATATTTTTACATATTTATTGTTTTAAAAAAATTGAGTTGATTTCTCTAAGTTTTCGTTTTCTACCTAGCTTTGTAAGTTTTTGGTGTTTAAACTTATTTTAGAGAGTTTATTTAATTAAAAAGAAATAACAAGTAATGTCAAACTCGACATTACTTAGTAAATAACTTTGAACAAAAATGTCCGAAAATTAAAGAAAATACTGAGGTAGATATAGTTTTAAAACGAGCCTCCCCCCACCTCCAAAAGAAAATAAATTTGTATATTTTTAAGTACTGCACAAGTGTCCCCGAAATGACTTTTTACCGATACCCTCCTCTCCCGATGTTAAGAATGGCTTTCGAAATAATAACGTTATTATTTCAGCGCGGTACCAAAATTACATAAGACCGTGTTTTTTTTGTTGTTTGTTTTTTGTTTTTTGTAATAACACAAGAATTATTTAAACTGAATTAATTCTTCTAAATAAAATAATTGCTTTCTTTGATACGTGTTTTCTTTCTTTATTTTTGTTTCGTAATGACACAAAAAGTGTTAAAACTTAGAGTATTTTTAAAATAAATATTTGGTTTCGTTTTTCGTATCGTGACTCCGTGATCAAGTTTATTTTTTTTAAGCAAGGGTTAAAAATAGTTTTTAAAAATATTATGGGAGTGCATATAGTCTCTTTTAAAAACAATATCTCCTTCAAGAATGGTAATAAAATGTGTTTTCAATCGATATTTATTCAATAACGGACCAGTTTTCCTACCTAGTAAAAAGCAGGGTACGAATTTCTGGGTACGAGTTTTCCAGGTACGGGTTTCCGGATACGAGTTTTCCGGGCACCCTAGCAGACATGATCGAATGTTCGCGAGAAAGATTTTTTTAAATATATTTACGAAACTTTTAAAGATTTAAAAGAAAAAATATATATTTAAAAACATTTTTTTTTAATATTAAATATTTACAAAACTTTTAAGGATTAAAAAAAACTTTTTAATGTAAGAAAATAAACGTATTTAAACAAAACATTTAAAATGGGTGTCTTTGCTTTCTGAATGCGTTTTTTTTTTAAACATATTCACAGAACTTGTTTTAATAAAACTAATAATAATTATAATAACAAAAATAAATAAAAAGAATAAGCTTTATTAATTAAAAAAAAATAACTGAGAATTTCGGAAGCTAAAACTTACTTGTGTTTAATTTGCCCTTGTGGAGAAGTAAACAAATAGCAATTTTTTTTTTTTTAAATTAAAATGAAAGTTATAAAGATTTGTATTTACTACATTTCATCTTTATAAAAATAAAAAAAGTTATAAAAAGACATGTGAATAAATGTTATGTCCCTTGGATCGGTGGGAGTTGTCCCCCTTTGTTTAATGTTTATAATGTAAACTATCGGACGTAAACGTGAATAAACGAGACTTGGGCAGTCGGTCATGTTGGTCTGAACGGTCACATATCCTTGTCCTGTTATTATTAATAGAAACCTGACATAACATGGTGCCAGAACAAGGGATTTACTAACAAATGTGAGCAAAATACGGGGAAAGAGTTATACTAAATATCGAGCCTAAGAGCCGTTAAAAAAAAAAAAAAAAAGATATACGTGAAGTTCCATAATAACCCCCCAGTAGTAATAGCCACATGAGTCCACCAGAGCCCTTTCCATTTGACCAACCCGAGTCATGGGAAAAATGGATACGACGGTTCAACCGTTACCGGACAGTGTCCAGCCTTGACGAAAAACCAAATGCTTGTCAAGTGGACACCCTAATATATTATATGGGTGATAAAGCCGAAGACATTTTCGCCACATTCAAACTTGCACCCGAGGAAGCCCAGAACTTCAATATAGTGGTAGAAAAGTTCAATGACCATTTCAAGGGTGATACGAACGTAATTTATGAACGGGCCAGATTCAACCGAAGGTGTCAAGAGGAAGGTGAGTCCATTGATTCATTCATCACGAACCTCCACACACTAGCTAAAAACTGCAATTTTCGAGACCTGCACGAGGAATTAATTCGTGATAGAATTGTAGTTGGGTGCACAGATCCTAAGCTATCACTAAGTCTGCAAATGATTCCGGACCTCACCTTGGATGGGGCCATCAGACGCGCACGACAGAGTGAAACAATAAAATCACAACAGCATCTTCTGCGGTCCCCAGAACATATCGTTGGTGAAGATCCAACTGACAATAATATTGCAGTCCACTACGTTAGTGACAACCGAATTCGCAGACAAGGTCAGGGTAAACACATGACAAGACCCGGGCGAGAACTGCACTACAAAAATCGACAAAAAAATGAGCGCACACAGCAGTATAGACCAGAGGCTGAGTGCCACTGCTGTGGTAACAAAACCCAACACCAGAGACGCATGTGTCCTGCCATCTCAGCCACCTGCCACAATTGTGGTAGGGTTGGCCACTATGCTCAGTGCTGCCGCACACAAAGGCTGCATGAAATTAAATCTAGCTCAGATGACTGTGAAAGCGATCAGAATGCGTACCTTGGTGTTCTGACGATATCAGAGATCAGCAGATCAAGTAAGCCTTCGCGAACCAATATCGCCATCAATAGAGTGCCACTGAAATTCAAGCTGGACTCTGGGGTGGATGTGACCGCAATTCCAGAGCACATATATAAGTTACGGAGAGACCTACCAGACCTCTTAGATACCCACAAAATTCTTAATGGTCCAAGATGTATTCCACTCAAAGTGACTGGAGTGGTCATTGCAACTGTCTCGCATGAAGATCTTTCAGCAGAACAGAGGATATTTATTATCCCAAATCTCGAGGAGCCACTGTTAGGAAGGCCAGCCATCGAAGCACTTAAGCTCGTAACTGTCCACTCAAACTTACATACCATCAGCAGCCAGAAACGCCCATTCGACCCAAAAATAGAAATGGCAGACTTATTCACAGGCCTAGGCACATTTGGAGAAGAATGTACCATACTCTTACATCCGGATGCGAGTCCATACTCAGTACCCACACCATGACGCGTACCACTACCCTTGATGGAGAAAACACGGGCTGAGCTCCAGAGAATGGAGAAACTGGGGGTCATAAGCAAGGTTGAAACACCCACCGAATGGTATTCCCCCATGGTTGTAGTACCAAAAGCAAATGGAACGATTAGTATATGCGTAGATCTCACAAATCTCAATAAGTGCGTAAAACGTGAACTCCACATGCTCCCCACGGTCGACCACCTTTTGGCTCAGTTAGGGGAAGTAAAAATCATGAGCAAGTTGGATGCCAACAGCGGGTATTGGCAGATTCCACTTTCATCAGAATTTCGTTCGCTGACGACCTTCATAACTCCATTCGGACGATACCAATTCAACCGCCTCCCGTTTGGTATTTCATCAGCGAGTGAGATCTACCAGAGACGCATGTCACAAGTACTAGAGACCGAAATTGGAGCTATATGCATGCAAGATGATGTTTTAGTATATGGAAAAAAAAACAACAAGAACATGATGCCCGGCTGAAGAGCACACTGAAAAAATTCAGGCTGCTGGTATTACGCTCAATTCGGGAAAATGCGAAATATCCAAGTCGTCAGTAAAATTTCTTGGACATATACTCAGTGCTGACGGCCTGCGACCCGTTCCGGAACGTCTCACTGGCATCTCGAAATTCCAAACACCAACGAACATGACAGAAACCTACCGGTTCTTAGGGATGGTGAATCAATTAGGAAAATTCATTCCAAACCTAGCAGACATGACTAAACCATTAAGGGATTTATTGAGTCATAAATATGCGTTTGTTTGGGACAATGCACAGCAGGATGCATTCTCCTCCATCAAGAAAGCATTGTGTCTAGCACCTGTGCTATGCCTGTACAATCCATCAAGTGAGATTGTGGTTTCTAGCGATGCTTCATCTAATGGGCTGGGAGCAGTATTATTACAACGACAGGATGACACAAAATTACATCCCATCGCCTACGCTTCACAAGCCATGTCAGAAACTGAAACTCGTTATGCACAGATAGAAAAGGAGGCCCTAGCCATAACATGGGCTTGTGAACGCTTTTCAGACTATCTTGTTGGACTACACTTCACAATGGAGACAGATCACAAACCACTGGTGCCACTACTAGGTACTAAGGACCTCAGTGAACTTCCAGCAAGGATACAGAGGTTTTGAATACGTTTAATGAGGTATGCATACACAATTCGCTATGTCCCTGGTAAGGAACTATATACAGCTGATGCTCTGTCAAGAGCGGTATCTGACAACGGACCCACCAAACAAGACAAGGACCTTGAAGAGTTAGCAACAGCGTTCGTCCACACCATGATGGAATCTTTACCTGCCACAGAAAAATGTCTGAAAGAGCTGGAGGAAGCCACTAAAACTGATGAAATCAGCAACTGCATATTACAATATGTAAGAAATCGCTGGCCATCAAAGGATCATGTCCCAGCATCAATTAAACCCTATTGGGCCTACCGTGGCAGCATCACGTGTGAGAATGGATTACTGATGTATGGCACACGGATCATAATCCCATCGCTACTGAGACCGACTATTATTGCCAAGTTCGCAAATGACCGGGGTTTCCAGCACGTTACAAACAGTCCCCGCTATTCCCAAAGCAACGGAGCTGCAGAAGCCTGTGTGAAAACAATGAAGAGAATGTTAAAGAAGGCAAAAGACCCATATCTTTGTTTGCTTGCACACAGAGCGACACCAATGGACTGTTGGTTTAGCCCCAGCGAACTGTTAATGGGCCGATGTCTGAGGATAAACGTCCTGACTCACCCAGATCTACTAAACCCCAGTTGGCCCGATCTTGAAAATTTAAGACAGAGAGAAAGGAACCAGAAGGCACAACAGCAACTCACACACAGCCTATCAAAAAAAGCTAAAGAGATACAACCACTTGAAAATGGCACACCGGTATGGGTCAGAAGCTCCAACCCCCCAAACCAGGAAGGCATCGCTGTTGGAATGGCCAATACACCACGTTCCTACATTCTACGGACCAAAGAAGAAGGGACAATAATCCGACGCAATCAATGACACATTGTACCCAAACCACCAGAAATGGTCGAGGCTCACACATCGGAGACCCATGAAGACAGTCATCTACCTAGGGAAGAAACAGTCAAAACAGCATGCCCCACTCTCACCTCTCAAGAGTATACAACAACCAGATCTGGGCGTCAGTCAAGACCACCTATTAAACTAGACTTATAATATATGTATATACAAATATATATATATATAAAAGTAAATAAATGAACTCTTTTCTTTTAATAGATATATCAAGTGTGTGTGTGTGTGTGTGAGAGAGAGAGAGAGACCATATAGTAAAAGAACATTAAACATTATTAAATAAAATAAAAAAGGGAGATGTTATGTCCCTTGGATCGGTGGGAGTTGTCCCCCTTTGTTCAATGTTTATAATGTAAACTCTCGGACGTAAACGTGAATAAATGAGACTTGGGCAGTCGGCCATGTTGGTCTTAACGGTCACATATCCTTGTCTTGTTATTATTAATAGAAACCTGACATAACAGAATAAAATACTTGTGATTTTATTATGCTTAAATTGCCTCGGTCTAGAAGGATTTCTCAGTCACGTCATGGTTGGAGGACCAACCTGGGGTGCTCTACAAAAACGGTCTCCAGAGCTGCATCAAACGATGGGAAAAATGCATAACTCTGGGTGGTTCCTATGAAGAGAAAGACTAATAACTGTGCTAAGTTTCGTTGCTCTACTGTCATGCGAAGTGGGTCAGAGGCATTACTTACTGCACACCCCTTGTGCGTTACAACAGAACACAGACGACTCTAATTTGTTTTTTTATGGGTAATCGAGGTGGCTGACAACGAATCTGATAATCAAACCTGGTGCAAATTTACTGTTTGCATGGTATTAACCCTTGAACCCACAAATAACTTTCCGCCATTTTACAGTTTCCGTTTACGCTACGCGCGAGCGTGCGATAATATAAACGACGGCAGTTGAGTGTGCCTTCACGTAGCAAACTGCCTTTTCACATGGCGTACAAATCTTTTTGGGCGGGGGGGGGGGGAAATGTCAGAAAGACTTCTTTTTTTTCAGAACAGAATTAAAAATTTTTTTTTCATTGGCGGATAATTTAAAATTCAAAGAAAGAAACTGTTTAAAACAAAATTTTTAAAAATACATTATAGTACTTTTAGGGTGGGGATTTTTTTTATGTACAACTTGTGTGGCTTAACAGGTGCTTCTGCAGTTTAATTAACCGTTTTTCCGTAAGTAACGCACCAACATTTGCCGAGTAGAACACCATTTAACACTTTTAGGAGATTTTACTGTTTCCATTGGGGTAGGAGATGGGGAGATGGGCATGGTGTTGGGGCGCGTGATTGTCCTTGATAGGCGTACGTCCAAAAAATTTCATATAAATATGGGTGTACCTTTATTATTTCTGATATTCATAAATGACTTATCTCATAAAATTGTCTCTGAGATGGGTATATTTGTCGACGACACTACACTCTACGTGGGGAAAACTAATGAGCACATATTAAAGGTAATGGCTGAAACCCTAGAGGAAGTCAACTTCAGTCTGTAGTGGAATGAGGTCAAAAATGGATGGTAACTTCAACGCTGCCAAGACAAATAGCGTTTTCTTTAATAATTACATGAAACCTCACCAATCACCAATAGCTATGGCTAGAGATACCTGCAAGTATTTCATTCAAGCTCCATGGATTAACGTTTACAGGAAACATGAGTTGGAATAAATACATTGAGATCATTGCCAAGGCTGCTGCAAAGAAGGTGGGCTCTCTATACTGTGCTAGACAGTTACTTATGCCTGAAAGTATCCTTACCTCTACAAAGCCACCATTCGCCCATGTATGGAGTACTGCTGTCACATTTGGGATGGTGCATCTGCTACTAGTTCCTTACTCCTGGACAGAGTTCAAAAGAGAGTCGTCAACCTAATAGGGCCCGAACTGTCATCTAAGCTTCAGCCCCTGTCCCATCGACGAAATGTTGCACCCCTCTGCCTGTTTTACAAGTATTTCAATGGTGGATGCTCTGACGAATTACAAGCCCTTGTACCCCCCCCCAATGAATATACCCCCGAAAAACCCAACAAGCAACAAAGTCCCACCCCTACACAGTTGAGATCCCTAGATGTAAGAAAGCCTTTTACTCTAATAGCTTCTTCCCCAGAACTGCAGGACTTTGGAATTCTTTTCCAGGTTCCTGCTTCTCCAACTGTATTAACATGCAGAAGTTCAAGTGTAATGTGAACAGACATCTTGCTTCTAAACTCCCTACATAGTACCCCTGCAACTTACGTCCCTGATAGTCAGGATGGACCAGGTTCAGTGAGCAGAGAAGATAAAGGTATGTCGGAAGATACACATAGGACACACACACGCATGAATATGAATATTAGATGATCACGAAACGAAAACGGGTTCAGAAATCGAAGAACCACTAATAGACATTTAGTAACACATTTAGGACACGTCACAAACAAAAACGAAACGTATACACCCGTTTTCATGAGTGCCGTTCATGTCAGATAATGTAACACTTTTCCACTCCGAAAAATCTCAAATATTACACGCCAACTATCACAATATAAAATTTTGAATAAATTAGATTTGAAGTCTGCATATTATCAATGCCCTATTCATGAAGATGAAAGAATCTATAAAGCATTTGAAGCTATCAGAGGCCTATACAAATTTTCTCGGTTACCTTTTGGATTACCAAACTCGGTAGCTGTGTTCCAACGCATTATGCACAATATAATCTAAGAACACAAAATCAAAGTACCTTTGTCTACACAGATTATATTGTCATCGGAAGAAAAACTTATAAAAAATTGGATGAAAGTATGAAAGCATTTGAAAAAGTTGTCAATCATCAACTGAACCCTGAAAAATGTGAATATGGTATAACCAAACTCAAGGTTTTAGAGCACCTATTGGAAAATGAACTGATCCAAATAGACTCACACCACTAAGAGAATTACCAATTCTGAACTGTAGCAAGTCACTCAAATGAGCCTTAGGTCTCTTCTCATACTATTCATCATGGCGAGAGAATTTCTCTGATCAAATTTCACCTTTGTTAAACATTACATCATTTCCTATTACTGAAAACCTCAAAAATCAATTTCAGGCAATAAAAGATGAAGTTTGTAAGGCTTCAGTTGCAGCCATTGAGGATGAAGTTCCATTCACAAAAGAAACGGATGCATCTGCGATAGCATTAGCAGCTTGCCTTTCTCAAAATGGACGTCCAGTAGCGTATTTTTCCAGGACCCTGACACAGTCGGAACGTTGATACTCAACAGTAGAACGTGAATCAGAAGTCATTGTCGAATCTGTGCGTAAATGGCGTGATATCTTACTCGGTCCACATTTACCATCATTACTGACCAACAGGCCGCTTCATATATGTCCAATACTTAGACACCAAACCGCATTAAAAATGATAACCTACTTAGATAGTGTTACGTTCACGGGTTAGTATCAGAGTGAAGATGACACAGAAGTTAAAATATAATAGCAGCTTTATTGAGCGGCCATGTTACAAGACATAATCCTCCTCCTTTTTAGGGGAGTTCTATAGAAAAGGGAGAGGGCAAGTGAGGGCAGTGGTGGGATTTAGCTATACGCAACAGATAGAACTTTCCATTTAATCCTATGATATAGTATATAGACCAGATATTCTTTCTCGTTCATGCTCTACTTTGTGCTCATTATCACTAAAAGATCTGCATACAGCACTCTGTAATCCAGGAGTATCAAGGCTGAATCATTTTGTGAGACAGAAGAATTTACCATTCATTATAGAAGATGTTAAACGTACCTTCGCTGAATGTCAAATATGTGCTGAACCAAAACTAAGATTCTTCAAATCCCCCTTAGGTCGTTTAATCCATTCTCGATCACCCTTCGAATGCCTTTCTATAGATTTCATGGGCCCAAAACCATCTACGAATAATTGCAAATACCTACTCGTGATCGTAGATGAATATTCACCTTATCCTTTTGTCTCTCCATGCCAGGATATATCAACAAAAACTGTCATAAAATGTCTCCAGAATCCATCCATAGTGATCGAGGGAGTCAGTTCATTTCAGGTGAACTAAAAGAGTTTATCTGGCAACATAGAGTTGTTATTACCAATTCAACTCCATACTATCTCCTGTCTTCATTGATCATTATAAACCACCAGATTCTTTCTCATCAAATAGCTCTGAACAAGAGGTGACTGATCCACAGGAACCCTCAAAGAATAATGCCACACCAAATGGTGAATCTTTCTCTTTAGGCACTGCCAGAATTACCCTACCCTATATGTAACACAATGTAACTTTATTATAAATTAATATTATCAGTATAACTTTTGTACCATTTGAAATAAGGGCAAAATAAACCAATAATAATTAAAAAACATTTTTTTCATTGAACGAAAATAATGAAATTGCGAAACGAAAATCATGTTTACATAATTGGCGCTTTAAAATAACGTTCCCATGTAGTAGACATTCCGAAAATGAAAACATACCCGTATTTAATAAGTCTGGCAAAAATCAACTAATGGTCAGATTTTCGTGAAATTTTCGATACTTATCCATTTTAGAATTAAATTACAAATAAAATGCAGTTTTCGTAAAATATACCAGGGGAAATATTTTTTTAGTGCGTGCCCCCCCCCCCATATATATTTTTTCGAAATTCGAACAAAATATATTTAAATCTATCGAAATTTTTATTTATTATGAAACATAAGAGTTCAAATTAGTAAAAATATTTCTTTTTTAAAAATTAAAATACACGTATTGAACAAAAATTTATCTTGAAATTGCAATTAAAAAATTGATATAACTTAATATTATTATGTTGTTTTTTAAGCGTTTTTTGGAATTAATATATACTATAATCAGTTGAATTGCCAAGAAAAAGAAACTTCGTAAACATTAATTAATTTTTAAGAGATTAAAACGATTAAAATTCCATTATTTCAAAATGTTCCGTTACAACATAGATTTTTAATTAATTGTGTTTAAATTTTGTTTTAATATAAACATGACTCTTCTCAGCTATTTTATCGCCAGATTAAAAAATTTTGAAAATATTATTGCACAAATATTAAGCATTTTGTACCCCCCTCATATTTTGTTTGTCTCTTTTTACCGAACAAAATATGGAACCCCGTAGGTAACCAAATGAACATTCAGTAAAACCGTATTTCATATTTCATATACAAATGTGTATAATATTATTAATCGTTAAACTGTGTAAATCTTAAAACTGAACAAAATTATAAGAAAGATTGCAGTTTGAAGAAGATAAACAAAGGTTTTAAAAATCATTAAGTCGCTTCTGCTTTTCCATAGTTCGTATAGTTAACACAAATCTGACATCATGTAAACATGCGCATGCGGTCCATTTTTTCACAATCGTTTGGCATACCCTATTTCTCTTCAGTCGAGAAAACAAAGTGTCCAGAAACAGAAGAGCAGCACGCAGCAATCCAACGCGAAGAAGGACGCTTTGAGATTTCGGTAAATTTTCAGATTAGGTCCACCTCCACAATTTTCTTTTAAATTACGACTTTTAAAGGTTTTCGGCCATGCTGAATACGAAAATCTCCTTGAAATTTTGCAGAAATAATTAGTTATCGAGATATAAAAAGTTGTATTATGCATTGTATTTTTGGCGGCCATCTTTGTTACGTGGGCAAATTTGTTAATGGCGCGCACGCGCGTAAAAACGATGGCAGCCAAAGAATACAATGCATAAAACAACTTTTTATATCTCAATAACTACTTATTTCTGCAAAATTTCAATGCGATTTCCGTATTCAGCATAGTAGAAAACTTAGAAAAGTCGTCATTTAAAAGAAAATTGTGGAGGTGGACCTAATCTAAAAAAAATACCGAGATTTCTTCCGGAATCAACAAAATAGGGACGGAAGATCATCCGTAACCCGAAATTTAAATAAAAATGTGACGAAGAGTGTTATGATTTGATATGTAGCGACGCTACATATTAACGCTGGCTATGCGGCGTAGCCTATAGACTTTAAAATAACGTTGGAAATTGGCACGTTCGTTCGTTCATCCGTTCATTCGTTCTGTTTGTCGTCTATTTTTATGCATACCTACTGGTTGTATTTTATTTTTCTCATTTGAAAAGGTCTTCATTTTTATTACAAAGTTCAAGGTTTCATAACAGACAGCTATCTTTGTGTTGGGTCACAGACTTTGGGCACATTTAAAATGTGATTTTCTCCACTTAAAATGCTTAACAGAAAATCATTTTTAAGTCGAAATGACTCTTCATGTCATAATGTTTAACAAAAAAACAAACATTTTTACTGCTGACACAAATTATTTTTACGTTAGATAATGATATATCCTGCGGTAGCAGTATCAGAATTTTTGTAGGAATTTTTGACACCCCTAACACGAAACTGCGAATACAATATAAAAATCTCGTAATTTCTCTGTTAAAAGTGGGTTATTTATTTTCTTTATGGATTATACTTCCAAAATAAACTATTACAGTTGTTTTAAAAGTAATACAGTAATGAATTTTCCGAACTCAATATTTTTCAATTTTTAAACTCAATATTTTTAAATTTTAAAAATCTATCAAAATTTTTCTATTGATTCTATTTTTACGATATTTTCAGGGTCAATGTGAAATTTTATGTTCTTTCCAATAAACCGAATATAATATTTTAGACAAACGTTTTTTTTAAATTCACGCCCCCCCCCCCATTTTCACGCCCCCCCATTTTCACGCCCCCCCCCCATTTTCAACTTTCTCTTAAAAAGTAAATAATTAATTTATGTTTAATAGTTTTATATATCACAAATTGAAGAGAAAAGGTCAATAAATAATATATTCAAATTTAAAACAAAAAAAAAAATCAGTTTTTTAGAAATTTACCTGTAAAGTCCGAAGTTTAAAACCTTATTTTATAAGAACACATTTTTTCTTTTTGTCTTTTTTTTTTTTTTTTAATGAAACCTTGGTCCTTGCTCCTTTAATTGAAAAAAAAATTAGGGCTTGAATTACATTTTTCGAGGAGTTATAAGCTTAGAAAGATAGGGGGTCGAATAATTTACGCCTCTCATTTTGAAATGTCTATTAAAAAGTAAATAATTAATTTATGTTTAATAGTTTTATATATCACAAATTGAAGAGAAAAGGTCAATAAATAATATATTCAAATTTAAAACAAAAAAAAATCAGTTTTTTAGAAATTTACCTGTAAAGTCCGAAGTTTAAAACCTTTTTAAAAAAAAAAAACACACATTGTTTTGTTTTGTTTTTTTTTTAAATAAAACCTTGGTCCTTACTCCTTTAATTGAAAAAAAAAATTAGGGCTTGAATTACATTTTTCGAGGAGTTATAAGCTTGGAAAGATGGGGTGGAATTATTCACTATTTTCACGAAATTTCTGACACTGCTAATCCTGCGGTGGGTGGCCGTAATAAAAGGATATTCAAGAAAGGTATTCCACCAGGGAAATAAATGGATAAAGAGGTTCTGAAGTAATAAAGAAATAAAGAAGTTTATTGAGAATATTTACAGAGACAGCATGTTACGTTTTTAAGTGTTCCCGCCCAGGGAAAGCTCTCACAACTGGTGACCGGTGATAACGTTCTTTCGATAAAAAGTTTCGGCGGTGAATTGCTCATCTCGCCATAACACCTCCCCCTAAGACAATTTCTCCCAAGAGAATTTGGCTTAATATCGTTTGCTTTTTGGCTTGGGGCTCAGCCGGTTAACTTTTCTTTTCACCCTTGTACTTTTTCTCCTCAATATCGTTTGAGTGGGTGGAGTTGGTGGAGAAGCTGGAACTCTCAAATCTGGAGTAAGTTCTGTTAAGGGTTGGGGAATATTAAAAGAATCATACAAAACCTTTAGGGGCAGGTCATTTTCTTCTGCCTGTTTGTAGTCATCAGTGTGTCGAGGTCTTAGCTGATTTATATCCCTGCGACGGTCGAATTTATTACTTCTTATAGAATATAGCATGTGTCCGATTCTTTTCATGATAATCCCCTCCTCCCCAAAATCTTTTCCACTCCTGTAATTCAGGAAGAATATTCTGTCACCAGGTTTGTAAAACCTTGTTGGAAAATTTTCTTTTGTTGTTGTTACTCTGGTTGCACTTGGTAAAATTCTGTCAAATACAGATCTGATTTTCCGTGCAAACATCAGTTCGGCTTGTGACGAACCGGTATCAGTGTTTGGGTTCGGAGTTATCTGTACACCGATAAAAATTGTTCAAGACTCTTCTCGTCAGTGTCCATGCCTTGGTTTTTCTTCAAGGCTCTTTTGAATGTATCGACGAACCTCTCTGCTAGGCCATTTGAACTTGGGTGGTAGATTGCCGTTGTTAAATGTTCAATGGCTAGAGCCTTGCAGAATTCTTAAAATTCTTTGCTGGTAAATTGGGTGTCGTTGTCGCTGACAATAGTTTTAGGCACTCCAAAACGACTCAAGAGAACTCTTAGTGCGTCTAATGTACTCATCGAAGTAGGGTGTTTGTATTTAAACACTTCTGGCCATTTTGTGAAACTGTCGACGACCACTAAGAAATAATGTCCATTTAAAGGACCTGCATAATCGATATGTAACCGAGTCCATGGTGTATCAGTCTTTGGCCACGGTTGTATCTGCACAGGTGGTCCCTTTGCTGCTAGCTGACACCCTTGACACTCTCTTACGAGTTTTTCAATGTCCTGGTCCATCCTAGGCCAATACGTATATCCATGCATTAAAGCTTTCATTTTCGACATGCCTGGATGACCACTATGAAATTCTTTTAAAATTCTTCTCTGAAGCGTAGTCGGTATGACGACTCTGTCTGCGTACATCAAGGTTTGAGCACAAATGGAAAATGCTAAAATTTTAGGGTCTTTCTTTGATTTTCCATTTAGTTGCACCAACTTTTTCATTTTCACAATATAATCATCCTTTTCTGCTGCCTTATTTATTTCGTCTAGAGTCACTGGTAACTATCTGATTGTGTTGCACAGTAATCTGGAGAGTTCTTTTTCCTCTGTCAATGCAGCTATTACTGTGTCTTCCAAAGGTTCAGCACACTTTTAGATGAGCCTGGACAGTTCATCTGCATGTCCGATATTTTTGGATGAAATGTACTCCATTTTAAAGTTATAATTTAGTAGAATTATGCTCCATCGTTGGAGTCTGTTCGTAGTGTGCGTAGGTATGCCTTTTTTAGAGTCAAAAATAGTCAATAAGGGTTTGTGGTCGGTTTGCAAAGTAAACATCCTTCCATGAATAAATCTATGGAATTTTTTAATGGCATAAATAATCGCCAAGTTTTTTTTTTTTTCAATTTAAGAATACTTTCTTTCAGCCGGCAAAAGTGATCTGGATGCATGGGCTATTGGCTTTGTTGATCCATCTTCAAGTTTATGGAGAAGAACTGCTCCTACTCCGTAGTCACTTGCATCTGATGCAACAATCAATTCTTTCTGTGGATCAAAATGTGCTAGAGCTAAATCTGATAGCAGACATTTCTTAATATCTTCAAACGCATGTTGGCATTCTTTTGACCAAATCCACTTTTATCCTTTTTTTAACAAATCATTCAATGGTGCTCTCAACTTATGCATGCTTGGAATATAAATAGCATAATATTGAGCCAAACCCCAAAAATATTGTAACTGGGCAACATTATTGGGTGCTGGCATCCTCTCGATTGCTTCTGTTCTCTGGGGATCCGATCTTCTGCCTTAGCTGTCGATAATTTGACCAAGATATTTTATCTGTTTTAAAAATAATTCACATTTTTCGGCACTTAACTTGAAACCAAATTCCTCAATTCTTTAGAAAATTGCTCTGATGTGTTCCTTATGTTCCTGTACATTTTTACTTTTGACAAGGATATCATCCAAATATGCGATTGCAACATCTAAATCAGCAAGCATCGTATCCATTATTTGCTGAAATAGTGCTGGGGCCACTTTTAATCCAAAAGGAAGTCTTTTTAGTCGGAAAAGTCCAAGATGGGTATTGATACACAAATACTTAGAACATTCTTCACTGACTTTTACCTGAAGGTAAGCTTCCAATAAGTCGATTTTGGAGAAAATTCTACCTCCATTCAGCTTTGTAAAAATGTCTTCAGGAGATTGAAGTGGATAACTATGATCCATCAGACAGTCATTAAGGCCTGTAGAAAAATCGGCACATCCCCGAATCTTCTTATTTTTCTTTTTAACATACACAGTGGGGCTCGCCCACTCAGAATAGTCAACTTTTTCGACTACACCATTCTTCTGTAGTCTTTTTAGTTCAATTTCAATATCTTCTTTTGAAGAAAAAGGCACATTTGTTTTTGGTCTAAAAACAGGTTTCACATTCTGTTTTAATTCAAAATTTACTTCAGTTTTGGTGCACACTCCTAATCCCTCTGAAAACACTTTGGGGAATTCACTTTTTAACACTGCCAGAAAATGGTCATTTTGTTTGGAATTTTTCTTTTCCAACGCTTTTACATTATTGCAAAATGAATTTATGGGTAGCTCCCATAAATCAAACAAAACAATCCAATCAATTCCAAAAAGGCAAGAATTTATTCCTGGAACAACTGAAAGGTTTGAGGAAAAAGTTTTCGATCCAAGAGAAACACTGTAATTAAATTCTCCCATGAATTTTAATCGCTCTCCGGAAACACCTTTTGCAATTTTTTGTGTTTTTCTCAGTTTTGGACCACCAATTCTCTTCCAGGTCACTTCGTCGATAATTGATATGTCGCTACCTGTGTCTAAAAGTAGCTTCACTGAGTGACCATTTATTTGTGTGTGAACGAATTTCCGTTTCCCTCCTTGTTTTATTTCTTCTTTGGACAAGACCACATTTACTTTTGGTTTCCATTTCCGTCTTTTGTCTTGCTTAGTTCGGCAGTGGTATGCCCGGTGTCCCACTAGGCCACATTTGGTACAACGTTGGTCTTTATAAGGGCAGTTTTTTCTTAAGTGCGGACCGGCACAACTCCAACATTTAAAACTTTTCCCTTTGTCTTTTAGAAATGTCTTCTGTTTTACTACCTGGACTTGGGATGTGACTTTTCCCTCTATCCTCGTAGTGTCCCTTTTTACATTTATCAATTTTTGACATTCTTCTGTCACTTTTTGCAAGTTCATTTCCGGGTCTTGTTCGATGATTGATAATATCCTTGACCTTAAATCCTTGTCCTTCGGTGATTTCAGTCCCTGGACAAATATGTAGCACTTAAACATGTCCACTGATAAATCCTTTAATTTAAACAGTTCACACTGGGCGTTGACTTTGCCCGCATATGTAACAATGTCATCAGTTTCGTCTTTTGACATATTTAAACACCTATACCGTGTATGAAAAAGACTATCTCTTTCACCGAATATGACACACAAAATTTTCACCGTTTCAGAAAAAGAGATCTCTTCCGGTTTTTTAGGCAATATCAAATTCGTGAATTTAGTATTTTCTTCAGTAATAGTGTTATTTTTTCCTTATCCGACCACTCCTCGCATCGTTTTGTAAATATCGTTTCAACCCTACGATAATAGGCTGGAAAAGTGTCACCTTTTTCTGGATCATATTTAAACTCTGAAATCGAGTTCGCTATACGCTCACAGCCGAAAAAAATCTGGATGCACCCTCCTTAGATTTTTCTGACAACATCGTTTCACAAAATAAGCGATTATCCGTCGTTTGTTGCATTACAAGAGTTTCGAAACGTTCTTGTTGAATTAGCATGTGTTTTTGAAAATCTATTTGGGCTTTTTGTTCAGCGATTAAACTCTCAGTTAACGTTTTCGTCAACGTCGCTATTTGTTCCGATGTCATTTTCTTTTTAAATGTATCAATAGCAAGTGAACGTATACTACAGAGGAGAAAAAAAATATTGTTCAAAAACAAGATGCTTATTTTCACAGTAAATTGTCAACACATAGGAAAGTTCCGAAAAAAAAAATCACCGTTAAAATAACACTTGACAAAATTTCAAGAGACTTTTTTCGTCTACTTCAGCAGACACAGGTAAACTTCTTTTAAAAATTTTCTTTATTAAATAAACACAGATTCCTCAGTATTGTTCATTTATTGGTTTTTTATCGTATTAACCAAATACAAAAAACACCTCCGTTAACCATGAAGAAAGTCACAATTTACACACACACACACACACACACACACACACACGTTATATAACGTCAACTCTTTGGGAGTTTAAAAAGAGAAAAACGGAGTTTAACTCGTCAATAATATAAAAATTATTTTTTACTTGTGTAAATTTGTGGCAGACACCAGTCTTTCGCTTTCTCAGAAGCTTTTTCTTCAATTAAAAGTGAACTTTGTGAACAACAATTTTCAGAATGTTCTCGGCTACCACGTGTCTTTTTTTTTTTTTTTTTTAGATGAATTTACAGTTCGTATCTCATCTTCGTCGCCAGTTGATGTATCCTGCGGTGGGTGGCCGTAATAAAAGGATATTCAAGAAAGGTATTCCACCAGGGAAATAAATGAATAAAGAGGTTCTGAAGTAATAAAGAAGTAGAGAAGTTTATTGAGAATATTTACAAAGACAGCATGCTATGTTTTTAAGTGTTCCCGCCCAGGGAAGGCTCTCACAACCGGTGACCGGTGATAACGTTCTTTCGATAAAAAGTTCCGGCGGTGAATTGCTCATCTCGCCATAACAGTGGTGTTGTCAGCTTTCTGTACCATGTGGAGTGGTAATGACCAAACATTTTTTGAGGGTCGTATTATTCCCATGTGGAGTAGGTTTTAAAACTCGGATTTTGCCGATTTGTATTTATCTGGTTTCAAGCATCTGGGGGTTGAATATACGGACGGTCCTGTTGTTTTAATATAGTGCTTAGCGCTATGCTTGATGGGGTCCGTGTTTTGAAATGGCTGGGAAAGTTGAGGAAATTTTTGGAGTAACCGGTGGACGTGTAAATCTTCGGGTAGGGCAGGCTGATTCCGGTGTTTAAAAATTTTGAGGTAGTTCCTCTTATCGAAATCTTCGTTTTGTTGTCTGTCAATGTGTGATGAGTCATGTCGACAGACAGGTTGAAATGGGCTAAAAAGTTTGCCCCCAAAATTGGAGTGGTCACGCTGGCTATGATGAAATTCCATAAAAATTTCCTTCGCATTCCAAGGTTTAAATTTAAAGTTTTCTCGCCAAAAGTGGGTATTTTTGTACCGTTGGCAGCTTGTAGGCTGAAAAATTGAGTCCGTGTTGGGTGGCCATACAGGTTTGGTATGACGCTGATTTCCGCTCCGGTGTCTATTAAAAAGTTATATCTGTGAATTTTGTCACGGATATAAAACAAACGACCTGTTTTTTGTGCTCCAGCTACAGTCGTTGTCATTACTGGCTGGAAGGTTTGTTTCCCTGTGATGATTTTTTGAATGCGCAGGGTGTAGTGCATTTTCTCGCGTCGACACCGAATCTCCTGTGGTAGAAAAAAACATCTTGTCTATCTCGTGACGTGGACCAGTTCCTGCTTAAACTTCTTCACCTGTAATGTTGATGAATTTGAAGTGCGTCGGCTAGCTGCTTTGAAATCTTTTCAACCGCAGACTTTAATTCTGCTGATTCCTCGTCTTGGTTTTGGTCAGGTTGCCGTTGGTGGGTGTATACTTGTAAGCTCCAGGAACTTTCATGAATTCCGTCGGCTATGTCGGCAAGCTTTTCTGTTGCCGTCTCCTCCGACACTGGAGCGAGGATTTGCTTGATAGTTGGGGGTAATTTACCTAACTATAGACTCTTCATGATGCTGTCCAACATTTTGTTGTCTCTCAGCAAGGCTTTCATGTGGCGAAGTAGTTGAGGTGTATGGTCTCCTAACTCAACTTGTGTGAATAAGTTACGAAGTATGGCTTCGTTGGAAACATCGGTTCGTTGCAGGATTGCTTGCTTCAGTGTGTCGTACAGTCTTTCCTCAGGTACATTTTCAAGAAAATCTGTGACTTCCTCTACAACCTCCACTAGTTTTTCCACTAGGTAACAAAACATTGTGACATTACCTGTTTAGCATCAAATATGGCCTGTAATTGGACGAACCATATTTTTGTATTTGTCGGGTTGAAGGGTGGAATATATAATGCCATTGTTTCGTTGTAGGAGTCCGTCTGTTGAATTTACATTTCTTTTTTTTTCTTTTTTTTTGTTGAAATTTTTATCTTCTGCGCAGTTTGAAAATGTTCCTTCTCGTTGTCGACAAGTTTGTTTGTTTTTAAAGAAAAATTATCTTTCATGCATACTGTGGATTTGTGTGGGAGAGTTTAGTTTACACCGCGTGTTTCGTTCAAAAACATTAATTTCATTTTAAAATAACAGGGTCACTATCGTTTGTTGCGGGTCAGAATATAAATATCCTAACTTGCTACAAAAGAAAATAATGAAACGAATGGACAGAAGGATACAAAACTCAATTGCTGGATAAAATAAATACGTTGTTTATTTTCTTTCGAAAATAAAAGGTTTAAGGTGTTCATTCAGTCGAAAATAAAAGGTTTAAGTGTTCATTTAGTCGTTGACGACTACACACGTGGAAAAGAAAGGAAGTAAGTAGAGGACAAGAGATGGCAGTCCCGTATGTAGAAAGGGAAAGAGAGAGGGAGTGTTGGCCTCAGCAAAGCCATCCGTTCTTGATAGCAGTCGTCCATGTGGAAAAGTCTTCAGGCTAAGGGCTGTAGACGCAAAATATATTATAATATATATATATACAAAAATTTTTTATGAAAAAAAAAGGAACAAAAAAAATGTTAATTACCTAAAACAGGCCATACATAAATCCCCTCCTTACATTTGCTCCGAGGCTCCACACAGCCATTCAATTTCCGTTCCATCATCTAGCATGCTTTGAATCGATCTGTCACATCTACCATTGGAAAAAAGAATTTTTTTCCGAAATTATTATGGATATTGTCGCAGACATAACAAGTAAGACATTAGTATTAAATACAACTGAATAAATATATTTATATATAGACATATATGTATGTACTTATTGATATGTAAACCGCCACTTATTTTCATCTTCTTTCACCAACACCGACTATATCTCATTCCTCGCATTGTGATAGCCTTCTAAATCTTTACTACATACCTATCCCACACAATGCTTCAAAGTACATATCAATTCCATACATAGATATATATATATATATATATATATATATATATATATATATATATATATATATATATATATATATATAAAGTAAATCTCATTTCCAAAAAAGCCGATCGAAAAAATTTCATTTCCAGAAAACAATTGGAAAATCTTTTCCAAAAAACCGAGGACGATTTTTCATCATATATTTTGGTTAAATAAATAAAAAAATTTTTAAAAATTATGTATGTAAAAGTTTGTTAAAAAGTTCAAATAAAGTCTGTAATGCAAGTGAAAAATAAACATCTTGTTTTTTTGTTTGTTTTTATTTGTTTTTTATCTATATATATAAAAGCGAAAATGTATTATGTATGTATGTATGTATGTATGTATGTATGTATGTATGTATGTATGTATGTATGTATGCATGTATGCTTCTCCTCGATGTCCACAAAAGGCTTCTTTCAGAGAAGCGCTCCTCGCTTCACAACTTCTTAAAACTTTTTATATCATCTATAAATTGTAATATCTCACACTTAACCACGGAGCTCGCCTGTCTATTTAATTTTATTGACTTTCAAACGTTAATTATTCCACATTTCCCGCATCAGCATGCGTTACATTCGGTTTTCGGTATAAATAAAAAGCGAAACTCGACTCTAATCACCGGTCAGTGTAGCATCTGTTCTGACAGATGCAAAGACCATATGTGGGGGCAACCCTTCATACGAACAGTTTCTATCCAGCTCCCATTTCCCACCTCTCGGGAGCTGGTCCCCCCTTTCCCTCCCCGTCCCTCTCTCTCCATATTAAAAAACGGCTTGTGCCTAATTTGCTCAGTGGGGAAGCAAATAAATACCACCGGCCCAGAGCCAGTGGTCTCTAGAGAGCTAAGTAACGTTTGTTCAATGTCGACTTCGTCATATCCGACGGTAGTTTTCATTTCGAGAGTAGACACTCCCCCTAATAAACAGGGGGCTGATTTTCCCCGAACTTAGTTAAAACAAACAAACCGATTTATTTATTTATTTATTTATTTAAAAACTGTCCCGCACAAAATCGTAACTGCTGAATACCTATCGCCGTCACGTCAATCAAAAACGCGCACCTGTTTTTTTCACACTTTACTATTTTCCAACTGCGCGTCGTAAAGGCTTCGTTTTTTTTTTGTTTTTTTTTTCACGGGCACCTGTTTTTTTTTACTATGCGCGTCAAGGCTTCCGGTTTTTTTCACACACACCTACAAACACCCGGGCAACGCCGGGTACCCCTCGCTAGTCTATATATATATATAAGCGAAAATGTATGTTTGTTTGTGTGTGTGTATGTGTGTATGTTTGTGTGTCTGCTAAAAACTTTCGACACATGCGACGAAAATTCACAAACTCGGTATCATATCGAAGCCCCATCCTCCGCTTGAAAAATATCGAAAAATTGGCCAAAAACGTTAACTTTTTCACCCCGAAATCAACAATTTTCCACAGGGGTTGGTCAACAAAAACGGGTTTCTCGTAACGATGACCAATTCTACGCATGCGTCAGATGACGTCATGACCTGATTTACTTTAAATAGTTGAAAAACCAACCACATTTCATCTACGTCGCTTTAGCGCAGTTCTTTAACGCATTTGGTCATTCTCTAAATGTTTTGGGTTCGAATCGTGTTGTGAGATGTTTTTTTTTTGGGGTTTTTTTTTCAATTTTTTAAATTTAAATATTGAACCCTGTATTATTTAAAACATTTTTCACGTAACGTTCGTTTTCCTGGTTTTTTATTTATTTTTTTTTTTTTACTTTGCTTATTCTTAGCGACACCCGGTTATCCAGCGATTTTTTTAAATTTTAATATCCAAACAAGCTTATTTAAGCCATTTTTCACGTGTTCGTTTGCCTTATGTAAGATTTTTTTGTGTTTTTTTTAATGTTTTGATTATCCCCCCCCCCGCTTAATTAAAACTTTTTTTTTTCTTACTTCGCTTATAACAATGCTTACATCGTCATCGTCGTCGTCGTAACGCTTGTGGGGGTCATCAGGCCTTTTTTAGGAACCCACTTCCTCCGCAAATAAATAAAAATAAAAAGAAGACTTACATGCAAAACAAACGGAGGTTTATTCACAGAAACCAACCATTAACAAATAAAATATAATTCTCTTTATAATGAGTTCAGAAGTCCTTCTTAAGTGTTAGTGTAAAAAAAAGGAGAATGTCTTTTTTTGTTGAACTGTTCATATGTTAAAACATGGTAAGAGAGGCAATAGGTAATGTTCGCCTGTGAAATTGTATGAAGCACACGGAGCGGTGAAAATTGAAGAGTGATAGTAACACGCATGGAACGTCCGAATGAAAATGCAGTTGAGAGAGAGATTTGATGTTTGTGTGTGCTTAAATACTATTTGGACCGACTCCCAGCGAGCTTAAGAAGAAAAGTTTAGAAAAATGTCCTTGGAGAAATCCCATTGGACGGAAACATCATGTGGGGTGCTCTATACTACGTCCGCTTGTTTTGAGTTGATTTAATATATAAGGCCACGCCGGAATTTGCGTAGTAGTTATTTTTTATTTTTCATGCGCCAACATAATCATAATCATACTGCGCGCCTAAATTGTATTTATTTTTATAACAATTTTTAATCCGAATCTTAACCGTGTCAACTGGCACAATACTCCCCCCAGATTGCGAAAAAAAAAAAAAAATTTTCAATATGCAATGTATTCCTTGAAATGTTTCCGCCAGTGGACTTTCCTACCTGTTTTTGTTGTAGGTTTGATGTTCCCGTCATTTTCTGCTGGACTCCCATGTTCTAAGGGAATTTGTTCTGGTGGGGAAATTGTCTGAGGGTATTCCTCAATGTATGCTGGTTTAATTCGGTCAATCGCGAGGTTGTACTTATCCGGCTTCAGACATCTGGGGGTGGCGTAGACGGGTTGTCTATTCGTTTTAATATAATGCCTTGCATTATGTTTAATATTATCCGTGACTTTTAATGGCTGAGTAAGTTGTGGGTATTTTTGAAACAGCGGACGAATGTACGTCTCTTCAGGTAAGGCAGAACTAATCCCAGTAGACTGGTATCTTGTGGTGATACCTTTAATTACAACTTTTGTTTGGTTATCAGTTAGTGTGCGATTAGTCATGTCTACCGATAGATTAAATCGTGCTAGGAAATCTGCTCCTAATATTGGTGTCGTCACGTTGGCTATGGTAAAAATCCACAAAAATGTGCGACACAAGCCGAGATTGACGCTTAAGTACTTTTCACCATATGTCGGTATTTGTGTGCCATTAGCTGCCTGGAGGTGGTAAGGCTGTGGAGTAGCTTTCTGTTTACATAGCGGTAGTATCACACTTATTTCGGCTCCAGTATCTATTAAGAAGTTATATCCGTGATTACTGTCACGAATATAAAATAGACGACCTTTAGTGGAAAATCCAGCGACAGTTGTCGTCACTACTGGCTGGAATGATCGTTTCCCTGGTTCTTGTTTTTAAAAAAACAAGGATAAGTGCAACGCCTCGCTTCTGTGCTGAATTTTTTGTGGTAAAAACAGATTTCGTTCGCTCATTCTCATGTGTTGCTTCGACGTCTACTAAAACTTTGTTTTCGGTAGTTAGGTCGTTTATTAAATGAGTAACGACGGTTTATTTGCATTAATTCCTGCAATTGACAAGTGAGATTTTCGACTGTAGTTTTTAGTCCAGCTACTTCGTCGTCTCTCGTCTGTTTTGGCTGTGCTTGTGCTGAGTTTACTTTGCGGTTCCTCAGATTTTTCATGAATTCGGTCTGCCATGTTGGCAAGCTTTTCAGTGCTTGTCTCTTTCGTTGTGGGTGCCAGAATTTGTACTGTTGTGTCTGGGAGTTTATCCAGCCACAAACTTCTCATTATATTTTCGGACATTTTGTTGTCCCTTAGCAATGATCGCATGTATCGTAAAAGTTGCGATGGTGTGCGATCTCCCAATTCTACTTGGGTGAAGAGATTGCGTAACATTGTCTCGTTTGATAAGCCAGTCCGTCTCAAAATGGCCTTCGTAAGTTTATCGTATGGATTATTTTCTGGTACATTCTCCAATAAATTAGTCACCTCTTCGACGACGTCTGCCAGGAGTTTTTCAACCAAATAACAATACTTGGTTCGCTGAGACGTAATCAGTTTTGTGTCGAAAAGGGCCTGGATCTAGATAAACCACATCTTTATATTGGTGGGATTAAAAACTGGTATATTTAGCGTTAATGTAGCCAGAAGTGTTTCAGCACAGGGAGGTTCCATTTTTCTGTATTTCGTTTGAAAGTTATTTTAAAGCCTTTAAACTGTCGGTTGACTTGTTTCGAGTACGCGAAGCCTGAAATCGTGATCGAAAAAAAATGTTGCTTTTGCTAGGGTCTGTGCTTCTGAGGTCTGTTAAACTGCCGAGTGAAGTTCGAGACTGTGGTAGATCATTTTCCGAGGGGTTTTACACGCTCGTGTTCACGTTTGGATCGGCTGAATTGTAGCCATGTGTGTTCATTTCACGTTATTTATCACCAACTCGTTGTTGGGGGGGGGCTGATGAGCAAAAGTGCTGTTTTGACGCTGAGTCATGATTTGTTTTATTTTCGATTTTATAGTGACCATTGGCATAATTCGCTAATTTGTTGCTTCGATTGACAGCTTGTATCATCCCTTGAGATTCGCATCGGCTTTTTACTTCCTTTGAGTGTTACCGCACGCATGATATAGCAAGTAGTTTAGGAAACCGTGTGTAGTTTGTAAGGAGATTCCGTTGTGCATGTAATGTTCTAAGTCGGGTCACCACCTTGTGGGGGTCGGCAGGCCTTTTTTAGGAACTCACTTCCTCCACAAATAAATAAAAATAAAAAGAAGACTTACATGTAAAACAAACGGAGGTTTATTCACAGAAACCAACCATTAACAAATAAAATATAATTCTCTTTATAATGAGTTCAGAAGTCCTTCTTAAGTGTTAGTGTAAAAAAAAGGAGAATGTCTTTTTTTGTTGAACTGTTCATATGTTAAAACATGGTAAGAGAGGCAATAGGTAATGTTCGCCTGTGAAATTGTATGAAGCACACGGAGCGGTGAAAATTGAAGAGTGATAGTAACACGCATGGAACGTCCGAATGAAAATGCAGTTGAGAGAGAGATTTGATGTTTGTGTGTGCTTAAATACTATTTGGACCGACTCCCAGCGAGCTTAAGAAGAAAAGTTTAGAAAAATGTCCTTGGAGAAATCCCATTGGACGGAAACATCACTTGGGGTGCTCTGTACTACGTCTGCTCGTTTTGAGTCGATTTAATATATAAGGCCACGCCGGAATTTGCGTAGTAGTTATTTTTTATTTTTCACGCGCCAACATAATCATAATCATACTGCGCGCCTAAATTGTATTTATTTTTATAACAATTTTTAATCCGAATCTTAACCGTGTCAACTGGCACACACTCGACGACTTTCAAACATCTTTCACTAACTCATTCTGGCTGGCCGATTTTATTTTCAAACTTCGCCTCAGGGCTTCGGTTCGATCTGGTACTGGTAGCGGTTTTAGTTCCATGCCGAACACCATAAAAAAAAACTGAGTTCTCCCTCTCCCTACACATGCGCAAAGAACATGTTTTAGTTGCCATAGTAACTAAACGATCATTTTTTTTTAATAAGTTTTACTGTTTATAAATATTGAAATAAATGAAATTACTACACATTTATTAGTAATAATTTTATCGACTTTTTTTTAATAGCAATATTTGTTTCATTATTGTTGTAATGAAAAAAAAAGTTTGATTCAACACACAAAACTAAAAAGACATAGTAATGATAAATGATTTATTTTATTCATTGAAATTGTCAAAATTTTAAATGAAAAAAGTTAAAAATTTAAAAGAATGCTATTTAAAAAAAAATAGAAAAATAGAAAAAGTCGATAAAAATGAAACATTGATTAAATAAACCAGCGTAAGTAAATTTATTATTCTATCACCATTTCTAGCACAGTAAAACGTCGCCATTAAAAAAGAAAATGCTATTAAAAAAAAAGTCGATAAAATTATTACTAATAAATGTGTAGTCATTTCATTTATTTCAATATTCATAAACAGTAAAACTTATAAAAAAAGTCGATAAAAATTCATGATCGTTTAGTTACTATGGCAACTAAAACATGTTCTTTGCGCATGCGTAGGGAGAGGGAGAACTCAGTTTTTTTTATGGTGTTCGGCATGGAACTAAAACCGCTACCAGTACCTTCGATCCTACCCCCCCCCCCACGGTTTCTTTTTTATTTAACACCTACAAACACCCGGGCAACGCCGGGTACCCCTGCTA
Organism: Euprymna scolopes; assembly: GCF_053919585.1. Classification (NCBI taxonomy): domain Eukaryota; kingdom Metazoa; phylum Mollusca; class Cephalopoda; order Sepiida; family Sepiolidae; genus Euprymna; species Euprymna scolopes. Next base: position 380,073 of record NC_136486.1, on the reverse strand, counting down.
GTTAAAAATAAAACTAACATTGACGTTTGACCTAAAACATTGTCGGGGACGAATTTTTTTCATACACCGCCATATTCACTGTCTCGCAGAACAACAGTAAGGCCAAAGTACACCAAAGCCAAATATTGAACTGAATAAATGAATAATAATTTTTACTCGTAATCATCAAAGTGATTGGCCATTTTAAAAAATCGTTCTCTGCTCTCATATTGTTCCTCTTTCGTTTTCTGCGAACCTGCCATTTGCCATCTTGTCTTTTGGTTACGCCTGTTCAAAAGGAAGAGCAAGTTTTCCATTACCAATTCGTTTCTTTATTCTTTTCTTTTCTTTTTTTTAAGCAGATCAGTAATTTTAAAGCATATTGGAAACAAAAGTAAGTATTAATTGGCCTTCTTTTATGATTATCTAAAAAAAAAAAAAAAAAAAGAACTGACAAATCTTGTTATTTCATTAATGCAGATTGCAGACGAGTCATTTGATAATTTTAAAATCATTAAAAAGGAAGAATTTTCTTGAATTTTTAAGAACATTTTACAAAAGATTTTGCTATTGTAGCGACAATTGTTATTTATGACACATTACTACACACCATAATACAGACTAGAAATGAATCTTATGAAAAAAGGGGAACACAGAAATGTCAGTAAAATCTTTTTTTAATTGATACGAAGTTTTGGAAAGTGCAGAATAGTTAACACTTGATTATTCATAAATCAAAAAAATAAATAGATAAAATGAAACTTGATACAAAATAAACCGACAGTTAACGCGTGGAAACGATTTGTATAAGTTTTTTTTTTTGTTTTTTTTTTTAATTATTTTTTAAAAATCTAATAAAAATGGGTTCTCCATGTGGCGCTTTCCTATTTTTTTTTTTTTTTCACTTACGATTATTAAAATAAATGTGTTCCTAAAATGAAAAATAGAAGTTCAGATTCACAGTGTATTGTTTACAAAGGCATTGCTGCTTGTTAAGATAGAGTCGGCAGATGGATTTTTTTTTAATATGTGGTTTAATGCAACAGTACTTAATTGTCACGTTGAATATATATATATATATATATATATATATATATATATATATATATATATAGGGTTTGTATTACTGTACACATAGATTCGAAAAAGTGGTCAAAAAACAAATATATAACAAATAAATATTACCAAAGGCAAGATAAGTTACTTTTCTACTAAACTGGATACATTTTTTGTGTTTTTATTTAATGTAACATGGTTATTCAGCTTGAAAAACATGCAGGGTTTATCGATGTATTGGAAAATTCCAAATGGCGCCCGACTCTCTCTTTAACATTGTAAGTTTGGGAAAAGGTGTTATAAATAATAAACTAGACAAAATACTATTAAAAAAAACACCGAATATATGTCAACTTATGTCACGGTAACATATATTGAGCGAATTTGTAGCAGTATTTTGTCTCGTTTATTTTTTATAACATCTTTTCCTGAACTTACCGTGTTAAAGAGAGACTCGGGCGCCATTTGGAATTTTCCAATACATCGGTAAACACTGCATGTTTTTCGAGTTGAATAAACATGTTACATTGAATAAAAACACAAAAATGTATCCAGTTTGGTAGAAAAGTAACTTATCTTGCCTTTGATAATATTTATTTGTTATATATTTGTTTTTTGACCACTTTTTCGAATCTATATGTACAGTAATACAAACCCCTATTTTCGACATGACGATTTAGTAAGTACTCTTGTTTTTGTTTTTTACTTAAAATTTTGAACAATCGATCTGTTGATTCTATATTAACAAGCACCAAGGCATTCTGCAGTACTGAAGATAGGCCAATTTAAATCTACAGATGACCAACAGCATATATAATAAATATATTTATGGACAGTTTTTGTTTAATCAAACATGTTTTTTGTTTTGTTTTTGTTTTTTTTTACTACATTTTTTTTTTTTTTAGGACAATTATTTGGAGAATATTCCGTGTTAGGTACGTTTTTTATTATTTTTATTTAAAAAATTTGATGACTATTATTTTTAAAATGTTAGAAAAAACGTTCATAATATATTTTTATTATAAAAGTTCGGGTTTATTTTACGATTTCCATAAGTACAAAAAAGTGGTCAAAACCAAATATATAAATAAGTTACATCTTTGAAACCTTGACTTTAAAATTAAAACAAAACAATGTTAGAAAACAACCCATTAAATTGCATGGTAACATTTATTGGGTGGGTTTCTACGAGTACTTAGTTTTATTTTTGTTTTAAGTCATTATCAAGACTTCAAATATTAAGATATCAATTCATGGCCAGTTTTCTAGTTCTCATGTAATGCTAGACACTATTTTTTTTCACTGGATAAACGTTTTATGGTGAGTTCAAACACTAAAGTATTATCCAGTTAAGCAGAAGAGTAACTTATCTTGCCTTTGATAGCATTTATTATTTACATATTTGTTTTCTGACCACTTTTTCATACCTATGTGTTTTGTAAAACAAACTTAAAAGTTCTAGTGATATATTTTATTTTAAAAAAAATCTAATCATCACCTCTTATGTTTGATTTAAAAAAAATGTTTATAAATATATTCTTATTATAAAGGTTATATTTTTATTTTTGTTGAAAAAAAATCAGATAACTGTGTATAGCTGGTGTGAAATGAGGTTGTGAAACAAATACATTATTCACGATCCTCATCTCAGGTTTCTTAACTACAAGTAACAAAAAATATAGCAACTCTCATTTAGCGAGGAAGGTTTTTATAATAAATGAACAGTCCTCTATTAGTATAAGTATCCACAAAGTTATCGTTCGTCTTGAACATTAGAAGAGTCTTCTCAAACCCAGCAGCTACATTGTGGTAAATTAGCTTTTTATTTACTACACTCTCTAAACAAAATATATATACATATATATTTTCAGAATGTGAGAAATTATATAATTGTTTCCACAGTGAAACAATGTCGCAGCTCACAAGAGCTGAGAAAGCCAACAAGCCAGAAATTGAAGACTCGAATTTCGTCCTCATTTGTGTTCATTAGTTAGACAAATCTGAACTCGGGATTTGAAACCTAAATCTCTTGCATGCAAAGTTATTACTCTGCCACTTGAGCAAACGAGCCACACACAAGAAAATCTATTAACTAGCACAGATCAAGCAAACTACAGCGGAATCTGACTGTAAAATGAACATCATGAACAAGCTAACCTTGCAAGCAATTAAGAATAGAATTTTCAGAATGTGAGAAATTATATAATTATTTCCACAGTAAAACAACATTGCAGTTCAGTTTACCAAAGCCATGAAAGCTAACGAACCGGAAATCCAAGATTCGAGTTTTTCCCTCATTTGGGCTTATCAGTGAGACAACTGTATATATATATATATATATATATGTATGCATATATATATATATATATGTATGCATATATATATAAAGAGAGAGAGAGAAAGAGATAAATAAATGACCAAAGTCTATATTTCAAATATCAAGATATTGACCATATTACTGTTTATTCCTTTAAGTAAGTTGACATGAACAATTCTTGACAACACTTGTTTCGTAGCGCAATATCATTCATTTAATTATATCAATTGATGAATTTGTTTCACCATTAACTCATCAGAAGAAACAGCATTTATCAATTTTTTAAAAAAGAAAATAAAGGTATGTGGGCATGATTACAAAATCTGAAAATTGGGAGAAAAGTTGTAATTACTATTTTTTTCATTTTATGATACCATCTTTTCGTAATCCTGCCCACATGCCTTTTGCTTTAAAAAAAAATTGATAACTGCTTTTTTCCTGATGACTTAAGAGCGAAATAAACCCATTGATTTATAAAATAATTTAATGAATGATTTTGTGCTATGAAACAAGTACTGTCAAGAATTGTGCATGTCAACTTACAGAAATAAACGGTAAGATGGTGAACATCATAAAATTTGAAATATAGACTTTTGTCATTTATTTGTTATATGCTCAGTAATAACATTGAGCTTCATGAATTAAAGAATTAGTATGAATAAAAGGTTAAATATAATTAAAGAAACATTTCCATATAAATATATATCTATGAAAGTAAGAATGTGTGTGTGAGGACACTTCTCAACATATATACTCAACAAATGTTTGATCTACAAACTTGAAATTTGGTATACAGGATAATCAGACATGTGGAAAAGTTTATAATCCATTTTCATCTTAAAAAAATGGCCTGCTAAGGGGTAAAAATTAAAAAATTAGTATATATGAATCATCATATTTTGTCCGTTTGCTGTTTTACAAATTCTTATGCATGAATAATTCATATTACATGTTAATTATGTTAAGAATAAGTAGTTTGAAAACACCTTTTAAAGATCATGTCAAGCTCGGCTAATAGTTATTATACTGGACTCACTGCCTTTAGGTTCTCATCCTGATTTTTATTTTTTACGTACAAGAAGTGAACAGTTGAGAAAAAAACATAATACTCGCATTCACATGTCTCAGTTTTTTCTATTTTTTTAATTTCATTTTTTGAAGGCATGTAATGTTATGTTTAATACCGGGCAATTCCAGGTGCATCTGCTAGTGTACATATAGAGAGAAAAAAAGATTGATAAATAAAGAAAAAATTGTTTAAATTTGCATGACCGTGCAGGGAGATAAACAAGTGTTATACATGTCAGGGGGCCCCTGACTCAGGGGCCACTTGAAAGTAACAGTGGTTATGGCTACCTTTATATATTATTTAATTAATTAGAATTCATTATTGAAATGAGTATTATTTATTAATTTTTTTATTGCAGACTATTATCCTCATCTTTTTTAGTTGTTGTTTTAGAATGTTTTGGTCAACTATTCCTCTGGCCTTTGTCAGATGGTAACCGCAATGAGATAGTAACTCTGAATTTCTTAACTGCATCGTCAGCAATTACTGCCTTCCATAGTTGTTGTTGTCTCACAACGTTTTTTGTCCAAGTATGCCTCTGGCCGGCTTTGGGTAAGATGAAAACCGTTATCTTAAGACAATGCTCACCTGGAACCTACAGATTCAACATCTCTATCCACTGCGCTACAAGGCCCGAAGGGCAATCAAGGTTGGATTTTTTGGTCTTATGAATCCATGTTTATTCATTATCTTCCATGGTCGAGTCCATACCGAATAGTATAAATAGTATTTAATTAATTGGAATTCATTATTGAGATGAGTATTATTTATTAATTTATTTATTGTGGACTATTATCCTCATCATTTTAGTTGTTGTTTTACAATATTTCAGCCAACTATTCCTCTGGCCTTTGTCAAAATAAATTAATAAATAATATTCATCTCAAGTACATAAAATTGCTTCTCCATTGTTGCTTGATATTCATTTAAAGGGTACTGGATAGCATGAAACCTCAGGATAATCCTCAATATAAAAGTGATGCAGGTGAACCCAAAAATCAAAGTCAAATAGCAGAAAATCTACAGTAATTAACATCTTTTACAAAAAAACAAAACTTGTTTTTGTCCTCAATAGAAGGGCCATTAATCAAGAATTTTTTCTGATATCTACAAACAAATTTGTTTCATCTGAATGACATCAAGTTCAACATATCTCCCATTATGTTGATACCACAGTAATCAGCCTCATTAAGTGAAGACGAACCACTAATCTTCAGGCTACAATCAAATACTGACTTGATCTTAGTAATTGAGCTGGATTTGCCTTATAAATAGGTAATGTGGCATCCTGATATAATCCCTAAACTTTTGTGAAGCTACATGTATTTCTTCAATGATGCCATCCTGCTTCTGATGAAGGAACACTTTCATATACTCCTGATACAATTCCTTTCCTCTAGGCTCGAGAAAACATGATCTAAAATGTACAAAGAAACTACATGATTTGAAGATACCTGAGCCAGTTAGTCAGGGTAACAGAATGTGATATTTCTCATACTTGAAAGTCATGGATATCTTAAACCACTGGATCTGATTCGTTTAAATGTCAAAAATGCCATTATTTTTGCACCAACCTAATAGAAAAACAAATTAAAAAAGATAAAACAAATATGTTTAAATTCACTGCAGACACTAGAAATATAATAATATATATTTTAAACAAGTCTTTTTCGTTTTTCCTTTAGAAATAATTAAGCCTAAATCGTAATGTTTTCAAATTAAATAATAAACAAACGTTAAGTTTCAATATCAATAACGAGCGTGTTTTGTGCTGGTGAAATCTAAAATGTTATCACTCAAAAAAAGTTCCTGAAATGAAAAAGCGAACTTTGGTTGTTATCATTTAAAAAACATAATTTTGCCTTTACACTTAATATTTATTTTATTAATTCATTATCCTCACTCATTTTATTTAAAAATATAGTTTAAAATATATTCTAAATAATGATTCCATTTTCTTAACAGTACGGATTGTTTTGATGACGGGACATTCTTAAAAATTCACCAAAAACTTTTAATCGCTTCAATTTTTCAACTTTTAAAGTAATTTCCTCAAGCAAAGATAACGATTTGGAGAAAAATATTTTGTGTAGGTCTTTTCTATGTCAAACCCCAACTATCATCACCATTGCCTCACCGGGGTTCCAAAATCGACCTGCCCTAATGCTACATTGCGTCGATGGGACAGAGGCTGAAGCTTACATGACAGTTCAGGACCTATCAGATTGGCGACTCTCTTTTGAACCTTATCTAGGAGCGAGAGACTAGTGGCAGATTCACCAGCCCAAATATGACAACAATACTCCATACATGGGTGAATGGTGGCCTTATAGAGGTATAGGATACTTTCGGGCGTTAGTATCTTTCTAGCACAGTAGAGAGAACCCACAGCGGTTCTGGTGATATTCTCAATGTAATTGCTCCAACTCATGTTTCCTGTGAGCATTAAGCTTTTTCACTCATGTTCCCTCTCCTCCTGTCTTTCGAGGTTGTCACTGAAAGGGAAATCATCATCCTCTAGATGTTGATGGTTACTGTCTTTGAGGATTCTTTTCCATTGCGGCACGTGTCTTAGGATCAGTTAGTTGCCTTGCCTTATTATTGCAAACTCCCCTTTGCATACTTCTACTCCATAGTGTTCAGTAGTATACTGGAGTTAGTTTATTATGTCTGTTCTGCTTAAGGAGTACTATATCTACGGGTTCTATGTTAGTCTGTGTAGCTTTATTTTTTAATTTTTTTTGATCTGTGCAATAATTCAATGTGCTTTTTCATTTTTTTGCTCTGTTCTCCAAGCCTTGCTTTTAGGCATCTTTTGCAGTCCTGGTAGGTTGATGTTCACTTCCCTACCCAAGAGGAGCTTTGCAAGTTTTTCCCCCCTCATAGCATGGAGGCTATTCAGATAATACTTCAGGAAATTTCCTAGATGTTTTCTCCCGTCCTTTCCCTCTGTATTCATTGCCTGAATAGCTTCCAACGTTGCTCTAAAGAACCGCTCAATTTCCCCATTAGCTTTGGGATGATAAGATGTTATCTTTCAGTGTTGGATACCCCATTTTTACAGAATTGCTTAAATTTCGAAGATATGAACTGGGGCCCATTATTTGATACAATGGTTAATGGGTTTCGACTTAAAATTTGAGTTGCATTGCTGTTAACGTTGAGCACTTTTGGGGGGTAGTGATTTGTTACTGTTGGCTTGAAGTACTTTTCTTTTTCTCTTTGCAAGGGGTTTCGTTGTTTGGAGTGTAATGACTCGTTGCTGTTGACTTCAAGTACTTTTCCTGTGTTTTTTTTTTTTGTTGCTCTTCACGTAGCCAGGTTTGCTGTTTGCTGAAGTGCCTGAACTTCTCCCAGTCATATTTATACTCCTGCTTGTGATATCATATCTGGTGTTACACTCCCCTTTACCTTTGTAACAATTTACAATACTACGAAGTGCTGTGTTTCAGAATTTCTTTATTATCTCATTTCACAGATTTGTGTTAATCTCAATATCTGTTTCAACCACAATGTTCAAGATTTCATCAACTTTATTCTTCATCATCTTAGTCACAGTTTCCTCTATGATTTCTCTCTCAATTCTTTAACTGGACAGGATACTGCTTCTGACACTATTTTTTTTCATCAGATAATAACTTAGTATTCTTGTCATGTTCATTTATTATTAACTCCCATTAGCATTCTTAATTTTTTTCTCAATTTTTATATATCTCTTTGCCATCTATTTTGTTTTCTTGAATATTTCATTCTTTTTGTCATCTCATATTATATCGAAAAAAATTTACTTGCTTAACACCAGACTACAACTTGGATGTGTTCACGTCCAACGTTAACAAATTCCTAATGAACCTCCCCCTTAAGTAAGCATCAAAGGCTGTAAATGACAAAGTTCTCTCTGATTCTCTCTCCTCTGATCTCGAGCGCGTGGTTCAGTGGGGAAGATGTGGCTAGTTACCTTTAATGCATCCAAAACCAAACTCCTACCCTTACATCATCAACGCTCTGATCCCCATCTGGCATCAATTGTGATGAATGGCTCTCGTCTGGGTGAGGCCCCGTGTTTTGACAAGCTTCTGGGTTTGACCTTTACTCCTGATCTGAAATGGAACACGTACATCAAGTCTGTTGCCAAGGTCGCTGGAAAGATGGTGGGATCCTTCTACCACTCCAGAAGATATCTCACTACTGATGCAATTCTCTATCTATATAAAAGCCAAGTACGTCCAAGGATGGAATACTGTTGCCATATCTGGGCAGGAGCTTGACAGAGTACAAAATAGACTTCATGGCTTGGTGGGGGATGCCCTTTTCTCTACCCTGCAACCTCTCTCCCACAGAAGAGACGTTGCGAGCCTATCCTTGTTTTATTGTTATTTCCATAGCAGGTGCTCGTCTGAACTCCAATCTCTGGTCCCCCCTCGCCAATCTTTCACGAAAAACACCTGTCTAGCTGAATCCACTGTGAAAAATTTCCCCCACTCTATATCTGTGCCTAAATCAAAACGCGGATTCCATGAACAAAGCTTCTTTCTTAGAACTGCACGCCTGTGGGACTCTGTTCCGTCTGCCTGCTTCCCACCAAACTACAACTTGGATGTGTTCAAGTCCAACGTTAACAAATTCCTAATGAACCGCCTCCTTAAGTAAACACTTCATCAAATCTCCGCACTAACGTAATGTACTTGCAATAACCCTTATCCCTGAGTGGCTACCAGGCCTTGATAAGTGGTGATCACTGTGTAAAAAAACAAAAACACCCTTCTTGGTTTTGTAGCTTGCATTTTGCCACTAAATATATATACTTATTCATTAAGCATTTTATCCACTGACTTCATACATACATACATAATGACAGGTTTCTTTATTCTATAAAGGGTGTTAGCAACTACCATGTTCATTACAAGACTAATTTTTAAGTACTTTCTCCTGACTTCCTATGAAAAAATTCATTTACTCTATATATACTCTCCAAATAACCAAAGGTCTTTACAACATGATGATCTAAATGTCCTGCCACAGCAAGTACTTCTTATGAACCTTTCTAGTTACAATAAATAAATGCAATAAAAAATATATAATCCTTAATCCTCAACCTTAAAGAAATTGAAAGTCAGGGAATATTAATTACTGTTTAATGACTATGGATAAAATTTAATGCAAATCTGAAATATTTTAATTTTCAAATGGGAGATCGTTTACTCATAATGCCCGCTAAATACTTTTAGAATACTCAAAGAAACTTAAATTTGAGAAATAGTTTACTTTCAGCAGCTGTGTAACTCTTGCTTCTTTTATTGTGTCTTTAGACCCAACATTCCATGAGAAATGTTTGTGACAATGGAGGAAGAATTGCTGTTTGCTGGGTTTGAATCTATACACTTAACACTTATTATTAGCTGGTGTTTGACCTCTTAGTTTCTTACATAAAGTGGCTTTATGTAAGCGATTTCCATAAAATGATGTCTAACACACATTGTTCAAATTTTATGAAATTAAGAAGTATCATAATTTTTACCAGGGGCTCCCATTTTCCCTGTGTCTCGTTTGCATTAAACTAAATGTAGCCAAAATTAACCAATTTTATGACCATAATGATGTTACAAAATGAATAATGCTTGGCTAATTATTTTACAGTTGAATCTTGTACATGTATAATCATATCCTAAAACCTATAAATCACTGATATGGAAGGCTATTCGGCATATAAATATATATGTTTGCAAATATGTAGCCAAATAATGTTTGTATAAATTAAAATTATATACCAAACATATAGGGAGTTTGAACTTTTGATCTTCATTTTACTTCTAATTTCTCTTGTCAAAGGAGATGACTAGTTTCAAAACCATGCCAAATAGATTTTGTTGCATAAAATAGTATAACAAAACATAATGATTTTGTTTTTGCCACTATATTCAGCACTTTGAATTGATTAAAGCATACCACTTGCCAGATATGATACTATATTATTACTCTATTGTTTTTTTGTAATCCTCTAAATATTTTCTGTTCTGTCATTCTAAAAATCCATATTTCTGTTAATCACTTTACATTTTTATTTAATTCAAAATATAGTACAATTACAAAATTACTAATGATACCTATTGTATGAATTATGTATTGTATGATTATAATTCACAAAATATAACACATTGTAGAGTTGATTATCTAATATATAAAGGACAATTATCTGTGTATCTATATTTGTATTCCCAGTTAAAAATATGAATGCAATAAAGCGTGTCATCAAGCGGGTGTTGTCTTGATCTGCATTGTTCTGAACGCATTGTTAATTTAAAATAATAAAAAGAACTTAAACTTTAAAATGGTGATGACTTTTGATGTTAAACGGGAATGAACACTCATTTCCGTGATTTCCCTGATAACAGGGTTAAGTACTACATGACTATCTGTACACATTGACTATCACCTACCTGATTATGAATTTAATGCCTATTTTGTGGAGTAGAAGTCAATTTTTTTTTTGTTGAATATTGTTCATTTTTAAATAAAAAATTAATTTCAAAATTTAAAATATAATTTTAAAACATTAATAACAGCAATAGCAGAAAACATGTTCTCATTTTAACTTAGATAATCTATAATGATTTGTTTCAGTAAACTCATGCTGGTGAGATAAATTTGAGAATTATGGTAATTATAATAAATTGAATGCTTATATATAACTTGGGCAGTTACTAATTAAATTGTATATTTTTCACAGATGTTCCTGTTCGATGAATATTATTCATTCTCAATGAATTTTAATGGATCATCTTGGAGAAGGCCAAAGATTATAATGAGGGTAACATTGTGCATATAAGCAGCAAAAGCATTATATGATAATAAAAAAAAAATTTAAATCACTACTTTAGTGAATATTATAGTGACAAGTATGATTGTTTTCACTTGGTTCAACCGATGCTACTAGATCAGGCTGTCTGAAGATAATAGCTTCCTAACTTAAAATGCACTAAACCTTGATGTTATTTTTCTTTTCCCCTTGCAAAACTCAATCATGCTTTGCAAAGTGTAAAAACAAAAACATTTTTCCATTATAAAGGAACCAAAAAATATTTATGAATAAATATTTAAGGAAATAAAGGACGAAGAATAAACACTTTTTCAAAATAACTGGATTCAGCATTAAATAATCTAAAAAAAGGTTGATGTGCTTTGAAACAAAACCAACAAACCAAACTTTATAAATAAATATTCGACAATATAAAAATGTCCATGAAACTTTTTCCAGCATTACTAGATTCAGCATTAAATAATCTGAAAAAGGATTATATGCCATAAAACGAAACATCCAAACACCTACTAACTGGGTTCCATAGAGACAATATATGATGGAGGAATAGTATATTCGTGTACAATATTTGGATTTTCTTTAAAAAGACAATTTCAACTTGTGAATGCAAATTCACAATCCTTATGGTCATATTCTTATGAAGAATTTTTCATCTTTTCATACTATTTTCATTGATAGTTTTTTGGACAACCCATTCACCTCTGATCATATGTATGAAACGGTTTAAACATGGATATACTATAAAGGAGCAACCTTCTTATGAAAAGTTTTCATCAACATTTTCAAATACATTCATTTAAAGAAGACAAAACAAGCAAAATCACAACACTTTTTTGACTCTCTTAAATAAAAGTCAAGTTTTATAGTATACTTAGAAAAGACAGTGGGAAGAATTCATATTCTTGTCAAATATGTTGAATTTTCTGGTACAACTAAATGAAACATTTTAGCAAATTTGCGGGCACACCTTGCAATATAACTAATGTGTTTGGCTCTATTTTTCGTCACAAAGCAAATTTGTTTTATCATATATAAATATACACTGAAGAAAGACTGTAAATTTCTACTGTATGCTTTTGTCCTCAGTGTCTAATATCTCTCTTTGTCAAGATAACTAAACATAAGGATACTTTCCTGTATAATTAATCTGTGACCAAATATTAAAAATAACATATTATTCATTGTCCAAGTAGCTATACACTGGTTTATGTAAGGAATGGTGCATTTTCCTCAAGTTGTGTTAACTTCAGTAACATCAATACACTGGATACTACGTCAGATAAAATTAAATTATTGTTCTGGAATCTGGTAAAACCAAGAGACTACAAGAAAGATATACCATATAATAGTTAACTGGTCAAGTGCAAAGAAAAAAGTATTTACATAACTTCTTAACTAACTCAATGTTTTAGAGTTAAAGGAGAACTTTTATGGAATATTGGAATATCTGTGTATCGCATATAGTGTGGATGTTAATTTTATTAAGAAAAGAAAGTTTTTTGTCTGGAAAATCATTATTTTACAATACGTTCCTCATCAATTAAACATTAGGATACATTAGTTGCAGATATGCAAACACATATTGAAGAAAAGCGATTTTCTTGTAAACTTTGTGCTGCTACTTTTAGTGAAAAAGGTAATTTGGTGAAACATGTGCGTACACACACTGGAGAAAAGCTGTTTTCTTGTAATGTTTGTGGAAATTCTTTTAATCAGAAAGCACATTTGTTAACACATATGCGAACACACACTGGGGAAAAACCATTTTCTTGTAATGTCTGTGAAAATTCTTTCAATCAGCGATCACATTTAGTTAAACATATACGAACACACACTGGCGAAAAACCATATTCTTGTAAAGTTTGTGGATTTTCTTTTAATCGAAATGAACATTTGTTGAGACACATGCGAACACACACTGGAGAGAGGCCATATTCTTGTAAATTCTGTGCTGCTTCTTTTAAGCAAAGTGAAGTTTTGTCATCGCACATGCGAACACACACTGGAGAAAAGCCATATACTTGCAAAGTCTGTGGTTCTTCTTTTAGTGAGAATGGAAATTTAATTAAGCATATCCAAATACACACTGGAGAGAAACCATATTCCTGTATAGTTTGTGGCTCGTCGTTTAGGCTTAAAGTATCTTTATTGAGACACACACAAATACACACACGAGAAAAAGTATATCCATGTAAAGCTTGTGATATGTCTTTTAGTCTCAAAGACAACTTAGATACACATATGCAAACACATGGAGAAAAACCATATTCTTGTAGCATTTGTGGTTCATGTTTTAGAGCAAAACGAAATTTAGTTGAACATTTGCGAACACACAGTGGAGAAAAGCCCTATTCTTGTAATGTCTGTGGTTCTTCATTTAATCGGAAATCAACCTTACTTGAACATATGCGAACACACAATGGAGAAAAGCCATATTCTTGTAATTTTTGTGACTCATCATTCAGCTGGAAATCAACATTAGTTCGACATATGAAAATACACAGTGGAGAATAGTCATATTCTCATGCAATTATCAATTAATGATAAATACATACACACACACTAAAGAAGAGTAACATTCTTGTAGAAAGTGTGGTTCAACTTTTAGTAATTAATCATGATTAACAAAGAACACATTTGTTTTACATATGCGAACACACCTACAAAAAACTGCACGTTGCTCGTCTTTTTATCAAAAAGAAAGCTTATTGAGACATACACAAGCACGTTGGCAATGACAAATGTCTACTAGACCTCACACTGAGGTGTTTTTGGTCCAGCCATACAGAGGTTTTTAAGAGACTCTGACATGAGAATATGCGCTTTTCTGCAACTTTCATATCTCTGGGTGACTGGTAGTTATACAATAGGAGCCACGCCACAATATTTACTCCTCGGAGTTTTTATGTCCATTAAACATCATATTTTTTCTATTTTGGGATCTATTGTTATAGTTCCTATGGGGATACGTTTTTGTCTGTACATTTTTTTGTATTTCAGGGGGAATTGATACCTTAAACATATAAATTTTAAGCATACATTCTTGTCATTCATTTGTGCCTGGGGTATATATTTTTTATTTGCTTTATGTACTTTTTCCTTTGTTGTATAATGTTCACTTAGGTGTGTGCAGTGTTTACACGTGTATAATTTCACATATAGATAAACGGGGACACATAATGAGGGACAGTGCTTTTAACATTTTTGGGGGCACATCAGTCAAAAAGAAAACATACCTTCTTCCACTACTTCGTTTTGACTGAAAAGTCTGTGAGACAAAACATTTTCCCTACAAAGGAATATATCATACATGAAGAAATATTTTCATATATACTATTTAATTCACTTTTGTTGGTTCCCTTGGAGTTGAATACATTTCTCTCTAGTTCTTAGATTTTCTACCAGTTAGTCCACTTCTGTTGACCTCAAGAGATTAAATATTTTCTGATCCAAATTTCAGTCAGTCTAGACTACCACCATCTGCTCTCTAACTGACTCTATCTACCTCTGCCATATCTGCCGCCTTAATATAACATTATTGGTTTTCTTTGTTCATTATCTTACATCACCAACCAGGCTAGTTCAGTCAAGGTCATCTTTATTATTAATTTTTATTTATGTTACTAAAATTTAAAACTCGCTTATTATACAAAATTTAAATTAGTCTCAGTAAATTCCAATGTTTCATATAAATATTATTTTATTGTTTTGCTAAAACTATTTATCTCCCTATTTCAATATATTTCTTTTGCTCTCAAAATATTTAATTTCAATACATTGTAAGATGCCATAGCGTCTCCCTCTGCCTACTTGTTTCATTGGGTCATCCAGCATTGTCCGGATATTTAATATTCAACTTTCCTTATTTCCTATATTACAAAAATGTACATACATTTTCTATTGTACCCCTTTCTCCTGCTCATGAGAAACAATTCCTATATTTTTCTAACCCCTCTCCCCGATTAAGCAAAAGGTCAAACCCCATCCCTATTTTTTTTGGTTAGTCATCACCTATTGATGACTCCCTTATTTAGACTGGAAAAGCCTCCTTTCCAACCTCATAGCATTTTTCCTGGGTGTATGTTTTATTTCCTATTATCAATATCAACTATTTCTCTGGACACTCTTTTACCATAAAATTACCAGAAGCCCCTCGACAATATCTTGTGTGATTCTGCTTGCCCTCTTTCTATCATGTGTGTTAGTAACTCTTTAGACCCTTGTATTCCCTAGTCATCGATCCCATCAATCATTATAGATTAATTCATACCAATTATGTTAGGGGATTAAAACAAAACTATTACTTACAATGTCTTTTGTGTTCAGTTCCTAATTACACAAGGTATCTGATCTATTGGACTTCCAGCTCTTGATTTCTAGCTACCCCGGCATTGATCATTGGAAAACATCACCCATTTCCTAACTATAACTCTTACTTTGGAGGATGACCTATGCCTTATTTGTGCCAAACAAGGAAGCACTCTACCTAAACCCTTAACTATTGTTTTAAAGTAGTGTGTTCGATTTTTCACATTGTCCTCTCCAAAGTGCTCCAGAATACAAAACTAGGGTCATCTTATATGCATACATCTCAGAGTAAGTAAATGTAGTACATTGTCATCCATACTTCTAATGTAAAGCTCCCTTGTGTGGACAATTTACCCTTTAATCCCTGCTGAGGATTATATTTCATTTATTAAATTTGTTATGTTTTGACAACATTCTTATTTTATCTTTCTCTTTTTCTCTTTTTGACTAATTCACAACATAATGGGCCCACTTTTCAATATAAATGCATGCCAATTATGCTATAAGAGGGGATATTCCTCTGTTTTACCCAAGTTGGTAAATGCAACAAGACTTTTTTCTTAATATGGATGGAAAATATAACATTTTTCAAACTTAAAGCTGTCCAACTACTTCACGTTTCAAACTAATCTAATTTTATTGACAAGAATATTTCCAAAATATAAACTATTACATTTTTGGGGAGTTTCATGGCCCGTTCTTGAAAAAAAGTTTACCAACTACATAAACATGCTCTTCTTATATCCCTCTTAATTTCTAATTTAGACACTGACCAAAAGTTTAACAACTTTAATATACTTTCTAATACTAGTTTTATTTAATTTAGGGTGTTCCAACTCTAAGAAAAAATAATAAATATACAATACATTCAAATAAATGTACAGATATCCGAATAAACATCACAAATAAAAGATTTCCAAGTCTTTAACCGAAACAAAAATCTCCCAAAATTTTAGTCCAAATCTATGAAAACAAAATTTTCATATGTGTGGCTAGAAGCTAAGAAAAAACCAGTCTTACCGTGGGTGCTCAGTGAGTGAGATCAGGCCGAGAAAAGGAAAAATAAAGATGGCGGCCAGCATTTTATTACGTGCATTCTTGCATAATCTTGTGTGCGCGTGAAGCTGAAAACTACAAACGAGCTTCATTTCTCGGTGCTGAGCGATTCCAGATCGGGCAGGAAAGTACACGTCGGCAGTACATAGACTGAAATTATAATCCTTTTTTGTGTGTAAGAAGTGAATTATGGAGGTTCAATATGAAAGGAATGTCATTGCTAAGAATGTCCAATTTCCAAACCCTGAACAAAGCAAAAATTAATTTCATAACTTTAGCAGATTACATAAAATTGTAAGAATGTTCAATTATTCAAACCAGTACAAAACAAAAGTACATTTAATAGACCAACTTCACAAACGCAACAAAATGCAACTCTGCGTTTTATTTTCGGTAACTTTTTATTCCAGGGTGTTTCCTTTTTTTGAAAGTTGTAATCCTGATTCTGACTATTGACACTTTTTACCCCCTTGGTTGCTGTGGGAAGCTGGTAGAACTATTTGTACACATTGCTATTGCACTTAAATGCTCTTTTATTATTTTGCCTATCTCTTTAGGACTAGTCGTTTGTTTCATTATGATTTTAGTCTGTGCAAATCTTTTCTTCCACTTTGACCTTCACCTTCACCGAGGTGCACGACTTATATGACCTTCACCGAGGTGCGCGACTTGACACAAAAAAAAACAACTTCTTAATCAACTGCTAACGCATGTGTCACTGTAACGTCCAATGACAACAACAACAACCTTCTCACTCGACCTGCCTTTTATACCACTCTCTCAATCCCTCCTCTTGCGCATGCGCCCGGATATTCCTGACAACCTCAAGGCTTCCGTTTATAAAAACCCAAGTTTTGTTGTCGCGCATGCCTACACAAGGCACAAACACGTGAGCATTTGTTTTGTTGGTAAGTACTACATCCACAGTTAGTACAAATGCTAGTACAGCTTTGTCAAACACATTATTTTCAACTAAATGCTTCGTCACTATTCTTTCTGAGTCTTCCGCATGCTTGTTGTCACATCTAATCCATAACGTTTTTCTACTACCACAATTTCATCTTCCAACTACAAAGCCCCTCAAATTTGGGAGATTCTATGAAACTATCTACTCCTAACGTTTCTATTTTTGAGATATTCAACTACAATGGGAATTAACTCTGCTCTAAGAGCAGGTCTAACATTTAGTCTATGATCGGTTTTATTTTACCGTTATCTTTGTGTAACAAATACTTCCCAAAGCAAAATTACCTGCATCTCTACCAACGTGTATTTTCATGGCTATAATGCCCCTGAACAAAGTTGTGCATTAATCTAGTTTTTAGTTTAACGATTGCTTTTTGGTAGTCGTGTGTCTAATTCAACTTTACATTGTTTAATAACTTAATTACAGGGCTCTTAAAATATAGATATTCTGTACATAGCTATTTTACTAATATGCTAATTCCCAAAAATTATTGTAATGATGACCCGTTAGTCGGCGCGGATATGTATTTTATCATGTTTGCCCCTTTTGGATTAGGAGTCTTACTATTTTCATCAATTATTGGTCCTAGACATTTGATTGTTTTGTAGAAAGAAATCGCATTTTTCCATACTCGGTTTAAAACAAAATTATTTTATTTTGTTTTTGAACACCTTCATTACATGCTCTTCTCGATTTTAGCTTTTTATTAGTGTAATATATGGCATTAGGGAGTTATTCCCTCTTCACCAATAACCTTAATCGTGTTGACTTAGCATGCATTATCTCCCCCTTGTCTATACGCTCTTCAGTAGAGAACTATATTCTAAAGAAAACAGTCCTGTATATATTTTATCGTGTATTAAAGCCTTCCGTTTTTAAGGTTATTTTCTGTCTTTTTCTCTACTCACTTCAATATAATACACGATAAAATATTAAATATATATAACTACGAAAGCACGAAGATGGACAAATTCTTAAAACCTGACAAACTGGATACACTTCCTAACAGCGCTTCCTCTACGAAAATATTCAACCACTGGTATCGGACTTTTTCGGCTTTGATGAGGAGAACTGAAATATGGGATGATATCGATAAACTAGACCTGCTGATTACGTACATTTCTTCGGATGTCTATGAATATGTAGCAGATCAACAAACCTACGAGGCAGCAATCAATCGACTCAGGGAATTATACGTTAAACCCATCAACGAAATCTTCGCCAGACATGTGCTGTCAACTCGTGCACAAAAAGAGGGAGAAATCATTGACGAGTACGTACAAGAATTACAACTTCTATCAAAAGAATGTAATTTTAAAGCAGTTGACGTGGCAAAAAACTGGATGATAGTGTAAGAGATGCTTTTATTACCGGTCTACGATCGAGCACCATCAGGCAACGGTTATTGGAAAACAGGACTCTCGACCTAGATACCGCCATTGACCAAGCTAGGGCACTCGACACAGCTCAGAAAAACTGTGAATCTTATTCACGCTATTTTCCACCAGTCAGTGCTTCTACAACCGAGAATGAGAACGTTTCAACAATGGAAAATTGTGCCGCGCTCCCCAACACAAAATCACGGTGTTATTTCTGCAACGGACCACGTCACGATTGCCAATTCTGCCCAGCTAAGGAAAGCACGTGTCGCCGATGTAACAAAATCGGCCATTATGCAAAAGTCTATCGGTCCAGGCCAAATACAACTACTTCAGGTTCAATACATTCGTCAACTGAAACACACAGACTTGCTACTATTACAAACAACAATACGGCCGCACTCGTAACAGTAGCTTCAGATTCAACGGCAGCTTTTTCTCTTTGTTCCTCTTCATCGATACTAAGGCAAGCCACTGTATACATAATAATTGGGAAAAATGAAGCTGAGGCATTAATGCATACCGGGAGCTCTGGATCTTTCATTTCGTTCGACTACGCAAAAAGAAATAAATTAAAAATAAAACCCGCTTCAGGATCCGTCTCCATGGCCTCTTCGCCACTGAACGCTCCAGTAAAAGGACTTTGCTCAGTCAACCTCAACTTGCTAGGTGAGTCTTACCCAAATACTCCTCTCTCTGTACTACCAAATCTTTGCAGTGATGTCATTCTTGGTCAGGATTTCATGAGACAACATTCTGGAGTCTTGTTTGCTTTCGGTGGTCCTAGGAAAGATCTTGTCGTGTCTAACCCTACTGCATGCAGCGTACCATCAGCTTCAGTAGACAGTTCCCCACTTTTTCAAACCTTGCACCTAACTGCAAACCTATTGTTACTAGATCTAGGAGATTCGGAGGCAATGAAAGAAACTTTATCGAATCCGAAATAAATACAATGCTTCAGGAGAGAGTAATTGAAGAGAGTACATCTCCGTGGAGAGCTCAAGTTCTTATTGTCTCGAATGAACGACAAAGAAAAAGACTGGTGGTTGATTACAGCCAAACAATCAATAGATTTACAAAACTAGATGCTTACCCCTTACCTAGAATGGATGACTTGGCGTGGGAAATCTCCCGATATGAACTATACACATCACTAGACTTAAAAAGCACATATCACCAGATACCTATTCGGGAGGAAGAAAAACCGTATACGGCTTTTGAAGCTAACAGGAAATTATACCAATTTTGTAGAGTACCATTTGGAGTCACAAATGGAGTGGCCTGCTTCCAAAGAACCATAGATAATCTAGTAAAACAAAACGGCCTCCTTAGTACCTATGTGTACATAGACAACATAGTAGTGGTAGGAATGACCCAGCAGGAACATAAGAACCTCACGAAATTCAGGGAGGTAGCTCGGCTACACAACCTGACCTTCAATGAAAATAAATCTGTTATATCAACAGAATCTATTGATTTTTTGGGCTACACTATATCTCAGGGTAAAATAAAACCTGACACAGAAAGACTACGGCCACTGAAGGAACTTCCAACCCCAAGAGATAAAGTGGCACTACGGCGAGTTGTCGGGTTGTTTTCATACTACTCTCAGTGGATTCCCAAATTTTCAGACAAGATCAGACCCTTGATTATAGCCGACTCCTTCCCCCTGAAGCAAAATGCTGTGAAGGCATTCAAGGACCTCAAAGAAGAGATCAAGGGTGCCTTATTACACTCCATCGATGAGAATATCCCACTGGTAGTGGAAACAGACACCTCTAATACAGCTGTTGCGGCTACATTGAACCAAGCCGGTCGTCCTGTGGCTTTCTTCTCACATACACTAACCCCACTGAGCATAAACACACCTCAGTCGAGAAAGAGGCTCACACCATAGTCGAAGCTGTCAAAAAATGGTCCCACTATTTATCTACTCGACATTTTACAATTGTCACCGACCAACAAGAAGTGCATTACATGTTCCACTCAGAGAGACTAGGTAAAATTAAAAACAATAAGAGCCAAAGATGGAGGTTGGAGCTGGGGTATTATGACTACGACATAATGTACCACCCAGGCAAGAATAACATCCCTGCTGACACACTATCAAGGGCACATTGTGGAGCTGTCGTTAGCAGAGAAAAAGTATTCGACCTCCATACTCGACTCTGTCATCCAGGCATCACCAGACTAACTCACTTCATAAAAATTAGAAACCTGCCATACTCTGTAATGATATCGCCTTTCGTTTCAGCTATTTTTATATGGACCCTTTCATCTCGGTTTCCTGATCCAACTTTTGTATGCACTCATGCATGGGCATAGCAATCGATCAATAAAGCGGGCGCCATTATTCAGTTCCTTTCTTACAACCAAACACACGTGTTCCTGTCTTATTATTACACATACACGCTTAACATGGCATGACATGGTGGCAAGCGGTATTATCAAACAATACACAATCTCATAACGTCAGAGACAGTAAAAAAAAAATTTAAAAATAACGATTATTTTTTTTTATTTCTCGCACGCTGAACAAATTTTTTTTTTTTTTTCTAATTTCTAACCTCCCACGCTACACAAAGTGTCTGTACCTTTTTTTCATCACACTTTCTTATCATCATGGCCACAATTTCATTACAAGTCCCTAGTTTTGATTGGGGCTCGACATGTATCGCCGAATCATTCAAACTATTCCGACAACAAATGGAACTTTACTTCACCGTCAAAGTGACAAAATACGAGGATAAAGTCCCTCTAATACTTCTTGCTACCGGCGAAGAAGGTTTACCCTGGTATAATAGTTGGTCGATGTTGGATGACGATCGCAAGGATCCACAAATAATATTTGCTGCATTTTTGTAGCAGCTAGAACCGGCAACAAATCACCGCATTTGTAGACTGGAACTCGGAAAATACCAGCAGAGACCAAATGAAACAACAGACATCTTCATCAACAGATGTCAACTGTTGGCAAAGAAATGTGATTTCAGTGCCGATGAATTAAACGAACACCTCGTTGAGTTACTAATTGCCAGCACACCGATACCCGAACTGCAAAAGGAACTGTTAAACAAACCGAAGGGTTACAGAATCGAGGAAGCCGTTAGATTAGCCCGTTCACACGAGGCTTCAGCAGTTTATGTCAACCAGCTCCACCAGTTACAGGAATCACCACAGATAGCCACAATAAGCCATGGTACACACCAGTGGCAAGGGATTGACTGAAAATACGGCCAAACCTGCAAAAATTGTGGACGCAGTCACCATTTTGGCAAAGAACACTGCCCTGCCAAAAATGATATATGCCACACATGTGGCAAAACAGGTCACTGGACTACAGTTTGCATCTTAGGGAAGCACAAAACCAAGAGACAACAAGGAAGGCCCTGGCATAACAGTCATAACCAACAACGGGAGTTTGACAAGAAAATAAACAGCATTGCCAAACACGACGACCAAGTCTTGACTGACACAGGCACGGCAATGGAGAACCTCACCTTTAGCTCCATGCAGTATCTGTCAACAGCATCAGCCCTCCCAAATGCAAGAGCTGTTAATGCAACATGACATCCCAACAAAGCCATGGGACGTAGTTGGCACAGACCTGTTTGATCTCCACGGAAGTCAATGGTTGATCATAGCTGACTATTACTCAAAGTATCCTATAGTCAAACGCCTATCTGATCATTCACCAAGCAGTGTCATAGTGAACATCACATGCCAAATCTTCTCAGAGTTTGGCATACCATCAAAGATAGTCAGCGATAACGGACCACACTTTTCAAGTCATCTCTACCACGAATTCGCCAAAGAATGGGGCTTCCATCATGAGACCACGTCACCTCGGAGACCACAAGGGAATAGCTTCATAGAACGTCAAATACGGACTATCAAGAATATTCTCAAGAAAGCCAAACAGTCGGGAACAACTCCTGAGATTGCACTGGCGCTGCACCCCAATTTCAAGTGTCATACCAAGCCCTGCACAACTACTCATGGGTAGACGAATCCAATCTCCACTGATCACCAAAATCTGAAACGACAACCATGATCAGGATCAGATATACAGCGCATTCCAACAACGCCAGCAGAACCAAAAGAGGTATTGTGACCGACATGCACTTAAGGAGGATCTACCACCCTTATATATATGGTCAACGGGTAAGGGTACAGAATCCTGTGTCTGGAAGCTGGGACCCAGCGACTGTAGTATCCCAGGTAGATAGTCACCACTCCTATCTCCTGGAGAATGTCAATGGGCATGTGCTGCAAAGAAACCGACAATACATAAGAGGTATTCCAGTGACGCCTACCCCACAAATGTCGCAAGACCTCCCCAACACAGCTCCACAAAAATGTGCGACGTCTGTGGATCCACTTATGTGTGCATCCCCAAACATATCAAATGACACTCAAAAATGTACCCGTAGTGGTGGGGTGGTACAACCACCATCAAAAATGAACTTGTGATGAGCAAACACTCATAACCTCCCAGCAAGCATCTCATGGGGCAGAATAATCCCCTGCTTCGCTGCAGCTGTTCAGGCAGTCTACCCTGAACCAGTCTCTCCATTTCCTTTGTTTTGTTTTACATGCATAAGTCATCTTTGTTTTCAGAGAAAGGGAGATGTAATGATATCGCCTTTCGTTTCAGCTATTTTTATATGGACCCTTTCATCTCGGTTTCCTGATCCAACTTTTGTATGCACTCACGCATGCGCATAGCAATCGATCAATAAAGCGGGCGCCATTATTCAGTTCCTT
This sequence comes from Euprymna scolopes, assembly GCF_053919585.1. Taxonomy (NCBI): domain Eukaryota; kingdom Metazoa; phylum Mollusca; class Cephalopoda; order Sepiida; family Sepiolidae; genus Euprymna; species Euprymna scolopes. The sequence continues at coordinate 356,358 of NC_136486.1, read as the reverse complement.
TCTTACAACCAAACACACGTGTTCCTGTCTTATTATTACACATACATGCTTAACACGGCATGACATACTCGATAGAAGAGGTTAAAAAGGTATGTGCTGAGTGTCCTGTATGTGCCCGTTGGAAACTTCGTTTCCACACACCAGACGCAGCGAAACTAATTAAGGCCACACAACCAATGGAACGGCTCAGGATGGACTTCAAAAGACCCTTACATTCCAACTCCAAAAATCGATATATGTTGGTAGTGATCGACGAATATTCACGCTTCCCATTCGCCTTCGCTTGTCCAAATATGACAACAGATTTTTTTTTTTTTTTTTTACACATTGATCACCACTTATCAAGGCTCGGAAGCCACTCAGGGATAAGGGTTATTGCAAGTACATTACGTTAGTGAGGAGATTTGCTGAAATTTTTACTTAAGGGGGCGGTTCATTAGGAATTTGTTAACATTGGACTTGAAGACATCCAAGTTGTAGTCCGGAGGGAAGCAGGCAGACGGAACAGAGTTCCACAGGCGTGCAGTTCTAAGAAAGAAGCTTTGTTCATGGAATCTGCGTTTTGATTTAGGTACAGATATAGAGTGGGGGAATTTTTCACAGTGGATTCAGCTAGATGGGTGTTTTTCGTGAAAGATTGGCGAGGGGGGACCAGAGATTAGAGTTCAGACGAGCATCTGCCATGGAAATAACGATAAAACAAGGACAGGCTCGCAACGTCTCTTCTGTGGGAGAGAGGTTGCAGGGTAGAGAAAAGGGCATCCCCCACTAAGCCACAAAGTCTATTTTGTACTCTGTCAAGGCAGGATAGGCTGTTTTTAGCAGCTCCTGCCCAGATATGGCAACAGTATTCCATCCTTGGACGTACTTGGCTTTTATATAGATAGAGAATTGCATCAGTAGTGAGATATCTTCTGGAGCGGTAGAAGGATCCCACCATCTTTCCAGCGACCTTGGCAACAGACTTGATGTACGTGTTCCATTTCAGATCAGGAGTAAAGGTCAAACCCAGAAGCTTGTCAAAACACGGGGCCTCACTCAGACGAGAGCCATCCATCACAATTGATGCCAGATGGGGATCAGAGCGTTGATGATGTAAGGATAGCAGTTTGGTTTTGGATGCATTAAAGGTAACCAGCCACCTTTTCCCCCACTGAACCACGCGCTCGAGATCAGAGGAGAGAGAATCAGAGAGAACTTTGTCATTTACAGCCTTTGATGTGTTGCCGTAGATAGTCGTGTCATCAGCATAGATGTCAACGAATGATTTAAGTATGTGTTTAGGGAGGTCATTGATGTAGATCAGGAAGAGTGTTGGGCCCAGGATTGACCCCTGAGGGACTCCAGCATTTATATTGCAGGCCTCCGATTTTTGTCCATCTACCACTACTCTTATGAGCCTATCGGAGAGAAATGATTTAATGATTGAGAAAACATTTCCAGTTATACCGTAGCTGGAAATCTTGTGAAGTAGACCCTTATTCCATACCTTGTCGAAGGCCTTTGATATGTCGAGAGCAATTGCCCTAGAAAGGAAGCCTTTGTCAAGAGATTCACTAATCCTGTGGGATATAACCGTCAGCACATCTGTGGTAGATCTTGCAGAGCGGAAACCATATTGTGTGTCACTAAGAAGGTTATTCCTGCTGAGGTGGTTGACTATTTCTCTATTTAATGTGGTGATTAAGTGTATAAACAAGTTATTCGCCATTATTGGAATGCCCTTATATAGCTACACCGATCGCGGGTCTTCATTTGCGTCAAAGGAACTCCGGGAATACCTTACCAGTTTAGGCAAAGCAACCAGTCGAACGACTTCATAAAACCCTCAAGGGAATGGACAATGTGAACGCTACAACGGCATTGTCTGGAAACATGTACAACTGGTGCTAGCCTCTAGTAACCTCCAAGAAGCTCAATGGGAAACTGTATTCCCAGAAGTACTACACGCAATCAGATCTTTGCTCTGCACTGCAACTAACGCAACCCCTCATGAGAGACTATTTTCTTATCAACGACGCTCACCAAGTGGACACTCCCTACCTTCCTGGCTTGCTACACCGGGTCCGGTACTTTTACGTCGTCATGTTCATACCAGTAAGTATGAACCCCTTGTAGAAGAGGTGCATTTAGTAGAAGTGAACCCACAATATGCCCATGTGCGTTTTCCTGACGGAAGGGAATCGACAGTTTCCATGAGTGACTTGGCTCCTTTTGGTGACTTATCCTTAAGAAAAGACACAACCACCACCAGAAATGAGGAAATCACACCTACACCGACACTAACTGAAGGACCAGACATGGAAGATGACCCGACAGAGACGAGCATGACGGATGGTTAGAGCATTCGCCCGTCAGCAGAGGATGAGGATCCTGCATTAACCCAGGAACCTGAAAAGTTGAGACGGTCTACACGAGAGCATCGCAAACCAGTACAATACGACAAACTCTAAATCTTTTAAGGATGGGAGAATGTAATATATGGCGATACGGAGTTATTTCCCCTTCACCAATAACTTTAATCATGTTGACTTAGCGTGTATTATCTCCCCCTTGTCTATACGCTCTTCAGTAGAGAACCATATTCTAAAGAAAACAGTCCTGTATATATTTTATCGTGTATTAAAGCCTTCCGTTTTTAAGGTTATTTCTGTCTTTTTCTCTATTCTGTACATAGCTATTTTACTAATATGCTCATTCCCAAAAATTATTGTAATGATGACCCGTTAGTCGGCGCGGATATGTATTTTATCATGTTTGCCCCTTTTGGATTAGGAGTCTTACTATTTTCATCAATTATTGGTCCGAGATATTTGATTGTTTTGTAGAAAGAAATCGCATTTTTCCATACTCAGTTTAAAACAAAATTATTTTATTTTGTTTTTGAACACCTTCATTACATGCTCTTCTCGATTTTAGCTTTTTATTAGTATATCCCCTAAATAAGTTGTTAAGAAGTTTAGGTCCGCTAACATTATATCTACCCTCTGTTGGAAAATGGCACTTTTATTCCATATTGCAATCGATATATTTTTAATAGCCCTTTATGTATATTTATGGTTATTAATTTAGCATAGGCACCGCCAAAATTGGGGGGGGGGCAAGTACTTTTTAAAAATCTACTAAAAATCAGGTAATTATCCAATCAATACGAAATTTTCAGCGATTATTAAGAGAAGAATGAACTTTATAACAGTGTACTTATTTTTCATAAACAATATTTATATATTTTTTTCTTAAAACCCCCCCCTCCTTGTTTTGAGGGGGTTCCAAATATGCTTAAAATAATCATCTGAAACTGAACAAAACATATTGTGTTGTTGTAAAGAGACGAGATTATAGATAAAAAAAACAAAAAAACTTGTTTGCATACCTTATTTTGATGTCTGAATATCAGAACTTCGATTGTATTTAATTATCCCGCTTTTGAGATTTGAAGTGTGAAATTCGGTGAATATGTTAAGTAAAATAATTAATTTAAGTTAAGCAAAACAAAAAAAAGTTTTTTTAAAAATATTTATACGAAAAAACCCATTTTAAAATCTTTGATAAATAAATTAACAATTTCTTTTTAGCGAGCTGAATAATGCATGACCATTATTAAACAGGGTATGCTTTGAAGAATTGATACAAAAAAAATTCGATAAATATTGTGCCCTTTGTGTTAAAAATATCATTTTTTCGATCCAGTTTGGAAACGTTTGCCGCCTTTCGACTACGGTGGACCAAACGCGCTGAAATAAGTTTTTTTATTCTGCTTTAAATTGCCCCCCCCCCATTTTGGAGAGCCTGGCCCCCCCACACATACACATTAAAAACCAAACTCATACAAATGATCACCCATCTGGTACTGGCCGGCCTCAGCGTTAATAATACATTGAAATTTTCGTCACTGAGAAATAAGTTGTTTTTTTTTTTTTTTGCTTTTTGGTCTTCCGTAGTTTGCTTTTTATCAAGAACAAATGTAAAGTTTGTAAATAGAGTAATCAAATCGACTCGAAGTAATTGATTGCCTATATGAATAAGTGGAATTATTTTAAATCCAGGTACTTATATTATAATATTTTTGCATATTCTCATAGAAAATCACCCTAAATCTTAGTCAGACAAGAAATAAACAAATTAATTCTTTCAAAAACCTTTCTTTCTTTTCTTTCTTTCTTTTTTTAACTATTTAAATACGTTTTTTTTTTTTTGTGCAAAACAAAAAACGCCAATTGTTAACTTTTGGGGAAAATTTAACATTTCAAATTTAATTAAAAATAGTAGAAAAAGTTTTACATTATTCTGCTTTCTATATGATAAAATTCAGGGTTTTATCTTTCTGGAAAAAAAACGTTACTTAGAAATAATGGATTTTAATAAATGTAATTTCGTTTTAAAAAACAACAACTTGATTTTTCGGCCATTTTTGGCGGTGCCTAAGAGGTTTGCCTCTGACAAATCTAGTTTGGAAAATATTCGTCCACCGTTTAGGTTTGCAAAATATTTCTACTGTTGGGAAGGGATAATTTATTTCTCTCAAACAATAGTAAGGTCGATAGAATAATCAGGGCAAATTCTGATTTATTATTCTTACATACACAACAGACGCTACCCAAGGCAGTAGTGCGTTTTTTTGTTTTTTTTTTCTATTACATTCCGCTTTTCTAGTGGTGCTGGTGCTATGATTTCTACTGACATGTAGGGTACTGGTATTTTAGGTCAGAAAACTGGTATTAAATTTTCGGTCGACCTAGACGAGAGGATCCAAAATGGCCGACCAGGACTGAGATATGACACGTGACCGGATGTAAAGGAAGAAATATCTCATGTATTTAATTTAAGCCGTCGTTTCGTATCTTACAACATATACAACAAATAAATGTTAAATAATAATGAAACCTTACCAAAACAAGTAAAAAAAAAAAAAAAAAAATATCTGACAATTCATCGGCTCTAGCTGAAATAATTTATTAAGGAAACAACGGCTCGAGCTTATACTAATTAATAGCAACTTACACTAATTATTAGCAAAAGAAAAACACAATTCTCCTTTCATTAGGCGATTACATGTAAACAACTGGAAAATGGAAAAAAATAAAACGATCACACATTTGGGATTAGATCACATTTTAAGGACATGTAACCAGTTTTGTTTGTTTTAAATCTTGCCCATATGAATGTCTATCGTGAAATGTGTTAAAAGAAAAAAAAAAAAAAAAAAACACGCCCGTTCCTGATAATAACCCTAAGTCTGGGTGATAATACAAAAAATAATTATTTAAAAATTTTAACAAAATGCATAAAAGTGAATGCAATAATCAATTTATTGAAAAGTAATTTCTTTTATTGTGTTCAGTTATATTTGTGACCCCCCCCCCCAAATAGTTTAGAATGCAGATTAGGGACAAAAAATGCATATCTTAAAAACTGAATGAAAGGAGAATTGTGTTTTTCTTTTGCTAATAATTAGTGTAAGTTGCTATTAGTAAAAAAAAGCCAAAAAAAAAAGCCAAATTGAAAATTAAAGAAAAATTGACTATATTGAAGTTTTTAACTCCTATATTGGCTGTATTTTTTTACTATATTAGTTTTGTAGTATTTTTATTGACAAAGATGTTACCTACGAAATTGAAACTGAAAAATATGCTCCCCCTCCTAGCATATTTTCGGTTTTAATTTAACAGGGAATGGTTTTTAATATCATTACAATAAATTATACAGTTTAGATATGTTAAATATTATACAAGAAATCATTGAAGAATATTTAGTATTATTTTAATATTAAATAATTTAAGGAAAAGTTGGTAAATTTGTAAATGAGAACTTTAGAGGCCCCCCCCCCCAACGAATAGATCTACTTTTTTAAACAATTACGTTTGTATATCTTAGAAAAACCTGTGTATTTTCGAATTTAGAGTGAGAGATCAGTCTCAGATATAAACATAAAGTGATCACCCATTTTAACATAATAGCATTTTAAGGGCATATAACCAGAATTTCATCTGCGAAAGGAGATATACAAGATTATTAACTTAAATTATTTAAATATAACATTTTCACATGTTATTTTTCTTTAACATCCTCCAGTACGATTTAAAAATATATAGATTTATGTTTCACAGTGTGAATTTATAAATAAATATATTTTTTTAATTCCCTTAAAAATATATCAAAGAGGCTACGGTTTCAATTTCATAAAGAAGGACTTTGCATTAAGAAAATAAAACAGAGGAAAAACACAAACATTTGAGAGTCAACATCTTCAATATAGCTGAAAAATGTGTTCAAAATACTTTTCATTAATTACTATCACAGATTGGATATAACGACAAACACAAAAATCATGAGAGAATGAAGAAGTGAGTTGGGCTTTTACATAAATAAGGTTGAACTCATTCAGTTTATTTTTAGAAAATATAAAAAACATCAAAACAAGAATAAAACGAATATTGAATTAAAACACAGCTATGAACATAAATGTTTGTGATAGTTCATGTGAATAGACTGTCAGAGCAGAGGTAAATGTGGTAGAAAGGTAACAGAAATATAACTTGTCCAAAAAGTTCAGTTTTTCTGATTTGTTTATATATACATGAAAGATGCAGAATCGCAAGTCTGTAGAATTGACTGTATTTACAATAATTAATGGAACATTTTCAAATGGAGTAAAATGACATTGTATAAAAGGCACATATGAACATATATATTATTTATAACAATGCAAAAGAACTTATTTAAATTTGGTCAATGGTAGCAAATAGAAACACAATTCTTCCTGAAAATAAAAAGTAATAAGTTGAAAATTCATGGCAAATAGTGGAGAACTTCTTCTAAATACTTAATTTCATCATTATTTATGGTTTCTTCTTGACTATAAAGATTATCAATGTTGTGTAGCTGTATCATTTTAGTCAAAATTGTAAAACCAAATGAAATTGCCTGAAAAAGTAAAAGGCACAGAATTTATCTCCCATAGCCAAAATTATATACCCCAATTTAGAAGAATTTTTCTTTCATCGACTAAGGACAGACTAGATAAAGTTAGGTCATCAGAGCAGGTACTACACTTTAATATAAGCATTGATTGACAACGGGGACAGATTACATAAAAAGATGTTTATAAATGTTTGTTTTTTTACGATTATGACATTAGTAACCATTTGGAGTTAGCATCTATTTAGTATTACACATGAAATATGAAGAAAACACTTAAAATGAGTAAACATGTGAGTATAATCGACATATTTCTAAGATGACAGCATAATTGAAAGGTAGTTGGTTATTCTTAGACTCCACATCTACTTACCATTTTTACTAGTGCCATTTTTTCCATACCATATTTATTGGTACAATTTGTACATAAGTTTCTATTTGTCAATCATATTCTTAAAATAATTATGTCAGTCATCAGAAGACCAAATTTAATCAGGGGATTGGAGGTATCAACTTAAAATATCTCTAAAATATTGATAAATTTAATTTTAGTCATAACTCTAAAACTAGACTTTGTTTCCAAGGACAATCTATGCGTCATTATTAAGGCAAATATGTCTATTGATCCAAGATAGTTAGAAAATCTATAATTATTGACTTTTAATGAAACTTTTGGGACTACTCAGGAAAAAGTATATGAATACTTAAAAAATATTCATTTTAAATACAACTTTAAATAGCTATAGTTATAAGTTTTCAAATTTCTATAAATTACAAAATAAATTGATTCAATTAATTTCAGAACACTACTTTTAAAGAATTTCAAACGAAAAATACAATAATTAATTATTTCAGAGGAAATATACTCAGTGACTTAATTGGCAGAGACAAGGCACCAGCACTAAAAAATGTCCCCAAAATGGTTTCATACTCAACTGTGAACTTTTTGAAAGGGTCCATATAGACATTTAGTAAATAACTGTGAAACCGGATTAAACATTTAGGTGTGATATTCCCTTAGTGCAGAGGGGGACTGTTTTCCTCATGTAAATCCATGAATGGGAGTTGGAGGTCAAAAGTTTTGTTTTTTTAATCTACAAGTTTTGATATCCAACCAACTGTTTAAATTACTTTATTATAACTTTTTCTTTAATAATCTATATTTAATAAATATTTATATAAAATTATCAGAAAAAAGCCAAATTTGAAGCCAAAATTGAAAAAAAAGCCAAGCTGGCAACCCTGATAGGCACTTGAATTTACTTTCTCTACTTTTCCCTTTCTTTGACCTTTTTAGGGGCTGTGCCCTGCTGGAAGGTTCCATATAAACATTAACATCTATGTGCTAAAATGGCACTTTTTAACCCATGAGATACTAATGGGCTGATTTAGGCCTTCTTTAATTCCCTAATCTAGTTTTGGAAATATCAGTTGGCAACACTGCTCTTCTCTCTACCGTATCGCTTGTAAAAAATGGCTACTTCTCCAAGAATAGAAATTCTCCTTAATTTTACCCAGGAGAAAGGATTACAGTATGCCCAAAGTAAACAGCTCGTGTCAACCCAGAAAATATGTGATTGTGGACATTCAATGTGTATCAGGCCATATCCAGCGTTTAAACTAGACACAGTTTGTTGGAGATGCACTATGTGTGGTGCAAGGATGTTGGTGCGGAATGGCACCTTTTTCGAGAAGTCAAAGCTCCATATTCACACTATACTGCAAATTATGTTCGATTTTGTTTCACAGACACCTGTGACTACTTCCGCAAATTTCAGTGGGGTTTCTACGGGTGTCGCCATTCAATGGTTTGAGTATTGCAGAGATATATGCACGAGCAAGTTATTAAAAGATAAAAAAAAGTTGGGCGGAACGGGACACATAGTTGAAGTAGACGAAAGTTTACTTTTCAAACGAAAAAATAACGTTGGCAGAGTTAGTAGGCAAGAATGGGTAATAGGGTTTTATGACAGAACAGCGAAACTCGTTTTTTTGCGTCAAATACCCGACCGGACGGCCGTCACCCTAGAAGCGGCTATTTTAGAAAATGTGGAACCGGGGTCTACCATATTCACAGATGAATGGAGGAGTTATAGCAGGCTTACATCACTCGGTTACCAACACGGCACAGTAAATCACTCTGAACATTTCGTAGACCCCGTCACAGGTGTCTGTATGAACAGTATAGAGGGCTACTGGTCCCGTATTAAAAGAAAGGTTAAGCATGTGTCTGGATCGGTAGGTAACATGAAATGGTCACATGTGGACGAGGCCATGTATAGGGAAGCGTATGGTATGAAAACAGACACAGCAATAAGAAATTTTAATCTGTTCTTAACGCACGTAACAGAAAAATACCCTGTCTAAAAATATGAACAAAAACCTTCATTCGTGATGTTTTTTTTTCCTTTTCTAAATACCCTGTCTAAAAATATGGACAAAAACCTTCATTCGTGATGTTTTTTTTCCTTTTCTAAATAAATACCGTGTCTAAAAAAATATGAACAAAAACCTTCATTCGTTATGTTTTTTTTCCCTTCAGCTAGAGCCGATGAATTTTCCGTTTTTTTTTTTTACCGTTAAAAAAAAATGTATATCTTATAAACGAAACGACTCATTTGCCGTAAATTTCAGCAGACGACGCCATGCAGGTAAGTTGCAAATTGTTTTTTTTTTCCTTTTCTCTAATTTATTTATTTACGTTGTTTCCTTAATAAATTATTTCAGCTAGAGCCGTTGTTTCCTTAATAAATTATTTCAGCTAGAGCCGTTGTTTTTTTTTTACTTCGTTTTGTTTTGGTAAGGTTTCATTATTATTTAACATTTATTTGTTGTATATGTTGTAAGATACGAAACGACGGCTTAAATTAAATACATGAGATATTTCTTCCTTTACATCCGGTCACGTGTCATATCTCAGTCCTGGTCGGCCATTTTGGATCCTCTCGTCTAGGTCGACCAAATTTTCTTTTATCTCGAACATACTTAGCTTTAGAACAAAATACAAAAACGTTTCGCCTATAAATTTTCATTTGTTAATTATAATTCTTCTTGCAATTTTTATAGTCAATTAGTGTTGGCCGTTTCTTTTTCAAGTATCGGCATTAAATATTAAATCTTATCCAATGTTTACCTTGATTTTTTAAAATTACTGAGACCGACTTTCTTTGAAATTCGTCAGTTATTGTCTGTTCTGCCGATGTTTTTACTATTTACTTTATTTTTACTCCTCCCATTAGTTTTTACATTTTTTTTTTTTTTTTTTTGCGCCCACATTGGGAGAATCTCTCATTTGAATCCACAAACATGCCATTTTTTTGTTTTAAATGTACAGTCTTGATATAACTGTAATTCCCACAGCCGTGACGCAAATTAATTTTAAGATAAAGTTTTTTGTTTGTTTGTGCCTTATAACGGCAATATTTCGGGAGAAGGTAACTCTTTTCGGAGTTATGTCCCTTTAATTGCAACATTATTTTCCTCCAATTATTGATGGAATACATCATCCTCGTTTTTGTATATATGTTACTTCATTATAAATGCTCTGAGTCTTATTAGAGGTAATCTTGTCCGTGATGGGTTTTGTCTCATAATTTAGTCAACTATTGGAGGTGATGGTGCTCAAAAGCATCTTCTTGCATGGGTGGTTGTACTATGGTGGTTGTACTCACACGCATTTTAAAGTTCACTTGTTTATCCATTCATCAAATTTATTTTCACTCCTTCTCACGAAACGTCCATACGATGCCTTTCAGACACTTCATACTTCACATTAAACGATTTAATCAATCGCACAAGTTGTCTTTTATTTATTTGTCTGATGACTGCAATAGCCCCAGTTAAAAATATGAATTAAAATCTCCCAATGAATTTACCAAATTGAATCGAAGGTAAACATTTAGAAGTTTGTCAAATGAAAAAAAGAAAATATATTTACATTTAAAAGTAAACCGCCTTCCTAAAAAACATGATATTTTACATTTCTAGAGGATTTTGTGTAAAGACACTAAAAACAATTATTTTAAAAATTTAGAGTGGGAGTTAGTTGCGCTATAAATTTTACATAAATTGGCCTCAATTGGGAAATATTTAACTGCTAGGGCAATTAACTATTTTTTTTTCAAATAATCATAATAAATCTTATTTCTTATAACTGCACGCCTGTGGAATTGTCTTCCGTTTTCCTGCTTTCCGGCTGACTACAATATGGTTGTGTTCAAGTCTAAAGTAAATAAGTTCTTGATGAGCCGTTCCATATAAGTTATCAAATTTACCAAATTTTCATTACTAATGATTACTATATTGTCCAATTTCTACTGTACACTCTTTAACCCTTATCTTTGAGTGGCCTCTGGGCCTTGATAATGTGGTGATGCCTATGTAAAAAAAAAAAAAAAATCATAATAAATCCCTTTATTTTTTTGTGTTTCCACCAGGTCTTATGATTAGTAGTAAATTCTAGACAAATCTTTTATAACTTTTAATAATGATATATTTTTCTACTAAAGGTTGATCAGGCAGTTCAATATGGCCAACATTTAAAGCAAACAAAAATAGGTTACATGTCCTTAAAACGCTGTCTGGACCAGAAGAGATGACGATTTTCATTTAATTTTTACCACTAGAATTTAAATTTCTTTTTGGATAAATTATTTATTTCTTTAACAACAAAAACGTTAAAATTACGAATTGATGAAAAAAACAAGCATCACTATTTTCATAAGAGTGCCGTATTTATAAAGTACCAGAGGAAAAAAAAAAAAACAGCAATAAAAGAAGCACAGTTTTATCAAGAAAAAATACTGACAAACATTTATTGAGAATTATATAAAACATAAATATATATTAAAAAAATTATTTAAGTATTTAAAGTGTGGGATCAGTTTTACATAGAAACTTAACGTAAAATAAGCCATTTCCTAGACATTCTAGTGTTTTAGAGCTATAGAGATATTGTTTGGATATTTTTATGAGCGTTTGGAGGCATAATTTAGTATGAAGTCTTTGAATTGTGAAAGGATCTGTCCTTGAGTAGATATTCTTGAAAGCATCTTTTGGGTTTGTGTAGGCAACCTTGTATAAAAGGAAGATGTGTTGTTGGAAGATGGGACATTTTGGCTATGTCAGGAATTGATGTGTCATTTGCGATGTGTTTTGGTATTGATATGAGGCGACTATGTGTGCACGATGAATCCAGTCTGGTTTGCCATTTTCATTTCTTACTAGGATCATCATGATATTAGTCTTGAGGATCTCAAAATTACCAATCCGAGGTAGTTGAGACACATGGGCAATACTTAATTGAGGGTGGTGCAGTAATACCAGATTTCCTACCTTAATTTCATCTTTATAGGTGATTTTTTTTAGTCTTTTGTCTGCTTTGTGGTCTGCCTCGTTATTTGCAAGCGCGACTCATTGATGCACATGTCTGAACAATGCGTTAATTTACATTCAATATACTGTAGAACTAGGATTCACAATATTCTGGCCCAGAATCCTTGGTAAACCTATGTTCAGATGTCCTCCAGTGATGACATAATGTGGAGATGATCCTGTCACACTGTTAATTGTCGCATTCACCGATGAAACTACTGATTCTAGCATGGCAGTCAATGTGCAGTTCTTGTAATCAAAAATCATGTACAAAGTCTTTTTTTTAAGTATCATGCTGCCTCTCGATATTTCCAGAGCTCTGTAGCCTCCAGTGGCAATGTAGTTTTGCTTAATCGATATCATTTAACAGAATTCTGTGTACACTTCACCAGTTAAATGAGTGCTGTAGCCTGAAGATACAATGCATGGTACTTCCCCGTGTTGCAGAAAAAAGTTGTAGAGCCCCCGGGCCGTGTTGATGGTGCAATATCTTGCACACAGTATTACCAAGAGATTTCTGCTGAAGCTATCTAGGATGGTTAGAATATACCACTTTCCCTTTTATATTGGCATTGTAAGATAGTCAATATATGCAATGTCGAATGGCCAACTTCTTTGTTTACAGTGGCCATTTTGCCAGTTTTGTTGCTTGCCATAATGTCCTTTTCTCTTTGCACATATTATGCATGAATTTACATATGACTTTATGTCATTGATCTTAAACTCCTACGAATGGCTTCAGAAATACTGTTGCATGCGACTGATACCACAGTGGTTCATGCAGTCATGTACTTGATATAGGTATTTTGGTCAAAGCATGTAAGGTACTACTAACTGCAGTAAATGATTTTTTGGCTCATCATGAGAACTGATGTGCCAGGTTCCAGGTAGAATTGGTACAGTACTTTTGTAAAGGCAGGAGTATCGTAGTCCATGGGATCTAGGCTGAATTCTTTGTCAAGTGTATTTGTTTGGAGAGCTTTGATGATTTTTTTTCCAGTAGTTTGTCAGTTACATGTTCGGCGACTATATTTATGTGATCACTAAATCTTTTGACTGGAATAGACAATGTGGAGTAATATGCAAGAAATGCATCTATCATTTTTTTGTGGCTTTGGTGAGTGCTTGACATGGGGATTAGCTGCAAGTTATCTATTTCATCAGCGCCCCAAGATGGGATGTATATTCGGAGGTCTGAGTCTGGAAACCCCAACATTTTCTCCACAGGTCTCACATCAGCTGTTGGTTTATTTTCTTGCTGGCCCTGGCTTCTGCTCAGCATATCAGTTCACCTTCGATATATTCAAGGACAAATTTATAGCAAGCTATTTCGTCCTGCCATCGTTTGATTTATGCATTATTAAAAATGCGTTGATCTAGGTATGTCAGGGCTTTATGGTCTGTAGAAATAAAGCGTCGATTTTCAATAGTCAAATGCTTATATTTGCTAACTTTATAGCATATGCCTCACGCTCTGTGGTTGACCAATTTTGTTAAGTAGGGCTGAATGTATGAGAGGCGACTGCAATTATCTTTCTTAGTTTGTTTTCAACCTCCTGCATTAGGATTGCTCCACATGCTATGTTGTTGGCGTCTGTTGTAAGTGAATATTCGCTCGAAATAAGGGAATGGTGTGTCCGGTGGTGACAATAACTGTTTTTTTTTTTTTAATTTTTTCAAAAGGCTTTGTTAGCCTGATTAGTCCAATTACAAGGTTTATTGTCCCTATTGAGTTCGTGGATGGGTGCCATGATGTTGGCAAAGGAATGTGACCTGATGGGTTCAAGTAGATGCGTTTTCAAGAACTAAGATATCCATACCAAATGACCGATGAAACTCTGGAGCTTCTTTTTGGATGTTGAGGGTTTTATATCTAGAATTGCACACACATATTACGGGTCTGCCCTGAATCCTTTACAGTCTACAATACGACCTAAGAACTTTGCTTTAGTTGCAAGAAAGGAACATTTCTCAGGATTTAATTTTAGGCCAGATTTCCTGAGAGCAGTAAATAGCTGTTGCAGTGAATCTATATATCCTTTGAAAGTTTTAGCATAGACCAAGTTATCATCAATATAAGGTGATATATTTTCATAGGATGAGACATTTGATAAAGCCCCTGCAATGCAATGGGTAAATATTTACCTGTTGATATGAGACCCAATGCGAGGCATGTATACTGATAACATTGATCCCTCCAAGTGAAGGCAGTTTTTTGGTGGTCATATGCGTCGATAGCACTTTGCCAATATCCACTGCGCAAGTCTAGTGTGGCAAAGTAATTATTTCCTTCATCAATTTTGTGGAAAATTTTATCTATTTTTGGTATTGGTATGGGTCGAGGTCAAGTAACACCTTATTGAGTGTTCTCTTGAAATTGGTAACCATTCATACTGCCCCATTCTTCTTTTGTATGGCAACTACTGGGCTGCTGAAGCCTTTGGTGTCGTCACATGTTTCCACAATGCTTCCATTAGCCATGCATTGTATTTCTGCATCGACATCAGCCTCCAATGCTTGAGCTATTTGATGTTGGATTTGGCTTTGAGATTTATCATCGGTTGCTATACAAATGCTTCTGACTAATATACCTTGTTCACCATCCCCAGTACCTAAGATGTCAGCATATTCGATTAGTAGATTGGTTAGACTGTTCAACTCCTCTCGATTTTGGTGGTTCAGCAGATGTAGGCCTTTATTTATTTTCAGCCACTGCCGCTTCTGTTCTAATGATTGACCATCAGCTGGCCTGTAGTTGATATTTTGTGTCATGTAGGATGCGTCCTGGTCTGATGGCATTCTGTGATGCTGTGTCACTATCAAGTCTACTGAGTGGATTTTATATCCTGAAGCAAGGGTATGTGAGAATTTTATGGTTCGATCTTTGTTGTTGACAATATATTCATCAACTGTCCTGTGTTGAAGTATATTTTGGCCAATCAGTGTGTTCGTTACAACTCTACTTTCAACCGAGTCGTTGTTTGTTTCGTTCACCACACTCTTTTCTTCTACCTCTTCTTTTACACACGTCTGTTTGCTTTAGTGACTAAAAATCGTCTGTCCTCCCGCTTTCCTTTCCTCGTTATTTATGGAACCAGGGTACGAGATTCTCTGAGATTCCACGAGACTTTTTTCCACATAAAAGCCTGCGGGTGCCATCTTGATTCTCAATTTGTGCTCTGCAGGCACAAACACGCAGCCGCTTTAATGGTAAGCCACTTCTTTCTTCACACTCACCCCTGATCTCATGATCACAGAGATGGCAGGGGGTGGTGATCGCCGCCGTCGGGTGCTTCTGCGAAGGGGGACAGTGCTGCTCTTGTCTTCGCGTGTGCTCTCATCCACCGCCTGATGGTCGGGGAAGGCTTCATGTCCGTGAAGGCTACTGATATCAGAGTCACTGCTTGATAGGGATGGTGCAAACCAAAGCGATGGCCCACTCGTCTCAGTGTCAGAGTCACTCTCATCGTCCACTGGAGGTGGTACATGTGTCGCCAGCCGTAGGTCCCTAATGTGATGGGGTACGCCATCAACCTGGACACACTGCTGACTCACCACATCGGTCACTGTGCCCCGTTTATACTTGTCAGTACATCGGTTTCCTAGCGGCTTCACCCAGACAGCATCCCCTTTGGCATATCGATTCCGTTCTATCTCAGTGTCCACAGTTGTAGCAGGGTGGATTCCTTTTTCTCGGACACGGTACTGATAGATTGCGTTTGCAGGTGCCGTTCCTGGAGAGACGCCATCCTTCGACATGAGATTATACCAGTACACAGCTTCTGCGATCGTGCACTGCTTCCTGGCTGCAATTGTTTTGATGCTGCGATGGCTTCTCTCAGCTATACCATTGCCAGAAGGCACATAAACGCATCTAAGCCGCAGCCGCACACCCCATTCTTGTAAGAACTGCCTCATCTGATGGCTGCAAAAGGCTGGCTCATTGTCCGTCAGCACTTCATCGGGCGCACCTCTTTCACAGAACACGGATGACAGCTGGCGAATAATGTTGCAAGAGTCCTGGCGCCCGAGGAGTCTCCAGACTGCGAAACGTGTAGGCCCACAATCGATGAGGGTAAGGAAGTGGTTGCCACCGTAGTGTGTGATGTCCATGCCCACTCTCTGCCACTTACAACTCACTCCCAACTCCCCATTCTTCCATCGTGCTGGAGCTGGGTCGATGGATTGGCAGGCCTCGCAACTTTCCACCACTCTCCAGATATCTTTTTTTTCTACTCCTGGATCAATCATCTTGACAAAGTACAGTGTCCGCTTGATGCCAGGATGTCCACACTGTCAATGAATGTCCATGATGTGCGCTGCATCCATATTACACACAACTGCTGCACATGTCTTTTGCAGATTATCAGAATCTCTCCAAGCACCAGCCAGAAGCCATCGTTGAAGGACTCTTGTCAGAGCATCTGCTCTGTTGAGCGCAGACCTGATCAACACTACGTCCATGGTCAGGTTGTACTCTGTGATGGTGTCGACCAAGGTGGCAAGCCGTCTTCGAATTAACATCTCACTCGATGCTCGTGTCATCAGCCGTGCTCTTCCACTTAATGCATCGGTTATCCACCGATGAGTGTATGCCGAGTCAGTCATGATATGTAGAAACTTGGCTTGCCATTGAAGCGCCAAGTTAATGCGCTTCAATGTGGTATCAAGTTCGGCCAGGTTTATGTGCCTTGAATCATTCTCTGGCCAAAGCCAACAGGCATCTTCAATAATGGAATCATTAACTGCAAGGGCAACTCCAAAGGCCAGTGAACTAGCATCTACCCAGACCGTGAACTCATTCCCGCTGATGCACCACTTTACCTGAACGGGGTCATCACTGGTCACAGTCTCTGTCAGCATGCTCCTTAGGGTGACATCGTGTACTGCATCGTCCCATCCCGACGACACGGCTATTGCACGTCTTTTTATGGCCGCCACAGCCACCCTGAGCCAACTGCACACAGGGGAATAGCCTACCATCTTTCCACAAAGCGAAAACACTGTTCATCGAGTGATGTTTGATGAGACCTTGGGGACGTGACTTCCTCTTCTCCAGCAAAGTCCCTCCTTGCTATTGCGCATGTGCAGGCCGAGAACTTTTGCTCCATTACACAGACGCTCTGGTTCCTTACATGTCAGTCCAAAGCTCTCAAAGTGCCTTCTAACCGATTGCACTGACATGAGGCTCTCATTGACGAATATATCATCGCTGTATGAGGATGTTGCCTGTTGCACTGCCTCATCTTGCTGCCGGATAGAATGCATGATTGCTGTCATAATGCCTGGTGCCACATTTAGACCGAACCCTAGCCTGGTTAGACAATATTGGGTTCCTCCAATTTCCACAGTCTGAAATTGCCCCAATTTTCTCTCAATGCGTATTTGCAGATAGGCCCTGCGTAGGTCCAGAGTTGCCACATTCGATCCCTGCTGTCGCCACTCTCTTAATTTGAGTGCACACACATCAGCGCTTGCCGTATATGGGTCGACATGCTCATTGAGCTCACGGTAGTCTAGGACAGGGCGGACCTTTTGTTTGGTCTCTTGTATGACGGCCATCAAGAGAATCAGCCCTCACGGGGGGGGGGTCCAAACTCATCCTCTGGGTATGGAAGAAGCCAGCCATTGTCGATCCACGTCTGCAGTTCTTCTTCATACTGTTCCCTTAGCCACATGGGTGGGGGATATTCTGATAACCGGTTCCGCAAGGATATTGGTGGCTGATCGTTTGACCACTTCCAAGATGCCGTCCATGCATTGGTGTTTCTATCATACTCTGCATGAAAGTCAGGCTCGTCGAGAGTTATGGCAGCACAAACGTGTTCCTCACATCGGAAGAATTGTACCTTGCCAATTCTGTCCACGGTAATTCCACCCAGTTTTGTAATCAAGTCCATACCCAGGAGTAGGTCGTACCCGAGAAGCTCTCCCTCCACAACCAGGGCTCGCACGGCTACTGCAGGCCCTTCGTTGATGCTTGCGCAGAAAATGCTCACCCCACAAGAGGCTAGTGAACCACCGCCTACAGTTAGTACCGGAATTCTCTCTGCTTTCCAAGTGGCACAGCATATCTTGCTCACGAGAGTCTGGGTGCACCCAGTGTCCACAAGTGTGAGGCGCTCGCTTCCATTAATGTGTATGCTTACAGTGGGTAGCGCCCTGCTCAATGACGATCTGGGGAGAAGACTGGCGCTGTAGCTTCTTCCCCTTGCCCGTTTCCCGGACAGGTGCAGGCCAGGTGTCCGGGTTTTTTGCACTTGTAGCACTGTGGCCCGTCAAGTTTCCAAGTTGGTTGACGTGACGAAAGACAATCACAGGCCAAATGGTTGAGTCCTCCACACTTATAGCAGGTTGTAGCGGCGCCCAGGTCCTAGAATCCAACCTGTGATGGTTGTACAGCTGCCGCTTGGTCTATAGTGTTAGGGCTTTTCTTTAGTATTGCTCGTGCCCGCACCAATACTTCCAATATATCCATCTCGTCCACTTGGGATGAAGCACGGAACAGATCTTCCACACTCTTAGGTAATCCCGCAACAAAGGTGCACACCAAGCCTTTGTCTGACATCCCTCCAAAAAGGACCGATAGCGTTTTGAGTTCAGCCAGATATACATCCACCGTTTCCCTGGGATGTAATTTTCGGGCCATGAATTCCTTCCATGCAGTAACTGGATCTAACGCAAATGCTGTAAAAAGGGCGCGCTTGATGCAGGCGAAATCTATTTTCTTCTCATCAGCCAACTGCTGGTATACTGCATATGCTCCCCCAGTGAGGCGCATTGGGACCACGCATTCTATACGCTTCACCCCACTGAGCTGACATATTAATTCTGCTTTTTCCACCCATTCCTGCACTGAGTGATCAGTGCTACTGCCATCAAACAGGGGAATTAGCTTGGGGTCAAATCCTAACGTCATGCTGAAATAGTTTGTGTTTGTTACAACTCTACCTTCAACCGAGTCATTGTTTGTTTTGTTCAGCACACTCTTTTCTTCTACCTCTTCTTTTACACACGTCCGTTCGCTTTAGTGACTAAAAATCGTCTGTCCTCCCGCTTTCCTTTCCTTGTTATTTATGGAACCAGGGTATGAGATTCTCCGAGATTCCCCGAGATTCCCTGAGTCTTTTTTCCACATAAAAGCCTGCGGGCGCCATCTTGATTCTCAATTTGTGCTCTGCAGGCACAAACGTGCGGCCGCTTTAACGGTAAGCCACTTCTTTCTCCACAATCAGTAGGGGATGTTTGAACTGATAACCAGGACAGTGATTTCTCTGAAAGTTTGTGAGTTGTAGTCACCGATAGTAACGTCACAGGTTAATTCACCTTGTGATAGAATACACCTTGTTTATGCCTCTGATTTGGACATTATAAATTGTTGCATGTGATTGAGAATATTGATATTGGTAATATACAAGTGCAACATTTGGAATTCAACATCGCTACATCTGAAAATGAAGCATTCTTGATGGTAAAAGTTATTCTAACGAGTGATGACTTTTGGTATGAGTCATGGTAAAGAGTACTTATGTGATTTTATGGATAAAGGGCCGATGTGCGAGCCATCATATCTGGCCAGGTCCTTAATGAAACTCCTTTTCTTTGATAGGGGAAAAGTCACTAGTAGGTGATGCATCCTTTTGTCAGCAATCATTTGGCCGCATGGCAGGTGATTGTATGGACATTTGTGACTGTGATAACATGGCGCACCTTTAAAAGATTTTTGCACATATTTTTCTTATCATACTGCATGCCAAGGTTGCGCTGATTTGTGTTGTTGGAGTTGTAGAAAGATGTGCAAATTTTTTAATCGTTATTTAGTGTTGGGTTGTATTTGTTTAAGGTATTTTTCCGATTATGTTTGTTTCATTATATGATACGGGAGGAACCTTAATAAAAAAGACACCAGAAGACAAGATACATTTAAACGTGATAAGCCATGGAGCAAGTCCATGTATTTATTTTTACTAACCACAAGGGACGCAACTCTCGTATTGTTTTATATTAAAGAGTTGACCGAAGGGGACATAACTCATAATATGACAGTATTGACGTTTATGCACATAGAACGTGCATTCCTCTTCCTGAGAAATGTTGCTTTTAATACCTGTATCGATGAATTTCTGGACCTCGCTTGCAATTCCACCTGCAGTGTAGTGGTTGTCCATGTTTTTCACCAGCTGTGGGTTGACATTGGGGGACCACGCTTTTATCTTCTCGCTCATGAGCAAGGCTCCCATGATTGAGAAAATGGCATCTGTGGGCATGTCCTGTGTATGGTTCTTTCGTAATTTCCCTTTTATGCGTACTGTAGCTTGTCAAATTGTGGTCTCAAAATGACCAGCAAAGAGTTAATTTTTCGTTATCCTGGCATTCAAGGTCTCAAGTGCAACTGAGGTGCTAGTAGTTTGATATTTGACTACTATGGTCTACAATGAGGTACTGTTGAAATTTCTCAAATGTACTTACGTCCTGTTGAAAATTCAACATTTTCTGGAATATGCTCTCTTACAAATCTTCAGGAATACTTCCTCTAAGTTTGGTTGGGTGTGTAGCTCTGGTTTTACATGGATAATATAAGCTTTATGAAGGTCAACAATGAACTGATGTACGTCATGTCCAGGTATAATATTATACCCCTTATGGCATTATGAAGCGCTTGTAGTCATGTCATTATTTGGTAGTTGTTTTTTGGTGCTGTGGTATGTGGGCCTGTTGTATTTTTTTAGGTTTGTAGTAAATTTATGATATCCGCCTGTAGTTCGTGTATTATTTTTTTGTAAGGTCGGGGGGGGGTCTTAGTTGTAGAAGGGCCGTCTTTTGTTGTTTCAACAAGTCGAGGAGTTCTGTTTGTGTGAGTTCATGTTTTCTTGCCGTATGAACTGACACCAGTATTATTTTTTTGCGTTTGGTAACAAGAATTGGGAAAAACGCAGGCGAAATATGTTAAGGTGGATTTATTTTCAAGGAATAATGGAAGACGTTACCGCTGTATTCTGCTATGACGTGCCCTTCTTTTTAACTGTCTTTCTGCTTCCCTGAATCGCATGTGTGGGAACATGCCAACCGGATGCTAACGTCTCCAGCATAAGAGACAAAATAAAAAATCGTCGTTTGCACATGGCTCCACGCATCGCTTCCGTTTGGAAAAAGAAAAATAAGAAACCATAAAAGAATTATCAACCAATGGCAGAGCTCCCCGCCGAAAATAAAGGCCTAAAATATCACAGCCGCTGGGAGCCGGTTTACGACTATAAAAGGAGGGGACCAGAAAGGAAAAAAAAGAGATTCGCCCAGCTGCGTCAGTGAACGCACGGACAGTCTTCCACCCGACCTAAAGAAATGAAGAAGAAAAAGAAAAGAAAAAAGAGATTCGCCGAGCTGCGTCAGTGAATGCACAGAGATTCTCCCACCCGACCTAAAGAGATGAAGAAGAAGAAGAAGAAGAAGAAATAGGGCACCAGTGAACTGAAGCCAACTCCGCTCTCACGTTATGAGCCGAGACGCCTTCAATTCTAACAATGCCTATTTTACACAAACCAAAGAAGGAAAAGGAGAAAAACACAGGAGGCGAAGACGCCGCGCTGCTAGTTGTTGATAAATGTAGTCGCCGCTCTCAAGTTAAAAGCCTGGACACATATCACCGAAGTAGCACGACCTGCCGCCCACTTACCACCCCCGTCGTCTGAAAAGATAAGTACGCTTTGTTTAATTATACTACCCTACAAAAGTTCATTCCTTATCAATGCATACACACGCTGGACTACCATTCTCAATTTTCCTACAACATTTATTTCTATTCCTACGCGCAAACAAACAATAGTGACCCGAACTTGAGATGAAAACACATTTCCTTTTCTTGCTACAACACCAGTCCTGCAACGAACATTGGTTACATACGCGCGCACATGTTATAACTAAAACGTTCATTTCTTTCAACAGCAAATAAACGACGTTTACCTTCTCCATTAATTGAGTCTTTGTTTCCTTCAATTCCTCATTCGTTTCATTATTATTTTGTAACGGGATTGGGGTATTTATATATCCTAGTCCCCTACACATGTATGTTCCTGAAAAAAAAAAGAAAAAAAACTGCAATGGCAGCCGATAAGTAGCTTAACCTCGCCATTTATTCGATCACAATATTACAGGGCCTTACACGAATGCACTATTTATTTATTTCATTCTTTTTTTTAATTTATTTTTAATTGTATTCTTTGTGGATGCCGAGTTGGAACATGCTACTAAATAGACAAATAGGATCTTTTGAAATTATTACAATTTCATCCAAAAACATAAAAAGCCTATGATTTAAATTTTATGGGAAATGGCATAAATATTTGGGAGTCGACATTTTTCTGGAAAAAAATTGGTTAATATTTAGCTAATTGCGCCACGATAATAAAGCAGATAACATTGCTTATTGTTGAAATTGACAAAAAAAAGTAAATAGTTATCATTGATTTAAATGAAAACTCAATTTTTCTCTACAATCACGAAGAAGAACCGAAAAATGAACAAAGTTAATGTGACAGTTTTCATTTCGAATGGATGGAGACTTTTTCTTTTACATAGGCATCACCACTTATCAAGGCTCAGTGACCACTCGAGGATAAGGGTTAAGAGTGTACAGTAGTCAATTGGACAATATAGTTATCGTAAGTAATGGAAATTTGGTAAATTTGTTAACTTAAGTGAAACGGCTCATCCAAAACTTGTTTATGTTGGACTTAAAGACAAGCAGATTGTACTCAGCTGGAAAGCAGGAAAATGGAAGACAGTTCCACAGGCATGCACTTCTAAGAAAGAAGCTTTGTTCATAGAATCTACGTTTAGGTTTAGGCACAGATAAAGAGTGGGGGGGGGGGAATTATTGATAGTGTTTTCAGCTAGATGAGTGTTTCTTTTGAAAGTTTGACAGGGGGGACCATACATTGAAGCTCAGTCGAGCACTTGCTATGAAAATAACGATAAAGCAGAGACAAACTTGCAACATGTCTTCTGTGAAATAAAGGTTGCAGGGAAGAGAAAAGGGACGTCTCCTATGAGACTACAAAGTCTATTTTGAACTATATCAAGGCAGAACAAGCCCTTTCTAGTAGCTGCTGCCCAGATGTGGCAATAGTACTCCATCTTCAGACGTACCTGGCTTTTGTATAGATAGAGAATTGCATCAGCAGTGAGATATCTACTGGATCAATAGAAGGATCTCACCATTTTTCCAGCGGCCTTGGCAACAGATTTGATGTACATGTTCCATTTCAGATCAAGAGTAAAGGTCAAGCCCAGAGGCTTGTCAAAACATGAGGCCTATCCAAGACGAGAGCCATTCATTTCATTGATGCCAGATGGGAATCAGAACGTTGATGATGTAAAGATGAAAGCTTGGTTTTAGATGCATTAAAAGTAACCAGCCACTCCTTTCCCCATTGTACCACATGCTCAAGATCAGAGGAGAGAGAGAATCAGAGATAACTTGGTTGTTTACTGTCTTAGATGTGCTACCATAGATGGTAGAATCATCAGCATAAATGTCTACGAATGATGTAAGGATGTGATTTGGAAGATCATTAATGTAGATCAGGAAGAGAGTTAGGCCCAGGATGAACCCCTGAAGGACTCCAGCATTAATACTGTGAGCTTCTGATTTTTGCCCATCAACTATTACTCTTATGAACCTATCAGAGAGAAATGATTTAATAATTGAGAAGACATTTCCAGCTATACTATAGCTGGAGATCTTGTAAAGTAAACCTTTATGTCAAACCCTATCAAAGGTCTACGATATGTCAAGAGCAATTGCCCTAGAAACGTTGCCTCCGTCGAGAGATTCGCTAACCCTATGAGATATAACTATAAGCACATCTGCTGTAGATCTAGTAGAATGGAAACCATATTGTGTGCTGTAGTGGACTGGGGGATATATTATACATATCCGCCAATCATACAAAACAGGAGAAATGATTTGAATTGGGAAAGAAAAAATGAATTCCTTTGAGGAAGGAACGAACAACGCATTTACTTGAATTAAACAAACAGGAATTTATTTCATGAAGAAACACATGAAAGAAAAGGGTACCGCACGTATTCATGTCCACGTTCGTCTCTCGCTGTTTACTGGTGAGAAGGGCGGTCTATAGTATGGAGAGAGAGAGAAAATGAGAAAAAGTCAATCCAGTTTGGTGTGCGTCTCTCGCTATTAGCTGGTGAGAAGGAAAGTCTATTGTAGTATAGCGAGAGAGAGAAAATGAGAAAAAGTCAATCCAGTTTAGGGAGATAAAAAGTGTATAAAGTGTACGTACTGTTTGTTAGCTCTTTGTCCCACATAATAGCAAGTGGCGTGAGGCATGCGCGTGCGTGCGCCTGCCGAAAAGGCATGCTGTCGGTCCGTAGACTGCCCAGCTTGGAAGCTGGGCCGAAAAGGGAAGATGTTGCTTATTGCTCTTGCTTTTATAATTGTTTCCGGTGGTCTTTTGTGCATGTGTGGATATCCTTTGAAAGGGAAGTGACGTTGTCCATGTGTGCATACATGTGCGTACGTTAGCGTGTGTGTGTATACACGTGAATGTGAGTGTATGTACATGAACGTGAATATATGTGTGTGTATGGACGTGCGCATGTATGTTTGTGTGCGTGCATGTATATGACAAGTAATATGGCTTGAGATGTGAACATGTGTTTTTGTGTGAGACTAGGAAAGGCTCCCACAATACTCTCCTTCCTAGGAAAAAAAAATATGCAGTGTATATATATATATATATATATATATATATATATTTTTTTTAAGTAATGTTTTTGGCAATTGACTTTTCATCCTGTTTTTTTGCTGTTGGTGTGATTGTTTAAAATAAAACGTCAAAAACGGAGTGTGTTCGTAAAAAAAAAGTATTTACTGGAAAAGGCGCTTTCTCTTTTTTTTTTAGGCTGACATTTGTTTTGTTTGTTTTTTTTTGTTGTGTGCTGATATGTGCAACGAGTTGCTTGGACAGTGAAGTGAATTGTTCATTTGGAAGGAAAATTTTTGTTTCGTGTTGACGTTGTGTGTCAAGTTGACAGTGTCTTCGCAAATGAGTCTGCAGTAGTGTATGTACATTGTCTGTACGGGCGTTTGTTGTGCATTTGTTCATTTTGAACGGTTTTCCAGTTGCCATTGCCTTCGCATGTGAGTCTGCGGTAGTGCATGTACATTGTCTGTACAGGCGTTTGTTGTGCATTCGTTCGTGTTGAACAAGCTTCCAGTTGCCAGTGTCTTTGCACGTGAGTCTGTGGTAGTGCTTACATTGTCTGTACAGGCGTTTGTTGTGCATTCGTTCGTGTTGAACGAGTTTCCAGTTTCCAGTGTCAACGAAACTTCCAGGTGTGAGTTTATCTGTGGGCGTGGTGCATCTCAACTCATTTTTAATTCAGCTTCTTCCTATGTGTTGATAGGGATGTCCTGTAATTGTTTCTTTGTTATTGCGTCTGCTGTGCGGGAGAGAATTGCATAGGCCTATGTGATTTTGCTCCTCTCGTTTGTTGCAGGGTAATGTCAGGAATCCGTGAAAAATGTTTGTCGAGCTCGAATTTTTTAAAAAATTCGGTATGAAGTCGACAGCTCGGTGTTTATTTTTCTGCCGAGTCTGATGAGGGGTTACATCATTGTTGCTTGTAGTTCGTTGAGGTTCTTATCGATAGTAGTTCACTTGTTTTTCTTTGTTGAAATGTTCGTTTTTTCTTTATCTATAAAAATGCGCATCTCGCTCAAAACAATTCCTTTAAAAAAAAGTAGGGTCATCATGCGTGTTCGTTTAACATCAATAAGGCGCCAGTTTGTTGCGGGACTTGTGGTTTAGAATGAAATGCGTGTTTATCTCACGTTTGGGTGTCACCATTTTGTTGAGGTGGTGCAAATTAGGAATAATGAATTGAATTGAGAAAGAGACGAACTACGTGTTAAATTGAATTAAACGAACAGGAATTTATTTTGTGAAGAAACAAGTGAAAGAAAAGGGTACGACACGTGTTTAGTTTGGCATGCGTCTCTCGCTGTTTACTGGTGAGAAGGAAAGTCTATTGTCGTAGAGGGAGAAAGAGAGAAAGTCAATCCAGTTTGGTGTGCATCTCTCGCTGTTAGCTGGTGGGAAGGAAAGTCTATTGTAGTATAGAGAGAGAGAAAATGAGAAAAAGTCAATTCAGGCCATGGAGATAGAAAACGTGTAAGGTGTACGTACAGTCTGTTAGCTCTTGTCCCACGTAGTAGCAAGTGGCGTGAGGCACGCACCTCCTGAAAGGGAGGCGGCTGGTTAGCCGAACCTCTCAGCTCGAGAGCTGGTCCAAAAGAGGACTGGAAACAGCTTGTCTCTTGCTTTTATAATTGTTTCTGGTGGACTTTTGCATATGTGTAGATTTCCTTTGAAAGGGAAGTGACGTTGTCCATCTGTGTGTACATGTGTTTACGTTAGCATGTGCGTGTATACACGTGAATGTGAGTGTATGTACGCGAACGTGAATATATGTGCATGTGTGGACGCGCGCGCGTATGCTTGTGTGCGCGTATGTATATGACAAGTAATATGGCTTGAGATGTGAACATGTGTTTTTGTGTGAGACTAGGAAAGGCTCCTACAGTGCCACTAAGAATGTTATTTTTGCTGAGATGCTTGATTACTTCTCTATTTAACACAGATTCCGGCAACTTACTCATGACGCATGGGAGACTTATTGGCCTGTACTGAGAGGGAGATGAGCGATCACCTGAATTTTTGTAAACAAACAATAATGTCAACTAAAATTTTTCAAAACCTGCTAGATCTGAGAAAAATCCAGGGAACAACATTAGATTTGTAAACTTATTGTTGTTTGACCAAATTTATTCAGAAACACCTAACACCCAATTAAAATAGTAAAATATTGGTAATTGTGCATAAAACCAGACCTTAACTTTCAAGTACGCCGGCAGGTGGTGCCAGCGTCTGTCAATTGAGCCCTCATGGATACAATACTTCCATTGTTCTTCAGAACTGCTTACTTATATCTTTGGACAGAATAGTAACATATGTTTGTTAATATATTTTTTTCAAACATATTTACATTTTTTGTTTTTTTCCAATATAGTTACATTTTGTGTGTGTGTGTGTGTGTGTGTGTGTGTGTGTGTGTGTGTGTGTGTGTGTGTGTGTGTGTGTGTGTGTGTGTGTGTGTGTGTGTTTGAATATACTTTATTTAAATATACTTTTTTTATTATTAAACCTACGTAATCTATTACGATCGTGGCCGGTTTAAAAATAAGTGTTTCCGCAATATCATCTACTGGATTCGTACTTATTATGTTGTTTGAACTTAATGTTTTTTTTTTTTTTTAACATATGTGAAATTGTGAAACTATTTTCTGTTGCACATTCACTTTTTTGAAACTGCTATAACTGTTAAAAATGTGACACATAACCCCCCCCCCCAATGTTTCTGTAAATAAATATACTTACTTTTAATGTAAGGGGGTGAAAAACATAAACAAAATATGTTTGAAAATTGTATTCATTCTGTGCTTCCATACCTCAATTGACAGACGCGGGCGGGCGCCACCTGTCGGCGTGTTTGAAAGTTAGAGTCTGGTTTTATGCACAGTTACCAAAATAATTGAAACAAATAAAATTAAAATAATTAAACCGTTTAATCCCCAAAGAAATCATTACCGTCGTAAATGATTTTTTTTAAATTTATTTCCCAGGTGTTAATATTTTGCGAAGCTGCTATACAGAAACGCCATTATGTATTTTGACTGCGGACTCATTTAAAAATCATCACAACATTAAATATACAAATAATTTCGTCGTGTTCTTATTTAAAACAAGTAAAACGAGAAAATATTGGATAATAGTAAGTATGATGTTTCTTAAATTTGTTTGCCTTTTGTAAATATGTTTTTAAAAACTTTTCAACTTATATAAAATTTTATGATATAAAAAACGTTGGACAAACATTTAGAGGAGAAATCCGGGTAAAATTTTACTTTACGTTCGTATTGAACATTTATATATATATATATATATATATATATATATATATATATATATATATATATATATATATATATATATATATATGTATATATATATATGTATATATATATTTCGGTGTGCTAAAAACGAATCGGTAAATATAAGGATACAATAGAACACTGACCATTCTCTAATTTGTTTTTTTTTTAGGGGTAATCGGGGTTGCTGACAACGAATCTGATAATCAAACCCGGCGTAAATTTACCGTTTGCATGGTATTAACCCCTAAACCCACGAACTACTTTCCGCCATTTTACAGCTTCCGTTTACGCTACGTGCGGTAACATAAACGACGGTTGTTGACTGTGCCTTTACTTAGCAAACTGCCTTTTCACATGGCGTACAAATCTTTTGCGGGACATTTAAAATTATACGAAAAAGAAGAAAAGCACTCCAAGTGTGTGTAAGATGGGGAGAGGGTGTAATGTCAGAAAGACATATTTATTTTTAGAACAGAATTTTTAAAAATGCAGTAAAATCTAAAAATATTAAAATGTATTCTTATCGGTAAATGTCGGCGCGTTACTTACAGAAAATGGTTAATTAAACTGCAGAAGCACCTGTTAAACCACACAAGTTCTATAATTGAATCCCCCTCCTGCAAAAAAAGAACAAAAAACATAAAAATGTTTGGTGCTTATGTTTTTGTAAACCACATTAAAAACTACGTAAGAAAAAAAAAACAAACAAAAAAAACAAAAAAAATCCTCCCTCCCCAAAGTACCGTAATGTATTTTTTTAAATTTTGTTCTAGACAATTTTTTCTTCGAATTTTAAATCGTCCGCCAATGAAAAAAAGAAAAAAAATGTCTTACCGACATTACCCCACTCCCATTTGAAATGCTTTTCTCCTTTTTGTATAATTTTAAATGTTCCACAAAAGATTTGTACGCCATGTGAAAAGGCAGTTTGCTACATGAAGGCATATTCAACAGCTGTTGTTTATGTTGCCGCACGCTTGCACGTAGCATAAACGGAAGCTGTAAAATGGCAGAAAGTAGTTTGTTGGTTCAGGGATAATACCATGCAAACAGTAAATTTGCACCAGGTTTGATTATCAGATTCGTTGTCAGCAACCTCGATTACCCCTAAAAAACAAATTAGAGTGGTCGGTGTTCTGTTGTAGTGTATCCCTATATTTACCAATGAATCTGCTAACTGTTTCCGTTGCAGAGAAATAGTTTTCATGATATGAAGAAATTACTTTTTCTAAAAGTAGTTGATCACTTTTCCATGTAAATTTAACTTAAAATGAGCACCCACTTTATGGCCACCTAGTGAGGGGGGGGGAATGTTATGGTTTGTTTATTGTTTAAAAGGTTTTTTCGTTTGTATTTCTGCTTTCATCTTTTAATAAAGACACGAGGAAATTGAAAAATAAAGGAAAATCTGTATACAGATACATGTAATTTATGTTATCAGTGGTGACCATTTCTATACACGCATGCAGATACATATTTTTGCGGCAAACAAGTAGTTTTCTAGATATTAAGCCATGGTATTCTATATGTTATCAGTGGTGGCCATTTCTGTATGTGCAAGCATGTGCATATTTTTGCCATGCGCGTGCTTAAAGAAATCATCACTACTGATAGCATAGAATTACTTGGCTGAATATCTGGAAAACTACTTGTTTTTAATATTTTAAATTGTTCGACAAAGGTTACTGCGCTATGTGAGAAGGCAGTTTGGTATGTGAGTGCTCATTTCACGACCTTCATTTATGCTACCACGCGCTTGCACATAGCATAAATGAAGGTTGTGAAATGGTGGAAAATAGTCTCATGGTTCAGGGGTTAATACCATACAAACAGTAAATTTCCAATGGAAGTGGTTATCATATTCTTTTAAAGCACACCGAAATCTACAAAAATATATATTTTTCTATACAAATGTGAGATGGGCCTTAAAGTAAAATAATACCAAATTATGGTAATTGAGATTAGAGGAAAATAAATCTTTGAAAACTGTAATACAAAGTGAATTTAACCTTTGAGGATTTTATTTTTGGTGAATTTTTTTCGATAATACAATAACTTTATTACCTTATTAAAAACCTACACAAAAAGATAAATGTCTTCAAAAGTCTGATATACACTTGAAACGAAAGAAAAACGCTTCTCATACAAATAATATTTGGCACTTCTGCATGTCAGCAACGGAGATGAGTTATTGACCCTTGTTCTTTGAATGAGAAACAACCTCTATCGGCCGTTCTGTGAACCTCAAATATAAACAAGCTTCCTTGGTAACACAAAATATATGAATATCAAAACATTTATTGCATAAAAATTTATCAAAATATAATTTTAATGTTTTAACATTTCTTTTCTATGAGTGATTCATAACTAAAAATAAGGAATATGTTTTAAACATGAAACATTTATAGATTATTTTTAGAATTATTTGTTTTTTTTACTGTAAGATTGTATAAAAATGTATCAAAATATAATTTTTGTCTGTCAATGTAGCAAAATATAATTTTATAAACATGAAACATAGATTTTTAAGAATAATTTGTTTGTATTTTTTTAAATAGTAAGATTGTATTTAAAAAAAAAATTTTTTTAATTACATTTTCACCCCAAACAAGGCAAATTGCCACTTTGGTGTAGGGGGCTACTATCAGGGGCAACAACTGCTGGGGTACTATGTAGGGATTTGGGCAGCAAGATGTCGGTTCACGTTACACTTGAACTTCTGAACGTCAGTACTGTTGGGGAAGCTGGGATCTGGAATGGAATTCCAGAGTCTAGCGGTTCTGGGGAAGAAACTATTGGAGTAAAAAGATCTTTTACATCTAGGGATCTCTACAGTGTGGGGGTGGGATTTAGCAGCCTGTCGGGTTTGTCGAGGGTGCTCATGTTGTGGGGGCACAAGTGATTGCAGTTCGTCAGAGCATTCACCATTAAAATACTTGTAGAAAAGGCAGACGGATGCAACATTTCGTCGATGGGAGAGAGGCTGAAGCTTAGATGCCAGTTCAGGGCCTATCAGGTTTGCGACTCTCTTTTGAACCTTGTCAAGTAGCAGATGCACCAGCCCAGATGTGGCAGCAATACTCCATACATGGGCGAATGGTGGCCTTATAGAGGTACAGGATATTTTTGGGCGTTAGTAGCTTTCTAGCATGGTAGAGAGAGCCCACCTTTCTTGCAGCGGCCCTGGCAATGCCTTCAATGTAATTGTTCCAACTCATGTTTCCTGTGAACGTTAGGCCAAGGAGTTTGATAGAGTCGTTGGCCATTGCTATAGGTGGTAGAGAGAGTTTCTTGTAATTATTGAATGAAACTAGTTTAGTCTTGGCAGAATTGAACGCGACCAACCACTTTTGTCCCCATTCCACCACAGATTGGAGGTCTTCCTCTCGTGTTTCTGCCATTTCTTTAGAAATGTGTTCATTCGTCTTCCTGTCATGCCTGCCATAGAGTGTAGTGTCAGCAGCATATATACCCATCTAAGAGGCAATTTTGTCGGGGAGGTCATTTATGAATATCAGGAACAATAGAGGTCCAAGGATAGAACCCTTGGGCACCCCCGCATTTATATCATAGTGTTTAGATGTACGACCGTCGACAACAACCTGGATTTTTCTCTTATCTAAGAAGGATTTAATTATGGTATGTATTCTACCAGTGATACAGTATGATCTGATTTTCCTGAGGAAACCCTCATGCCATACCCTGTCAAAAGCCTTAGATATATCTAGAGCCACCGCTCTGCCCTCCCCCGCTTTGTCCAGTGAATGGTATATACGTTCAGAGATCACAGTTAGGATGTTTGCTGTGGAACGGGCTTGTCTAAATCCATATTGTTTGTCAGTCAGAAGTTTAGCATCTGTAAGATGATGAACTAGAGCATGGTTAATTATGGTCTCAAATATTTTGGCAAAAAGTGTGAGGAGGCTAATGGGGCGATAATTTGATGGGTCAGTCCTTTCGCCAGAATTCTTGAATACTGGTACAACAGGAGCAGTTTTCCAACTGCCCGGAAAGCAAGCTTCATTAAGGCATTTGTTGTAGAGTTTGGAGAGAACTGGAGCTACTTCAGCTGAGCACTTTTTTAATAGCACAGCTGGGATAAGATTGGGTCCACATGCTTTTGAGGTGTCAAGGTTTTTTATGATAGCATGCACCTGAGCAGGGGTGGTTTTCAGATCGTCTAGCGTGGCGTCTGTCCGCATAGGAAAGTCAGGTAGGGGATGGTTGGAAGGGTCTAGTGTGGAGTTTGAGGCGAACCGACTGGCAAGCATGTTAGCCTTGTCGGTTGCTGAGGAGACAACCTCGTGATTGTTGGTTAGTGGGGGAATTGTTGATTGCCCATTGTTTGCTACACTGTTGTAGATTTTCCAGAAGTCTCGAGTTCCTAGTTTTTGTGCTTCGATGCACTTTTTAGTGGTTTCCGTAAATTCTCTCTTAGCTGTCGCTATTTCTTTTTTTAACGTTATTTCTAGCTTCTATATACTTCAGTCTGTTTGAACTGAACTTATGTCGGTTAAACCTTCGGTAGGCATGCTGCTTTTGAGCAATGGCAGTTGCACAAGTCGACGTAAACCATTGGGGAGAGTGGGGCTTACTATAAAATTTCCGCATGGGAACATGCGCTTCGATTGCAGTTTTGAACCAGTCAGTGGTCTCGTTTTCACATTGTTCAGCAGGGAGAGAAAAAATATTTCTCCATGGGGCATCTCTAATTAGTTCCCTGATGGCTTCTTTGTCAGCCTTTTTATAATATCTCGTTGTTTTGAGCATTGGCTCTTCAGTTTTGGCTCTAGAGTTTAGGGCGATTTCAACCATTATCACTGCATGATCAGCGTTCCCGAGTGGGCTGTGGGCCTTTGTTATGCAGTCATCGGGAACTGTGGTCAAAAACAGATCTAGAAGTGATGCGTGTTGTTCTTCCTGGTCAGGGAAACGGGTTGGAAACGTAACAATTTGTGATAGGGAGTGAGATATAGTGAAGCTATGAGTTGTACTGCCCGTATACAACTGTATTAAAATATAATTGTAAAGTATAAAAATGTATCGAATTTAATTTACATTTTTTAATAGTATTGTGGTACTTATATATTTTTGAAACTGTGCTGAAATAATAACGTTATTATTTTGAAAGCCATTCTTCCCATGGGGAGGGCGTTTTGTAACTATTCTGTGCTTCCACCTAATAATTTAATAATAAAAAAGATATAAAACCAAAATTTAACCTGAAAAATTTTTTTAAAAATTGCTCGGTACCAAAATTACATAAGCACCAAAATGTTTTTTTTTTGTTTTTTTTTTCAATGAGTGATTTTCATTGAAACCTTTTTGGAATATAGTGTAATTTATTATATTTGCACAATTACAAGGGATACAGTTATTTGTTAAAAAACCCTTCCAAAAGATTGTTTTTAAATTTATGTGGCCACATAAACTCCATTAAGTAGGATTAACTGCCATTCAAAAAATGTTTTATTAAAAAGTAACCGAATTGAAAAAATCATTGAAAAAAATGTTTAATATTAATATTGTTACTAAAAAAAACTGAAATTAAAGTTTTTTTCGGAGAAAAGTTTGCACAAATTTTAAAAAAAGTATGAGTTATCGACCCCTGTTCTTTGGCTGACAAACTACCTCTATCGCCTGTTCTTGAAACTAAAATACGCACATTTTTCTCATGTTCTTGATCTGCAGAAATGCCCGATATTTATATAATCGTAAAAATAATTAAACCACATAGAATGACATTGAGCCATATTATTAAAAATTAAAAGAAATATTTAAAATAAATTTTGTTAAGATTTATTTTTACTTTTAATTAGGTCATAATAGCAGTGACACACCTGGGGTAGAAGGTCCCTGGTGTCACATTTCAGGTGAAAAAAATGTCTTTTCATCGTGCTGAAACCACCAAATTGCATGCAAATTTTAAAATAACATATTCATTAAGCGACACCTTCGTTAATGTGACATTTCACAAATTGAAATCTAATTAAATGTTTACCATTAGAAATTAAATTTCTCTTGTTTGGTTAGAGGAAGTAAAACATCTCGATAACTCATTTGCTTGATAGACTTATATAGTCGTTTCAGGTTAAATTGAACTTTTAATTATTGAGAAAAGAAGCAATGCCATTTGGTTTTCAACAGAATACAGAAAGCATTAATTAGTTGTTTTTGATCTATGTTCCTTACTGAAAAATATTTCAGAATATATAAATATATCTACTTTTTGCTTTTCAAATGAGAAATTGATGGTTGAGATTGATTGATCCTCATTGACTTCAGTATTTATGCTAGCCATCCTCTCATATAGCTCAATTAGTTTGTTGTTTTCAGAGTTGAGCAATCGACTTAAGGCATCGGCATGATCATTTTGCTATGTAGTTTGTATATTACTCAATATAAGTAGCCCTGGACCTTCAATAGCATTCGATGTAGCTTCTGTTGTGCTAAATATAATGGTTTAGTACATATTGTAACTAGTGGCTTATGGTTTATGATGATGAAAAAAAGCTTTCCGATAGAGGTAGGGGTTGTATCATGGAATACCATACACAATTGCCAACATTTCACATTTGATGTTGCTGTACCAGGTTTCTGTATCAGATGTTTTGGATTCAAATACAACTGGTTTGTCATCTTGGATTAGTACCACTGCTAAGCCTTTCTGCAAGGCATCTGCAATCTACCTCCAATGATGTGGGTTTAGTCTGATCGTAGTATGAAAAGTATTTGTCATCAGTAATCATTGCCTTGAGATATGGTGGAACTTTTGATGAGTAGGGGATTGGGATTTAAGACTCTGCAATTTGTGAGGTTTTTTCAGCAATGTTTGGAATATAACTTAACAAAGTTAAAGGTAACTTTACAAATTCATTAAATAGTTGGCTTAATATCTGACGATTTTATTATTATTTGTACTCACTAGAAGTTCTCACACAGAGCTTTATCATAGAAAAAAAAACTGGTAGTATTTCCTAGAGTCTAAATGGTAACAAATCATGGGAGTGGTAAATTTTTTTCTCTCGGTTTTAGTTTTAAGATTCTAACATGTCCTCTTCGTGAATACATATTTTCAGGGTTTTTTTAGCTTGCTATATAGTGTCGTGATTTTTAAACAAGTATGTGTGTATTTGATCGTGACCTGGTGCTCGCAAGTTTGCCATTTTTTAAAGGTTGTATTGAGTGTTCTTTTTTAAAATTTTGTTTTCTGGTCTTTCTTCAGTTTCTTGTAACTCTCCTTAAACGTTTCTATTATAGTCTTCAGTATATGAAATTTGTTTTTATTGTTTTTAAAGGTTTTATTTTGTTTGTACTGTTCCGATTTGTATCTGTATAATTTTAATTTTCAGTCAGTCTTTTTGTCTTGTTTTTGTTCATCCCTCATTCAAATTTTACACATATTTACAGAATTTGCTTTCACTGTTTTTAAAAGTTCTGTTTTGTTGGTACTGTTCCGATGTGTATCTGTATCATCAATTTTCTGTTGTGGCAATCGACCTTAAAATTAAAAGACAACACAGGCAAGAAGAAGATGAAAAACGACAATGCCAAAGAAGAGATGACAAACACAGTGGATACTGTAGTCAACAAATATAGATCCGTTAAGGTTAATTTTTCATAAAGAAACTGAATGGCAGCAGGAGGTCTCAGGCTGAGGGGTGGAATCCAGCTGGTGTTGGAACAGGCACAGCTGACGCTGACAGACCCAACCTTGCCGTGCGGCAATCTAGGCGCGACTGACTGCTTGTTGAAAAAAAACGCTGTATTTATACTCGTCTGGCAGACATAGTTGTAGACATCCTGGCTTTGCAGCATTGGTCATCATTTTTCCTCCATGATTTGTGTTTTTTTTGTGTCTTTAAAGTGCTGAAGGTAGTCATCTGTTTGAGATTTATATTCATGTGTCATATACAAATTGAGGCTGGGAAAGTTGTGAATATTATTCTAGTGGGAATGGTACTATTCAGACTTCCACTGGATAATTATTCACATTGAAGTGCTTGTCAAAACAGCCATCGGCTGTGGTTTTTACGTTTTGAATGGGGATCCTGGTGAGTGGTTTATGTTAGTGGAAACCATGACATTTCTTTTTCTGCTATTTTTTGCTTTAGTCGTACATGCTTCTAATTTAGTGTCTCCCTGTGAGAAATGTTTTTATTTTTCGATCCTTTTTTCTTCTCTTTCAACCGGTTTATCGCTTTGACTTGTTTTTGTAAGCTTGTTTATCTCGGCTTCTACCCAAGTTTAATCGTCCATTTTCCTTTATTGGCCTTGTTCTAATTTAGCTTTTATAGTACTAATTTGGCACCTGCATAAATATGATTCTTTGAATCTGTAATAATCTCTGTTAGTATATATGAGAAAAGTTTCACGTTTTCTGTTTTTTACTTTTAACTTATGGATGAGTTTTGTTTTTCCTTCGTTTATAAATCGCCTGATGTTTTCTACCTCCTCTATTTCATGCTTAAGTAGTTATCTTGTTTTTTATTTCTTGATCTCGACATTCACAGTGCTTATATTTTGCAAGTATTCAACATGTGGGATTTCACTTCGAAATGTTTCTTTATGTTTCATCCTTTATTTTTCAATTCTATTTTTAATTAATTCAAGCTATAAAAGCCAATGTTTTTAAATAATATTTTTGGTCTGTGATTTTTTGTACTGTTGGGTGGTAGTCAATAGTCATTCGTTTCTGATAGCTCCATTTTTTAGATAACCTCTCTAATAGCACTCAATTACCAGTGTATTTTCTTTTGCTTTCTATTTTTCCTCCAGGTTTTCAATGTATGGTTATTTTTGCTCTCCTGTGTTTGATCTGTATTATTATGGTACCTTAAATTAGAATGTTGCTTACCTGTTCAGTGTTTGATATTCTTGTTTCTGAAATTCAAACAACCAACATTCACAAGATGATGACCAGGCCCTCATTCTAGACAACTTTGGAAGATATGACAGTCATGACAACCTAATATATCTTCTGTCTCCCACGGTTTTTAATCATTTTTAGTAATTTCTACATAGTGTGATTTTTCTGGTAACAACAGGTCCAGAATTGTTTTACATAAATAGTATTTATTTCTCATATAGATGCAAAATGAAATGCGCTATCACACATATAAAAAGACAACATACAGGACATAAATGTAACAGCTTAGTATAAGTTTCATGCAATTTCCACATATCTTATTGGGGAAAACTGTACGATATGTTCTCTGCTTTTTAAGGATGGATTTCTTTGGATCCTACAATTTTTTTCTTGCTAAATTCTTCAATGGCAGCACAATTTATGATTGATAGCTTGCTTGCGTTTGGGGAAGAAAGAGATGGTGAGGGGATTTTTCTGAATCTCGCCTGATGAATATTTGCTAAATGTTTCTTTTTGAATTATTTTTCTATATTGTTAAAAACTTATTGTAGCTTTACAAAAAGCCTAATGTTTTAAGATAGAATAAGTCTTGCTGTTTCCCCAACTGTATTGACATGCAGAAATTTAAAAGTAATGTGAATAGATATCTTGTTGCTCAACTCTCTGCATAGTATTCCTGCAACTTATATCCCTGATAGTAGCCCTCTTCATCAAAGTGGCTCTTTTCCATGTTTGGGGTGAAAATGTAATAAAAATGTGAATATAAGTCTTCTAACAGGCAATGAGAAAATCATGTGATAGGAATCAATAAAGCTAAAATTAAATGAATTGGATCAACTTTGAAATGTCATTAATTTAATTAGTAAGATAGTTTTTTTCGGACTATATCAATTTCTTTTCTAATTTCTTAAATGTCTGGACAAATGTATCAGTTGGCAAACTAATTGTTTTAATAATAGAAAGAAATGAAGACTTAGATTGAAGATTTGATTTATGTCCCTTGATATTGATGCAGATTTTTACCTTTTGTTAGAATTTTTTACCTTTTGTTAGAATATGCTCAGATCTCTATTTAAAAATGGGCTGGGTAATGCACTGATGGAATAAAAACGTTTCTATGAAGGAATCAATGCCAGTAGAAATAATTATTAATAATATTATGCACCTACGTTGTTTCAAATACTTAATGTAAAGTAACATAAAATATTTTTCTTTTATTATTATGTATCTTATTAAATAAAATCTCTTTTATTCACAGCATCAATGGACCAGATGCAAATAATTTTATGGAAATATTCGGAATAGAACAGTTGGTATTTTAAGGAAATTCCACGATTTTATTTAAAAGAAGCAATGCAAATAAACAGGGCAAAAAAATCATATTCATGTGAGATATGTGGGTCATTATTTGCACATGTTTCAAAGTTAAAAATACATATACGAAAACACACAAGAGAAAAACCTTATGCTTGTGAAGTATGTGGTTTAGTATTTTCAGTAAAATCTAATTTGAAAATCCACATGCGAAGACACACTGGTGAAAAACCTTTTGATTGTGAAGTATGTGGTTCTTCATTTTCACAAAAATCATCTTTAAAAACTCACCTGAGAATACACACAGGAGAAAAACCTTATAGTTGTGATGTGTGCAACTCAGCATTTTCAGAAAAATCCACATTAAGAGTCCACCTACGAACACACACTGGTGAAAAACCTTATGTTTGCAAAGAGTGTGGCTCAGCATTTATAAAGAAATCAAAATTAAATACTCACATGCGAACACACACTGGGGAAAAACCTTTTGGTTGTGAAGTGTGTGGCTCAAGATTTCGAGAAAAATCCAACCTTAAAACACACATGCGAACACACACGGGAGAAAAACCTTTTTCTTGTGAAATGTGTGGCTCAGCATTTTCACAAAAATCTATGTTACAAATTCACATAAGAACACACACTGGAGAAAAACCTTTTGTTTGTGAAGTATGTAGCGCAGCATTTTCACAAATATCGAGTTTTAAATTACATATACGAAGTCACACTGGAGAAAAGCCTTATGAATGTGATGTGTGTGAGTTGGCATTTTCAGAAAGATCAAAATTAAACATCCACCTGCGCACACACACTGGTGAAAAACCTTATTCTTGTAAAGTATGTGGCTCAGCATTTTCACAAATATCTAGTGTAAAATTACACATGCGAACGCATACTGGTGATAAACCTTATGCTTGTGAAGTGTGTAATTCAGCGTTTTCACAAAAGTCTGGTTTAAATTTGCATATGAAAACGCATAATGGATAAAGCTTTTTTAGATGTATCTAGATCACGTTTAAAAAAGTGGTTATCATATATAATCACATATCTTTGTACAAAATTTCATCGATCATAGTTGAATTAAAATAAACTTGCTAATGTGTAACAATATAGGTGTTAGACAAAAAGAAAAATTGATATGCAACCGCAACAAACGTTGAGATTCAGATGAAAAGAGAAAGAGGGAAAAAGACAAAGAAAAAGAAATGGAGGGAAAGAAAAGACTTAAACGGTGTCAATTCGTTATAGAACCTATAAAAGAAAATGATTGTAAAAAATATGATATGTTTACTCAAAGAAAACTTTCAGTTATTCTCTGGCAATAAACCTTAGTAGAATTTGGCAATAGACTTTCTTAAATATTTGCTTTATTAAGTAATAAAATCATTTATCAAAAATTTGTGATAACTGAATAACGGCTTTTTGTTTTGATAATGTCAAGTCCTCTTCAGGATATATTGTTACATATCAGAAGATTTAGTTATCTATTTTTCCTTTTTGTCATAAACCGAAACATGAAGTTGACTGATATCAAGGATAAAATGCCTTTGTGCAGGTTTTCTCAAATCTGTGAAGTAGTGAGAATTGCTTATCAAATAAAAAAAGGCAGAAAGGACCACAGATGCACATGAACCGCCATTATTGTTAATTATAATACAGCCATTAACTCCCTTTTCTGGTGTCTAAATTTTGAAAAGGGATAAAACAGAAAAAGATATGATTACAAGGGCAAGGCCAAAAGGGGGAGAAACCTCCTATTCACTGAAGCAGGGAAGTGGAAAATAAACGAAAAAGGAGGAGAAGAAATGCAAACGTTAACGTACATTGGAAACTAGTAGTCTGATAATGCATCCTCCAGAGTTGGGAATTTATTACATTACTGATAATGTATTATCGATAAATAGGAGTTAAATCTATTGGTAAGAGGAGTAAAGTTATGGTGTCCGGGTTCTCAATATAACACAGTGAGACAGTCAGAAGATGGAGAAATCTTACTGGACTGGACTCGGAAACTCTGCTTTTTTCTACAACGGACTGTACACTGTTGAAAGTCTGACCCTTAAACTTAGGGTTGGGGACTGAACTTGATAACTGGCGAAACCACTCTGCTTTGCATTCTCCTGGACTGCACATTGTTGAAAATCTTACCTTCACAATTAGAGTTGATGACTATGCTGTATGCTACTTTGTTGGGAAACTCTTCCTAAGAGTAGAGTTAATGGCTAAACTTGAAAATCACCCAGGTTGACCAAAAGAGTTCGTCCACATATGAATATTAAGGGCTCAAGTTGATACTTGTGAAGATTGAGAGTATATGATACTTCTACCAATAATTATTGTAATTTTATCTAAAAAGACCAGTCGTCGAAGTGTTATTCTTTCTTGCTTTAGTTTAACTGACCTTTGCTTTCCAGTGATATGGCCATTGGACAAAGAATGCTAGATGATTGGCTTTTTTTTATCTTTTACAACGTAGGAGAAAAGGTGTTTTGCTGGACAATTCGATTGAGAAACAGTATATAGGTAATTTTATAATACAGCTATATTAGTTTTGTAAGAAGTTGAAAATATCTAAAAAAAAAAAAAGAAGCTTTTCTTTGATTTTATGTAAAATTCAGTTGTACAAGATATATCAATACACATTATTTCTTGTTCAGTCTACTGCAGATATTTGTTTATACTATTGGAACAATCTCATTTGTT
The DNA here is from genome assembly GCF_053919585.1 of Euprymna scolopes. Lineage (NCBI taxonomy): Eukaryota > Metazoa > Mollusca > Cephalopoda > Sepiida > Sepiolidae > Euprymna > Euprymna scolopes. Next base: position 315,166 of record NC_136486.1, on the reverse strand, counting down.
TGATTCTGATTGAATGTTAATTTAGCTGAGTAAATATAAAACTACATTGCATGTTTCAGTACAGAGTTTGTATAAAGTTACTATCATCTGTCTTCTGTGCACAAGCTGAGGACTTTCTTTCCAAGAGGAGTGTTTTTTTTTTTTCCATAATTGATCAATTAAAAATGATTGCACCAATGAACCTTATTTATCACATTCCCAACATGTCAAGGGACATACTTTATTGTGAGGTTTGCTTGAGTTTACATTGTTGCCGCAAGGTTTCCGAAATATTTATGTAGTATTCTTACATCAATGAGACATGCTGAATTAAAGTTGCTGAATTTGTTCGCATATGAAGCAAGTTTGATTTGTTGTTTACCTCCAACCATAAGTTTTACAAGGACAAGTTGTGATATATGAGAGTTTACTATTTCACAACTCTCACGATTTTCTTTAAGAAGTGAAGGTTGTCAATTGTGATTTTAATTTTCAATTAATGTCTTGGTTCACAATAATATCGATTGATCTAACTACCTGGAAAAGAAACAAACATTTACTGAATGCTATGTTGTTGGAGTCTGGTTCAGTAACACGGTTAAGGGAGCTGCTTGTGCAAAAATTACTTCCTTTTATTCATCAGTTCGTGGTTTGTAGACATGCAAATATATGTTACATGTTAGGAACAACCCATTCTGATTTTATCTCAATTGCACCACGTAATATAATTCTGTATTCAATATGTTTTAATACAGGCTTGGTTTAGTAGGTACTTTGCCTGAGTGAATGTACATTTTAATATGTTCACATCAGCAGTATGTGTTATTGCAGTCTATGGCATATATTACAGGTTCATATTCATTATAAATTATAAGTGAAAAGTTATAGAATTTAGTCCTGCAATAACCAATTATTTGAAATATATAGTAGCTTTTCTCTTTGACAATGATAAATAATTTATGCTGACTTATTATTTTCTGAACTAATTTTTTGAGAAGTTGGTATCTGCGTTATTTTTGTGTGCACTTTCCAATAAATTCAGAATTTTATGAATTGTGATGTTATTATAAAACTGGATTTGTAGAAGCTAAGCAGCCATAGCTTAACATACATTTTTTTAGTGATCCCAGCTTGCAAAAGAATGAATAGATTTTGTGATTTCTAGTTATCTTTCATAATCTGATCAAGCATGTCTGGGATTGATACCAAGAATCAGATTGTAACCTTTTTGTAGCTCTGTGTAGAATTTAGCTGAACAGACCAGTATTGTCTAATATTTTTTATTACATTTTCACCCCAAACAAGGCACATTGTCACTTTGATGTAGGGGCTACTATCAGGGACATAAGTTGCAGGGATACTATGTAGGGAGTTGAGCAGCAAGATGTCTGTTCACATTACACCTGAACCTCTGCATGTCAGTACAGTTGAGGAAGCAGGAACGCTGAAGGGAATTCCAGAGTCTAGCAGTTCTGGGGAAGAAACTATTAGAGTATATATATTTCTTACATCTAGGGATCTCTATTATGTAGGGGTGGGTCTTTGCTGGTTGACGAGTTTTTTGGGACAATTTATGTCAAGGGCGCACAAAGGGCTTTTTTATTACATTTTTACCTCAAACAACGCACGTTGCCACTTTGATGTAAGGGGCTACTATCAGGGACATAAGTTACAGGGGTACTATATAGAGACTTTGGCAGCAAGATGTCAGTTCAAGTTATGAACTTCTGCATGTCAGTACAGTTGGGGAAGCAGGAACCCGGAAGGGAATTCCAAAGTCTAGCGGTTCTGGGGAAGAAGCTACTGGAGTAGAATACTCTCTTACATCTAGGGATCTCTACTGTGAAGGTGTGGGATTAAGCTGCTTGTCTGGTGTGTCAGGGGTATTTATGTCGAGGGGGTACAAGTGCTTGCAGTTTGGAGGATTCAGTGTTAAAGTACTTGTAGAACAGGCAAAGGGATGCTACATTTCGTCGATGGGACGGAGACTGAAGCTTAGATGACAGTTCAGGACCTATTAGGTTTGCGACTCTCTTTTGAACCTTGTCTAGGAGTGAGAGACTAGTAGCAGATGCACCAGCCCAAATATGACAACAATACTCCATACATGGGCGAATGGTGGCCTTATAGAGGTACAGGATATTTTTGGGCGTTAGTAGCTTTCTAGCACGGTAGAGAGAACCTACCTTCTTCGTAGTCGTCCTGGCAATGCTCTCAATGTATTTGTTCTAACTCATGTTTCCTGTAAACGTTAGGCCAAGGAGTTTAAAAGATGTACTTTCAGATAAAGTCTTTGTCCATTGCTATTGGTGGTAGAGAAGGTTTCTTGCAATTATTGAAGGAAACAAGTTTAGTCTTAGCAGTATTGAATGTGACCATCCATTTTTGTCCCCATTCCACTACAGATTGGAGGCCATCCTCTAGTGTTTCTGCCATTGCTTCTTGGCAGCATTGAACTAGCATTACAAGCGTATGCTGTATTTTCGTGGGCATCAGCAATATTACATGCCTAATGTGCTTCAACAAGTCATCTTTTTTATTTGTTGGTCAATTTTTAAAAGAATTACATTGATGGAAAGAGAATAAAATAAGCATTCCAATGATAATTTATTTTTCTTTTATGCGTTCAATATTTTTATGCTCCAAGTTAAAAATGAAAAAAAAAAAACGATAAAAAATGATGGCAGCAAAAAGGGAAACTATTTTTTCAATGTTTACATTTCATATGTTACGTATGCGCGGGGTTAAATTTGATTGGATATGGCTGAAATTTAACAGGCTATATAAACAAAAGTTCATTTCTACTGGTGTTTGATTTTTATTTTTACGGTCACAGGAAGCAAAGTTGCGAAGAATATTTCAAAATTGATGTGATAAATCAGCATATATCATCCATTTTCATATAGATAATAGTTTCAGAATTATTTTCATGTATAATATGTAAATATTTGATAATCATTAATTGTGCGGAAATTTCTTTAAAGTGTTATCTTTCATAGAAATTAACAGATAAACGGCTCGCTAATGCTAACATAATGCACTGACCTGACTAAAGTACTGTTTTTCTGCTTTCGTTTTATGAGACAAGTCATTTTTTATTCTGAGTTTGTCAATTTAAAAAAAATATTTTCAAGTTTTTCAAATTTGATTTCCAAAAAATACTATATTGAAACAGGGTTATTTATCCTTATTTTCGTATTCGCTGTTTTTTTTTTGTTTTTATTTTTCAGATTTTATAAGAAGTTTTAACATCGTTCGTTTTGCATCACGTTCGTTTTTTTCCATCACGTTTGAGTTTTCTTTTTTTGTTTTTGTTTTTCCGATTTTAAGAAATTTTAACATCGTTTGCTTGCATCACGTTCGTTTTTTTTTCGATTTTTTTAAAGAACTTTTAACATTTTTTATATAATATTTAAACAAGGTTATTACTTCGCTTATTCTTTTATTTTGATTTACCCCCCCCCAACGCACACACCTCTAAACAGCCAGACAACGCCGGGTACCCCCGCTAATAACAAATAGAAGGTACTTGTGCACTTATGCTACTATGTTGAAATAGTAACGTTATTATTTAGAAACCCATTCTTTACATGGGGAAGGAAGGGTGTTTTGTTAACTATTTTGTACTTTCACCTAACAATTAAATAAAAAGATATCGTGAAACTTGAATTTATTTTTAACTCATTGTCAAGACCATTTTTTCGAATCTGTAAAATAAACCCGTTTTTGCATTTCTAACTGAGGATATGTAAATAATAATAATAATAATGATAATGATAATAATTAGGCAGTTCGATAAAAAATTTCACTGTGATGCATTTTGTAAATTTTTACCTTGTTTCCACCTTAACATTTTTTTTTAAAATGACTACCTGTTAAGGTTTTCGGGTATGCTGAAAACGAATATCGGATTTAAAATTTCCGGAAATAAGTAGCTTGATGGATATTAAGCTATGTCATTTCTTACGTTATTGCTGGTGGTCATCTTGGTATGCATGTTTGTGCATAGTTTCTCAGGGTTGTACTTGCATGCTTGTGCATATTAAGATGGCCACCAGCAATAACATAAGAAATAACATTGCTTAATATCCGGAAAACTACTTATTTGCAGAAAATTTAAATGCGATATAAAACCTATAAAAGTAGTCATTTTAAATATTAAGGTGGAAACAAGGTAAAAAGTTACTGTTTTATTTCTTTGTTTACATAATTGAATTTTCAGTAAAACAACAATAGAAATGACAAAAATTACCACCAACTGGTGAATGTATAATTGTTGCTTATCAGGATTTCTGGTACTGTGAAAGCTACATCGAGGATTCATGTAGAGTACGATTTATGGTTGCATGTCAGAAAATAGGGGTATATTTGGGGCCAGATAGAGAGGATTTACAAAATTGAAAAAAATGCATTAGTTCTGGTCGACTATGGGAATTTTCATCTTTTACAGAAATCCAAAATCTATATGAAAAATTTTCTTCGATTTATTTCTGAGATTAATTCATATTTACTCATTTTTTTGTTTTCTTTGAGGGGAGTAGTAAATACCGGCCATGAATGCTCTTAGGGCATTCAATGGCTACACCCAAGATTAAGCTCTCCTTTGGTGAGGAGGCAAGAAAATGCCTATTCTCAATAAAGCTATATTTAAATACCACTATAATACTTAATTTTGTTCATGAATAGACACCCACTGTATGATACCATGTGCCAATTTAAAAAAATTGATATTTGTACATCTTAATTTATAATTCATTGCTTATGGTAAAGAGATACAGCAAATTTGACTGCATAATCAGAAAGAACACATAATTTTATATAAAAGTGTCAAGTTTCATGAGAATAGCTTGAAAAATAAATGGTGGCGAAATTACCGAATTTCTTGAAATGTTTAGGTCCGTAATTTAGCCCACTTTTTCTAAAGAAAAATGTCCACGGGAAAGCCTAAATTTTGGCACTTAAAATTCTCATAACTTTTGAATTACTGATAGTATTTGCATAATTCAAACAGTTTTAATCATCTTTTACATAACTCTTTTCATGCAAGTTGATAAAATAACAATTATCTAAAAATAAAAATCAACTTGTAATGCTAAGTGAACGTTGTCATCCGTTTTATTTTTTTTACCCCATTCCGCTACAGACTGGAGGTCCTTCTCTAGGGTTTCGACCATTTTCTTAGATATGTGTTCATTCATTTTACCTTCATTTAAACATTAAATGAACTAGGAAAAATGTTTAGAATACAATAAGTACATAGCAATTTCTACGTTGACATAATTAGTAGAGTATATGCGATCCTTTTTTATGAATGACTTGTGAAAGACATGGCATTTATAAAAAGCGTTGGTCCACAGAATTAGTCAAATTTGTGATTTTGTCAACAGTTATTCCTCGCGATACCTCTTAGAAAGCATCCCACAATTCGTCTTTGCTCTTAAATTGGCGTCCACTTGCATAGAGGTGTCACTTCATGATACTCAAAAGGTTCTTAATTGGGTTCAAATCTGGCGAATTTGCAGGCCACTCCATCTTCTGTAAGCCAGAGAACCCCAGTTGTTGAAAATACTCTTTGCTTTTGTTTGCTGCATGCGAAAGAAGCATTATCCTGCATAAAAATAGTTTTTCTGAACGTCAACCTTTGCTTCTTCAGCCATGCTTCAAAGTGCTCCTTCAGAAAAGCTATGTAAGCATTTGACGTCATTTTTACGCCTTCTGGGACTTTCCCTATGCCAACTAAAGTACCTCCGATAATCCCAGCCCAAATCATTATTCTACCACCACCTTCTTGGCGCCTTTAATGCTGGTGATGAGGTCGTTCATCTAGGACCCATCCCTTGCTCCAGCCATTTGGGCCATCAAGAGTGACACGCACTTCATCCATGAACAAAACTTTGGAAAAGTCCATTTTCATGTTGTCCTCTGTCCATTTCAATCGGTTTTGTATGTGATGTTGCTTTAATGGAGGCTTTGTTACAGTCTTAGCAGACTTTGCCACTTCTTTCAGAAAGGCAAAATCGAGTACTTTTTTTTAGACATTCTTCAATCCAGCTTGATCAAAGATTCTCGACTTGTCTGCCCAGGGTGCTTAACAGTTTCACGTTTAATTTGGAGTAGAGAACGGCGTGAAACAACTCTAAATTTACTTTTATCAGCTCTCTTACATACCTCTGTAGGGTCCTTGGCAAAGTTTTTCACAGTTTGATGGTACCTTCCTATGATTTTCGATATTTCGATGGTAGTTTTACCTTTTGCTAGCTGTTCTGTAATAGTACTTTTTTCAGAACTACTCAAACCACCTTTACAACCCATTTTATTGATGAAAAAAACTGCCGTCTAATAATTTGACATACGTCAAATACCATGGATTCAGCAATCATGATGGCAAGTTATTTACATTGCGCAGAACAGTACGAAAATTTCACAATACGAGTAGCTTAGCATTACCAACGTTTCCGATACAAACCTACCGGTAAGTTTCTGAAACTGGTAGAAAAATGCTATCTCGTTAATAATTTGTACACGCAGTGTATATAGATGTGTATAGTTTGATAGATCTTGAATAAAATGTGTAAGGAAAAATAGTGAGAAAGACATCTTGCTCTGACTGAGGCACGAGGCAGATATCATTTCTTTAAAAAAATGTTTTTTATGAAAAAGGCCAACAAAATTATTTGTTTTCAGTGGTTTCAGGCATAGAATTTAGGCGATGCATATTTATATAAATAAATATATATGTATATATATATCTTTATTTTAATCAATCCACGAAAATTTACAACTCCAAGTCTAAGGTGCGTAACAATCATATTCATGGTTTAATCTCAGGAGATGGAGCGAGTGATCGAAAAGCTGGTCTACCCGACAGGAAAAATCTGATTCAACTGATTGATTTTGGCACGCGTGCTTTCTTTTTATAGGTTTCAAACCAGCTTCACCAAAAACTGTCAGAAAAAATATGTTGAAATTCGTTTTCTTCGTAATTCGATTGGATGAAAAAACAAACATCTTTGTCACGTGAGGCATTTCCAGCTACGTCGGCGAAACAAGACAGAATTCTAGTTTTGTGCATGGAGATTGCGTGGGTGTAGACAACAGCTGTACATGAAACTGAAGCGTTTCTTATACAGACGTTATGTTTCTTGCATGTCGCTACAGGATTTTTACTGTTATATTTCACTTGACTTATGATTGAGCCAAAACTTTAACGAGGCATAATATTTGTACTAACTTTTTACCCCTATATTTTAATGTTTTATTTAGCTGTTTTTCTTTTAATTATGAAAACTTTGCTGCCATTTTTAAGGTTTTGTCATTTTGCGATATTCAAATAAAATTTTGCTAGTTTTATGGAATGTAAAATAAGTAATTTTTATATGCGATTAAAACCTTGATTCTTCAATATAGAGTAAAAATTACGATGAATTAATTTCATTTTACTAGTTTGTACACATATTTTTTGTAATAGGTATCGAAAATTAATGTCATACCTATTAATAAATAATTTCAGTGGCATAATGGGTGGAGGGGTGAACAAAATAAAATGAAAACAGATGTTAGTAAACCTTACCAACCCTTTCTAAATGGTAGACTACTTCTGTTTTCTGTGGATTTCTAAGTGGGACTGAAATCTAGATGGCAAAAGAAAAACATGGTGGGAAGTTTGGGAGTATGTGATGTCCTTCCAAGATGAATGCAATTTAGGAGGAGGCCAGGAACAACAAGAAAAAAATAAGAAGCAGGTATATTGGAAGGTTCTTATTAGGAGAGGGGCATTCATTTGACTAGCTCGGAATCTAAAAAGGCTTACCTTAAAGGGTCTGCAGTCTGACAGGACCAGGAACTGCGTGTGCCATTCTCAAGCAGGAACTACTTACTTAAACTTGACTCCTATGCATACACAAAAGGTCACTACTGTAATCCATCTTTTTTCAAAATCCACAAAATGTAATTTATTTCTATCACATCTGATGTTGACATTTAATTAGTGTTTGAAGAACATGATCAGATCCTGATCTGCAAAAGATTCAACCCCTTGGTTCTCATTCAGACACAATGTCTAACACAACATTCTCACTTTTGTCAGGATCGTGAGAAACACCAGCTATTCCTTCATGTTCCGTGGTAGTCTGGTGTTGTTGATGATGTAGGATATGTTCAGCGGATGAAGATGCTCGGGATCAATATGAGCTGTCAGCTCTATGACATACCCTCAGTATCACTGAAGTTTGCTGTATTCGAAGAAAACATGTTCTAGTGTTTCTTCTGTTGTGGGCACATGGGCGAATTAGTAATCTGGAACTGTATAGTATGACATCGAGGAGTAATGCATTCCAGGTCAAACAAAACTCGGAGTTCTTGAGATGACTTGAACTTGGCACTCAACTCCACTTGAAGCAGTTTTTTTTTGACAACCTCAACCGCTCGACAAGCAGATCATCATCAGCCCTTTCCTATGAAGTTCTTTTCTTAAAACCAGAGAAAGGTTGCTGGATCTTGGAAGCTTCTTGTGCACGGCCTGCTACTCTGAGGAACTACGTTGTCTTTCAGCCTACGGCAGCCCTCAACTGAATGATCGATGATGAGGTTGTGAAAGGTGCTATCGACCATAGTGTTCCACTCCGATTCCCTGTTAATGTATGATTCAGGAAAGCCAGTTTCTTGACAACTCAATGCCACAACAAGTTGGGCATTTTCAAGCCTCTCTCACACACACCTTGATCACAGACCTGTCTGTTAACCCACTGTCTCTTCCTGTCACAAAGGAGCAAATGCAGTAGGTGCTAAAAGATTTTGAGGTATTTTGCAGACAGAGGAATTACAGCTAATCAATAGAAGATGAGATGGAAAACCTATATGGTGCACACCTCTGTTCTACTGTAACACCCCCTCTTATGAAGTTACATAAGAGTGTTCATCAATTCTATTTTTTCTAACCACAAGCCGAGAGAACGTGATGCTCAGGGCTACCGAGGGTCAACAATTCGCAATTCTGCCCATGTCGCGTTACACAGCTCCCTCCTTCTGCCAGCTACCGCTCACTGCTCTGCTATCAGACCATCTCTCCTCGTCTCCACAGATATACCAGCTTGATCACTCCCATCCTCGGAACAAAGTGAGGAAAATTTCGTCTGTCAGTACACAACTATTTACAAAAAGTCAAGCACCTTTTTGTCACAGGCTGTTTAAACAACCAATTCAGTTTCAATAAAATTAATCTGTACCCTCATGTACAGTTGAAATAATTAAAAAAAAAAACTACAGGAAGCTAGATACGCCCCCTAATCAACCGAATTCCTTTCGATATTTCAAAAAACATTCCCATAATACACTTCTTTCTCTCTCCGTGTGACACACACACGCTTGTGCAGACAATGACCTCAATTCCAACATAACTAATGTCTCCGTATGGACGGTTAATAATTTTAAAAAAACCACAGGGAGCTATCCGCGCGCCCCCCAGCATCCTCCCAGACGGCATGTCCGAATGGATCCATATCCAGAAATGCACCACGAGGTTATGCAAGGATCGGCAAACTTCAATCATTACTGATTCTTACTCTCAGAATCCAACTTAATTTCAACCAGAATTCATTTCAACTAATTACAAAAAATTAATTACTAAGAAATGCGTAATCTTTAATGGCCTCGCAGGCCACGCCCTTCAAGGAGACTCAGTTAATGCCTCGTTATCGCATGAGAAATTCTGTCCCTTCTTTTTTAATTAATATCTCCAGGTGCGAACATCACGCACCTGATTTACTCGCAATGAAAAAATCGATCTAAAAAAAATACACTTTTTGCGCACAATTGAGTGTACCACACTTCACTCAGTGATTCTAATAATTATTTCCAATTAATCTTCATTCAGATTGCGTCCTCTTTGACCCTTATCCCGCAATCAAGAAATCCTTCCTGACTGAGGCAAAATTTTAACTCTTCCAAAAGTCAGTTCAATCGCCGAAATTAATGCTTCTAATTATTCTCAACTGAACTCAACTAAAATTTGTTCAGTTTAAAATATGAAATCCTTCCAGACTGAGGTAACAAAAACAATTTTTTTCACAAAAATTAATTCAACTCTCAAAATTTAATATTTCCAATTATTCTCGTTTGAATACATAAAATACAACTCTCGAAAGTTTACATTCTCAACAACAACAATTAATATCGCTACATACAAACACAGATCAATTCAGCTAAAATGTTTCGTCAAAGTTCACAAACTGCTTAAAATAGTATTCTCGTTTTTTTTTTTCAACAAACTTATTTTTCAACTAAATTCAATTACCGAAATTCTCCCTTCACAATTTAAAATTGTAATGTAACTAGTCAAAAACCATTATCATCAGAGTCAACCTGCTCTCAACAGAACTCACAAATAGTCACGTTAAAATAAGTGAACAAAACTCTCTACCCTCATATTAACTATTCTCGAGGCAGGGTACACCCTTTTCCTTCTGGTCTCGCATCGGGTGGGTCATGAGGCAACACACCATCCCATTTCCGATTTTTCGCTTCCCAAGAGGCAGGTATTTTCCGTCTTAACTAAACATTCTCGCAAGGATTTATTTATCTCATTATTATTATTGATTTCCTCTCTTCACCCCTATGATATCCAAATCCGCCATAGTTTCTCATTAATTCAATTAAATCACCCTGCGCCCTTATGATACTCAAATTAGCTAGATGTACTCAATATCAATCAACTTCAACAAAAAAATCGCATCAACAAAAAAAAAAATCAATAATAAAAAACAATTAGGCAATCACCAAAAGATTTTAAGCAAAAAAAGAAACAATGAAAACTTTTTTTCACCTTCTCTTCTTCCCTCCAAGCCTTTAATTCAATATAGACAAAAATATAAGATTCGTTTAAGCGTCAATTGGATTGTAATCGATTTGTTTCAGTATTTCAAACAATAAAACTTTCTCTTTCTTCTCGCTCAAGCTTCCAACTCAATATAAGCAAAAGAAATATCTCAATCCCAACAATTCATTCAAGCGACAGCGATTGGTCAGTTTACTTCAGTTTTTTTGTTGTTTTTTTTTAACACACTCCCACTCTCTCTGATTTTTACTAATCTAACTATGCCTGGTCGCTTCACTGCTCACGATGACGACCTCCATTACTCCCTTAGATTTACTGACATTACTATTTATGCTAATATTGCGTTAAATTCACAGCGACAAGCAAAAACACGATTCTTCTCCACTTTTTAAAGCATACATATAATCTTTCTTACTCTTTCTCTCTCTATAACAAGGCCAAATTGCACAGACAACAAGCAGAGGAAAAAAAATGTCACCTACCGTGATTCAATATATTTCTTCCGTTTCCTCTTCTCCCCTCATCTTCTTCTTTGTTGACTTGTCGCGCACTCTGGCAGTCAACAGAAGAAGGAAAAGGAAAAAAAGTTCGCTGTCTGTATATCAGACTCTTTCCTTCCCACTTTCTTTTTCCAAAGTTTTTTCAAAATGTGTTTTTCACGCATGCGATTTCTTTTTTCTGTCTTTCTTTTTCTACGTTTTTTTTTTTTTTTAACCAGGCGTTTTTCTATGTTTTTCACAGTGTTCTTTTCTCTCTCTTAGGGTTATTCTTTTAAAAGTTCTCTTTTCTTTGAAATGTCTCCAAGTTTTTCCTTTTCTTTTCTGTTCGTTTTTCGCCTTTGAGTTAGGCTTTTCTTTCTTTTTCCTTCAACCGTGTGTTTCTTTTTAAAGTTTTTTTTTTCAAACGTGCGTGTTCCTATATTTTTCAGTTCTATTTTTCCTTCTACTTTTTTTTTTCAAATGTCTCCGTCTGTCTGTCTCTTTCTCATTACGTCTTTTCTCCTGTTAGCTGCGGAAAGATTTTTTTCTTTCTGTCTTTGTTTTTGTGTCCGTGGTAACAAAGAAAAATGAGAAATATTAAGTCTCACCCTTTTTCGGGTTGATATCCTTGTCATGGCAACTAAACTGTAAGATTATAACGCAATCCCAGCACTTTTTTCCTCCATGGTCCCAAGGTCGTCCTAGTCACCGGCAACCAATCTGTAACAACCCTCTTATGAAGTTACGTAAGGACCCCTCGATTGTCAAAAACTTGGCTCATATCATCTTGGTATTTCTGGAGGCCGTCACATATGGTATGCTGAAAATGAATAACAAAACTCACGCAGGCAAGAAGGACAACAGACGCTTGAATTCTATTCTACTTCACAAATATATTACAGATCTTTTTACAAATATATGGTTCAGTTCTTAGTAAATTTTTAAAAGTCTCAATTTTCTCTTTTCTTCACAGATAGCGTCAGATGGTTTGGGGAGGGGGCTCACATCTTCAGGGAACGGCGGGTTTCCACACGATCTGTGCTCCTTGGAGTCAAATGGGAATCCTCTTAATTTCTGAGTGGTTTAGCATTGTATAGAGGGGGGCGGAGAGTCTCTTAAGCTAATCAATTCACGACACGCACTTATGGAAAACCCCAGATTGCGGGTATGCACTTCAGTCATATCGCTAGCTTGCAATCTGAGATTCAAGTCAATATTAAATTCTCATGACCCCTAAGGTCACTGACTGTCAGTCCAGACATCTGGCTCTGAGTTCGTCAAGGCCAGACAATGTCAATGTTATTGTTCCCAGATTTCTGTCGTCAATTTTGAATACAAAATATATACCTCTGACTTCCAAACAATAAGCAAATATATCTATTTTGACAATAAAATAAAATATATCTCTCTATCTTCTACTTTAAGTCTTGGAGATATCTGCTATTACCCGGGATCGATTAAAGATATCTTAGCATACCCGGCTCCCCAATAAGGGGCATTTCGCTCCATCAGGTCGATCACGTTACACTACCCTTTAAGAAAGTTTCCTTTTAAGCACAGTGTTCTAATACTTGGATCTTTGAATGCGCATCTGACCAATTCTTTTTCAGCTGGAGACTTAGATTGAACCACACATTAAGGATTCCAACCGTCCAGTTTAAAGCAGGCAGAATGATAGTAACATCACTCCAGTCGCCCAACCACAGGCCAACTGACTTGCTGCTGTTGATTTTGGATCCTGGGATCATTTTGTATGTGTGAATGCTTCTGACACCATTTCAATGCCCCAAAAGCACAACACAAAGGCGATATCATCAGCGAATGCTGAGACTCTGACCATCGTTCTAGCTGGCAAAGTGATTTCATGAAGGACTGAACTTGCCTCTCCACACCTTAGCCTGCAAAGTAAGGACTCCAACACAAGGATGTAAAGTAGGGGCGACAGTGGACAGCCTTAAGGCACTGACCGGGAGATGGTGAAAGATTTTGAACGTTTTCCCTTAAACTGTATCACCGCCCTTTGCATTGTGGTAGAGTACAGAGATCCATGTGCAGAAATCCTGTTTAAAACCGACAGTTTCTAAATCTTAAAGAAACTGATGGCAGATCCTGTCAAAAGACTTGAACTAATCTAAATTGATCAGTGTAGATTTCACGTTGTCTTCTATCCTTTTTTCTAGGATTGTATGGATCAGATGCAGATTGTTCTAAATGTATCTCCTCTTCACAGAATAGTTCTGTTTGGATTCAATCAAATCTATGATAACAACCCGCAGTCTATTCAATAGGATCATGGCCATAATCATTAATTCTGTGTTTTGCAGAGTTATGGGCTTGTAGTCATTTAGTTCCTCCCTACCATGTATGTCCATTTTCTTTAATAATGTGATCACTTTCTTGGTGAGTTTACCTAAGAGGACATCCTCGTCAAACCAATAGTTGAAAACAACCATCACAATCTGTATAAACATGTGTATCAGCCTTAAATACAATTAGTAGGGTAGACTATCAAGTCCTCATGATCTGTTTCAAACACCCTGCTTCAGCACAGTAAAGACCTCCTGCCCTGTTATCTTGCCTTCACAAGCAGCTGCTCTAACCACATCGAGGCAGGAAGAGTCGGCCAAATCATCACCAAAGTGTTGTACTAGGAGACCGAGCAACTGCATAAATCGCTCCTTGAAATTCTCCCCAAATCCTTTGCAGATCTCCTGTGTTATTCTTAAGTTCGTCCATTTGAGTGGTTAACACTCATGATATACCTATTGGAGACACACCTAGAAACTTCCCTTATGCCCAACCGTATCAGAGTTCATTGCTTTGTTAGATACTTTCCTTAACCTAGCCCTAACTTGGCTTCATCATGTTCGTTAGCCTTATGTAAAAGGTCCTGTTTAGCTAGATCCTGACTAACAGTATTTCTCTCAACCACCACCCATGCTAGTTTCTCTTTTAGCCGTTTCTTAATATTGGCCTTATTTAGTGGTAGTTGTTGAGCGTATTTGACGGAGAAGTTCGTTATCATTGCTTGACTGCAAACACACCATTTACTTTTAGTAACCGCTCCACTAGAGCCTTATATAAATAGTACTAGCTTTTTCCAGAAGTTTTGTATTTCCAGCAAGAAGCTATTCAACTTCCAGTACCTCCCTAGTTTAGGACTATTTCCTAATTTAAAATCGGCCATAACAAGTTTATGGTTGTTAACGTGATTTATGTAATTTTTACCTCCTTTCTATTTTAGTTGAACAAAATTATAATATATGAAACTTTAGAGGCTAAAACACTTATCAATATATTTTCTTCCTTTTTTGGGTAAATGTATGTGAAAACTGCTATAAAAGTTGGTATACCAACATATTTTCCAAATATATGATTTTATCTATTTTAAAAATAAATACCCTAATAGAAAAATTCTCAGTGTATCAGCATTAAATACTAGAGCTGAGACAAAGTAATTTTTACTGTTCTGATGTGCTTCTTTCATACACCATCAGCATACTCGGAATTTTGTATTCACACTGCTCATTTGCCGCCTGTTATAGAATCTAAATAAAAAATTTCACAGTTCTCCCATAACATTAGTTATTAGCATGACTTCTAAATTTTGACATGTTCTCTTTGCTGCCAAATACTTGACTCCTCTACAATTCATCATTCTTATAGCAGCCAATTCTCATATACACATTAGTGCCCTTATATTGTAGTAAAGATCATTTCACATCACATAGATCTGTGCCCAGATCGGCACTTACATCGCTGCATGGCCAAACTAAACTAGCCATCACTACATAACCCTATTAAACTTGTTTTCACTACACGGTCATAGTTTACCAATCCTCACTACACGGCCATACTTAACTAGTCCTCACTACACGACTAAACTCAACCAACCCTCACTACATGGTCAGACTAAACTAACCCTCACTACACAGCTACACTAAACTAGCCCTTACTACATGACCCAACAAAACTAACTGCACAGCCAGACTAAACTAGCTTTCACTACATGGCCAAATTAAGCTAGTTTTTTTTTAAACATGGCCAGATTAAACTAGTCTATTGAACACAGTGTGACATAATGAGCCTACCAAAAGGAATTAACACTTGCTCATAACACGTCGATACCAATTCTCAAAAAGTTCTACTCGAATCATGATTAATGCTTCTTCATAATATGACAATGCCAATTCTGAAAACATCTGATTTTACTTTCTCACTAAGATTGTCGAAATTTTCTGATCGTTAACAAAATTCGACTTTTGTATAACAAAGTCAAAGAAATGGAAAAAGGTAGACAATAAATGCAGACAAGAAAGAGCAACAAATGGTAGTCCTGTTGTGATTCAATTCGGTTTTATTAACGTAGAAGGGCTAGCTGCTTTTATATCTCTAAGCAGAGTTAACAACGGTACCCAAGGTAACACAAATTAAAATAACAAACACAATTGAAAACCATAGAAAGGTTGCAAAAAAGTCATTGAAAATATGGTGCTGCAAACAACAAAAAGGGGAATTTTTTTTTTTTTCAAAGTCCTTTGAGGGTTTACTCAGTAAAGCTAAGACGATGTGGGTGGGGGCAAACGAACAAGAAATAAAAAAGTTACATACATTAAAATTCCTTTTTTTGTTTAGTCTTTTTTTTTTTGGCTAAATCTCTCTCGGGTCTTGAGCAAAAGTTTTCCTTTTCACTTCCTTCCTTGACAGTTTTCTCCTCGCGTACTCCTCTTCTTCTCTTCAAAATAATTCCTCAGAATCTTTTGACATTTTCCTTTCCAAAGGGTGTGCCAGTTGACACGGTTAAGATTCGGATTAAAAATTATTATAAAAATAAATATAATTTAGGCGCGCAGAATGATTATGATTATGTTGGTGCATGAAAAATAAAAATAACTCCCACGCAAATTCCGGCGTGGCCTTATATATTAAATCAACTCAAAACGAGCGGACGTAGTACAGAGCACCCCACGTGATGTTTCCGCCCAATGGGATTTCTCCAAGGACATTTTTCTAAACTTTTCTTCTTAAGCTCGCTGGAAGTCGGTCCAAATAGTATTTAAGCACACACAAACATCAAATCTCTCTCTCAACTGCATTTTCATTCGGACGTTACACGTGTGTTACTATCACTCTTCCATTTTCACCGCTCTGCGCGCTTCATACAATTTCACAGGCGAACATTAACTATTCCCTCTCTTACCATGTTTTAACATATGAACAGTTCAACAAAAAAAGACATTCTCCTTTTTTTTATATACGAACACTTAAAAAGGACTTCTGAACTCATTATAAAGAGAATTATATTTTATTTGTTAATGGTTGGTTTCTGTGAATAAACCGCCGTTTGTTTTGCGTGTAAGTCTTCTTCTTTTTATTTTTATTTATTTGTGGAGGAAGTTAGTTCCTAAAAAGGCCTGACGACCCCCATAAGTTGGTGACCCGACTTAGAACATTACATGCACAATGGAATCTCCTTACAAGCTACACGTGGTTTCCTAACCTACTTGCTATATCATGCGTGCGGTAACACTCAAAGGAAGTAAAAAGACGACGCGAATCTCAAGGGATGATACAAGCCGTCAAACGAAGCATGGATCTCAGTACAATATAGCAACAAATTAGCGAGTTATGCCGATAGTAGCTATAAAATCGAAAATTAAGCAAATCATGACTCAGCGTCAAAACAGCACTTTTGCTCATCAGCCCCCCCCCCCAACAATGAGTTGGTGATAAATAACGTGTAATGAACATACACGGCCACAATTCAGCCAATCCAAACATGAACACGAGCGTGTAAAACCCCTCGGAAAATGATCTACCACAATCTCGAACTTCACTCGGCAGTTTAACAGACCTCAGAAACATAGACCCTAGCAAAAGCAACATTTTTTTTCGATCACGATTTCAAGCTTCGCGTACTCGAAACAAGTCAACCGACAGTTTAAAGGCTTTAAAATAACTTTCAAACGAAAAACAGAAAAATGTAACCTCCCTGTGCTGAAACACCTCTGGCTACATTAACGCTAAATATACCAGCTTTTAATCCCATTAATATAAAGACGTGGTTTATCCAGATCCAGGCCCTTTTCGACACAAAACGGATTACGTCTCAGCGAACCAAGTATTGTTATTTGGTTGAAAAACTCCCGGCAGACGTCGTCGAAGAGGTGACTGATTTATTGGAGAACGTACCAGAAAATAATCCATACGATAAACTTAAGGAGGCCATTTTGAGACGGACTGGCTTATCAAACGAGACAATGTTACGCAATCTCTTCACCCAAGTAGAATTGGGAGATCGCACACCATCGCAACTTTTACGATACAGGCGATCATTGCTAGGGGACAACAAAATGTCCGAAAATATAATGAGAAGTTTGTGGCGGGATAAACTCCCAGACACAACAGTACAAATTCTGGCACCCACAACGGAAGAGACAAGCACTGAAAAGCTCGCTGACATGGCAGACCGAATTCATGAAAGTCTGAGGAACCACAAAGTAAACGCAGCACAAGCACAGTCAAAACAGACGAGAGACGACGAAGTAGCCGGACTAAAAACTACAGTCGAAAATCTCACTCGTCAATTGCAGGAATTAATGCAAATAAACCATCGTTACTCATTTAATAAACGACCTAACTACCGAAAACAAAGTTTTAGTAGAGGTAGAAGCAACACACGAGAAGGAGCGAACGAAATCTGTTTTTACCACAAAAAATTCGGCACAGAAAGCGAGGGGTTGCACTTATCCTTGTTCTTTTAAAAACAAGAACCAGGGAAACGATCATTCCAGCCAGTAGTGATGACAACTGTCGCTGGATTTTTCACTAAAGGTCGTCTATTTTATATTCGTGACAGTAATCACGGATATAACTTCTTAATAGACATTGGAGCCGAAATAAGCGTAATACCACCGCTACGTAAACAGAAAGCTACTCCACAGCCTTACCACCTCCAGGCAGCAAATGGCACACAAATACCGACATACGGTGAAAAGTACTTAAGCGTCAATCTCGGCTTGCGTTGCACATTTTCGTGGATTTTTACCATAGCCAACGTGACGACACCAATATTAGGAGCAGATTTCCTAGCACGATTTAATCTATCGGTAGACATGACTAATCGCACACTGACTGATAACCAAACAAAAGTTGTAATTAAAGGTATCACCACAAGATACCAGTCTACTGGGATTAGTTCTGCCTTACCTGAAGAGACGTATATTCGTCGGCTGTTTCAAAATACCCACAACTTACTCAGCCATTCAAAGTCACGGATAATATTAAACATAATGCAAGGCATTATATTAAAACGAATAGACAACCCGTCTATGCCACCCCCAGACGTCTGAAGCCAGATAAGTACAAGATCGCAAAAGACGAATTTCAACGCATGTTACAACAAGGAATTATCCGACCTTCCAAAAGTGCGTGGTCATCTCCTCTACATATGGTACAGAAATCAGACGCGACAACATGGCATCCTTGCGACGATTTCAGGAGATTAAATACACAAACCGTACCGGATAGATACCCTATCCCACACATTCACGATTTTTCAATCGGACTGCAAAATGCCACGGTATTTTCCAAACTGGATTTAGTAAAAGTATATTACCAAATACCGGTGGCGGAAGAAGATATCCACAAAACATCACTGACCACACCATTTGAACTTTACGAATTCGTCAGAATGCCATTCGGACTTAGAAACGCTTGTCAAACCTTCCAAAGGTTAATAGACGAGGTTTTTAGGGACCTTCCATTCATATTCGCATACGTGGACGATGTCCTAATTGCTAGTAGAAACCTCGACGAACATAAACAACACTTGGAACAAGCTTTCCAAAAACTGTCCCATTATGGTTTAAAATTAAACTTGGACAAATGTATTTTCGGTCAGCAAGAAGTAAATTTCCTCGGACATTCGATTGATAGGGATGGTATATCACCAATCACCATTACCCGAAAAAGTAAGTGCCATTACGGATTTTCCATAACCTACGTCTGTTAGACAAGTTCGTCGCTTCATAGGTGTAATTAATTATTACTGACGATTTTTACCCAACTGTTCTACAATCCTTGCACCGTTAACGTCGACAGTGAAGAATCGAAACTTACACTTACAACAGACGCATCGCATCAGACATAGCTGTAGGAGCAGTTATACACCAACTGACAGGGGATACAATGACCCCTATATCGTTTTTCTCAGCCAAACTGAGCAATACACAGACAAAGTACAGTACCTTTTCAAGGGAGCTATTAGCAATTTATTTGTCAATTAAACATTTTAGACATCTGTTAGAAGGAAGAAACTTTTGTATTTACACTGACCATAAACCGTTAACGTATGCACTGCATACACATGTAGATAAATATGGCCCAAGAGAAATCAGACATCTTGATTATATTGCTCAATATTCCACAGACATCAGATACGTCAAGGGGCAAGAAAACATCGTGGCGGACGCATTATCACGAGCTGCAATAACTTCGCTAAATTCCAGTTCGCTGAGTATGGAATTAATTGCACGAGAAAAAAAGACGGACGAGACACTCACTGACGACGTACAACAGAAAACGTATTTGCAACTGAAGGAAATGCCCGTACCTTTTAGTACAACAACATTTTATTATGATACAGCAAAAAAACAACCACGTCAATACGTACCGCCAAGCATCAGACGACATGTTTTTCAACATTTTCACAATTTATCTCATCAAGGCAAACGAGCTACTGTAAAAATAATAGCAGACCGCTTTGTTTGGCCGAAAATGAATACAGATATTCGAAATTGGACCAAGACGTGTGTATCCTGTCAAAAGAATAAAATACACAGGCACACAAAGTCACCGCTGGGCACTTTCAGTACGCCAGATGCTAGGTTTACCAATATCCATGTTGACTTGGTGGGGCCATTACCCCCCTCAAAAGGACACACCCACATTCTCACCATAGTCGACAGGTTCAGCAGATGGCCAACAGCCATACCCGTGAAGGACACATTGGCGGCGACAGTAGCTGGAACAATACTAAAAGACTAGATAGCGATTTTTGGAGTACCGTCAGTACTCACAACGGACAGAGGCTCGCAATTTCAATCGAAACTCTTCGCAGAGTTCAACCAATTGTTGGGAACAACCCACATAAAGACAACGGCTTATCACCCTTGTTCGAACGGCCTCGTCGAACGCTTTCACAGACAGCTAAAAACTTCTTTGGCTACGAGTCTTAACAACGCAGACTGGTCAGATAATTTACCATTAATCCTATTAATGATCCGAAACACGATAAAAGAGGATTTACAAAGCACGCCAGCGGAAGTAGTTTTTGGATCAGCAGTCACACTACCTGGACAATACTTTAATGCATACACAGACATTTCACCCACAGCTACATTTGTGACGGAATTAAAGGACAAAATGTCTTCTCTCAAATTTACACCCACCAGGAGGGCTGACAAACAAACATATATGCCGAATGACCTTTATACATGCAAATATGTATTTATTAGGAATGATACAGTCAAAAAGGCATTTTGTCCAAATTACACAGGACCATACCAAGTTTTGGACAGAAGTGAAAAATATTTTACTGTCCAAAGGAAAGACAGGAAAGACAACATCGCGATCGACCGAATTAAACCAGCATACATTGAGGAATACCCTCAGACAATTTCCCCACCAGAACAAATTCCCTTAGAACATGGGAGTCCAGCAGAAAATGACGGGAACATCAAACCTACGACAAAAACAGGTAGGAAAGTCCACTGGCCGAAACATTTCAAGGAATACATTACATATTAAAAAAAAAAAATTTTTTTTTTTTTTTCAATCTGGGGGGAGTATTGTGCCAGTTGACACGGTTAAGATTCGGATTAAAAATTGTTATAAAAATAAATACAATTTAGGCGCGCAGTATGATTATGATTATGTTGGCGCGTGAAAAATAAAAAATAACTCCCACACAAATTCCGGCGTGGCCTTATATATTAAATCGACTCAAAACGAGCGGATGTAGTACAGAGCACCCCACATGATGTTTCCGTCCAATGGGATTTCTCCAAGGACATTTTTCTAAACTTTTCTTCTTAAGCTCGCTGGGAGCCGGCCCAAATAGTATTTAAGCACACAAAAACATCAAATCTCTCTCTCAACTGCATTTTCATTCGGACGTTACATGCGTGTTACTATCACTCTTCTTCCATTTTCACCGCTCTGTGCGCTTCATACAATTTCACAGGCGAACATTAACTATTCCCTCTCTTACCATATTTTAACATATGAACAGTTCAACAAAAAAAGACATTCTCCTTTTTTTATACGAACACTTAAAATGGACTTCTGAACTCATTATAAAGAGAATCATATTTTATTTGTTAATGGTTGGTGTCTGTGAATAAACCTCCGTTTGTTTTGCATGTAAGTCTTCTTCTTTTTATTTTTATTTATTTGTGGAGGAAGTTAGTTCCTAAAAAGGCCTGACGACCCCCACAAGGGTATTTAAACAAATGACTTTATCTTCTGTATGGCCTTCTTGCTATTTAATTGAAGGTCCTCTTTCAAAGGATAGTTTTCAGACACGTTTAATTCCACCCTTGGGTAAAGCCTTTAGCCTTTTAATTAAAGGGGAATGGTACGTTGAAATTTCAACGGAGCACCTAACGTCACGTTAGGTCGGTGAGGTTGTTGTTCTAGGTACAGACGAAATTGTAGTCACTGGAATTGGAGGAAAGGGACGAAAAACGGGAAGAAGGGATGTCGTGCTGAGGTCCCTCGAGTACATTGACATCAAAACACCCACCTTTCACTCACATTGTCACGACCCGGTTAATGGATGACCGAATTGATTGGCAATCAGATCGAGACACAAAGATTTATTTTATTTTATATCCAATGTCTCATAATTATCTTTGGTTAATCGTCGGATGTCGGATCAACCAGCGAAACATATCATTAAGGGGAATTGAACAACAGAGCAATGAATGACGAAACAAACACTCAATCAAAGTTTAAAATTCAAGGAAGACTTTTATGTACAAAAAGGAAGAAGAAAAAGCTCCGATAAAAAGAATGAGTGAGATAGACGTATTTTTGGGGATGTTTGACAGATGTATGCGACATGCAATTACAGTACAATATGTATAAAAGTTTGTGGATAAGAAAAGATATTGGCATGAGATAGGCCAAACTTAGCTGTTTGGCCGTTAGGGTAAACACGGATCATAAGTTCGCAATCACAATATCCAAGAAAAAAGTTGAGATGGCGAAAGTCTATCTCTTCCTCGAATCTTAGTTCCAAAGAAGAATATATGAGTTCAATCGACAATACGATTGTATTTGAATAATAATCCGCAATTCAATTGATTCAAATCTCAATCTTCGATGAGGTTCGATTCTCGGAGATAATGTTTGTACACCGGGCTGTATCGCTTCTTTTCGCCAACAGTTTATTTCTTATTTTCCAATCCCTCGTGGTCCGCTTTTCCCGCCACAAATGTTCGCTGTCTGGTTGCCATGACGACATATTTCCGCTCGTTACGGCGATATTCACACCCAACTTCTGTCCCACTTCCCTCAGCCAAGTGACTGCCCCGCCACATCATTTACAGAGATAGGGGGTTATCTGGTTGATTAGGTCTTAGGAAGAGAGAGAGATAGCGAAATATATAGAGAGAGTAAGTAGAGAGATTGAATGTTCGCTTTGCTCTGACGTCACAACATGAAAATATACAAGATCCGTATAGCTAATCCTGACAGTGGCAATATGCTGACCTAACCCCACCTCTACCCAGCTTTATAGTAAAAGAGCTAAAAAGAAATAAAAAATTCTCAAACTCTCCCGAGAAGAGAGAAAAAAATTCTTTAGATAAGGAAAAAAGATGTTTCAAAACAAATCTAGTATCACCATCATTTTAATACCATAGGTAATCATCATTTTTATCCCTGACGTTCGTACGAGTTCTATGGGGTCTGGAGCTAGATGTCGAGATTGTGTCTTCAACAATTGGATCGCTCAGAATCATCGGAGGGTTCCTTGAATCAGAGCTTTCTTCAGAAGGTTCCAAGGTCTAATGTGAATGAGTAATGGTCAACTCTAATGGAAAGAGATGCTTCAATGAATGCACCTGAGTGGTGCCATCAGCTTTTCTAATCAAGTCAGATCTTATATGCGAGTCATCTCCAGGAATAAGTTCGATCACCCTACCCATAGACCAATATGGGCGAGATTCGGCTGGGTTCTTAATAAGTACCACATCATCAACTGCCACAAAATCATCAAAATCTGATACAAGTCCCGAGTCAGTTCCCTCAAACTGAGAAGATATTCCTCATGCCACAAGCTCTTAAATCTTTGCAAAAGAAGATCTCTGTGATCTAAATTCTCCAAAAGGTCCTAGAAGGAAGGGAGCCTACAAAAAAAGCACTCATTAGATTTTAAAAAAATAGCGCTGTTATAGTGAGGGCGTTAGGAGATATGATATCTAAGCTTGAATCTCCAGAACACCTATAAGTAAGAGGACATAGTTAACCGCATTCTGTACATCAGACAGAACTGAGAGAAGCTCAAAATAATCCATCCTTTGTCGTCCCACTAATTTGAAAAGACAGGATTTCACAGTTTTTATAAGGCACTCCCAAACCAAGCAAAATATAAGGGTATAGTCAAGTGTTTGATATTAAAGGTGCTGAGTTTCTCCTCAAACTCATTTGCCACAGATACTTGTTTGATCAAATTACATCCAGCTACAAATGACCTAGCATTGTCAGAAAATATATGTGAAGGCACTCATAAATATTGAAAAACCTAATTAATGCAAGCACTACCGAATAGGTAGACATATCATTCACCAATTCCAAATGAAGAGCTCTCACATTTACGCATGTAAAGAGCAAGATGTAATCTTCTTTGCCTCCTTACCTTTCCCAACCAACAGATGACCAGTGAAATCGATCCCTGTATGAAGGAAAGGCCTCACAAAGTTAACCCTGTGCTTAGGCAGGTTCGTAACCTTGGGGTATTTGAAGGATACTGCATTATACTTCTTGCACAAGGAACAAGAATAAATGACAGTCTTCACTGCCTGCCTGGATTTATGTATCCAGAAGCCAGATAAACGAAGCTTGCTGAGAGTTGCTGCGATACCTAAATGTTTGCACTTAAAGTGGCAGTCCATAATAATTAAATCAGTGACGTGACTATATAACAAAATAGGGTGCAAAACCTCTTAAAGGTATAAACTGGACTTACCAATCCTTCCCTTAGATCTGATCAAACCTCTTTCATCTAGATATGTCAAACTTTGCAACCAAAGTAGGGATCTCCTGGTTGGAAGGATGCAACAGGAAGGACTTCTCTCCAGAAAGAGACACTGAGTGTACTACCCTAAGCAAATAAACTCTCACTGCCAGCCCAGGTTCATCCTTTGACTTCCTCAGTGTCAACACAAATTTAAATATGCATAACAAGACCCTCATGAGTTTTGCTAAGGATGAAAATCTCTCAAAATTCATCACAGGAATAACATCTCAAATAATCGGTGAGTTAGTAATGCTATTGGTCAGTACCATCATCTGACTATCAGAACTCAGACAATTCAAATCACTTGAGGGCCAAGAAATGCTTTGGCCAACCAACCACTTGGGTCCAGTCAACCAAAATTGTAACTAGGACTTAAACTTCTCTACAGTAATTCCTCTTGTGACCAGATCAGCTAGATTATCCATAGTACTCACATATTTGAATGCCACATTGAACCCCTGATCAGTTATCTTCCCAATTCTTTCTCGAATATCCTTTAAACGATTTCGAGTGAATATGCACTTTGTCTTAATATTTTATGACAAAAGCCATGACAACACCAGCTGAGTGTCCACAGCCACTATAATATCCTTTACCACATCCCGTGGGAAAACTTTCAAAATGCTCGGGATGTACTTTACTGCCAAAAAGACAGACAACAGTTCCAGGGAAGGCAAAGTCCTCCTTACTAACTTTAGCTTTAGAAAATATTAGCTTAGCTGATCCATCCTGAGAGATGTAGGCTACAAACCCAAAGGCCTGCTGAGAAGCATCGCAAAATATTAATAACGGTGCAGGGGCAGAGGAATCTACAACAAATCTCGAAAATCTCAAACTGTGTAAAAGCCCCAAATCTTTATACAACTTATTCAAAACATGTTGCAAATCTAAGGGTACCTTTTGATCCCAGGCCAACTGGGTCTTCCAAATTTCACTAAGGAGTATTTTACCTATAATAGTTACAGGCAAACAAAGCCCCAACGGATCAAAAATAGAAGAATTTTGAGATAATATGCCCCTCTTAGTATCAGCTGCAACCTCCGAAGAATTGATTGCCACATGAAAATTGTCTTGTCCCCGATCATATAAATACCCCAGCATGTTTTCCACAGAAGAGTCATGTGTGACAAAACTGCCGTCAGCCTTCATGTGTGTGGTTATGGTCTCACTATTGGAGTTACAAATCCCCAGGAAAAACTTACCCTCCTGCATAATGTTCATAGCATTCTGGTACAAGTCCAACAAAACACCAGAAGTGTGGGTTTTTATAAGGTTATCCACATAAAAATTACCTAGCAGCATATCCTTACACAAACTAGAGGGGTATTTCTTAACATGATGTTTAATGACAAAGTTGAGAATAAAAGGGCTAGCCACAAACCCAAAAATTAGCGTTTTGTAACAATAACACACAAGTTTATCATCAAATTTCACAAAAAAAAAACAAAAAAAAAAACGATTTTTGTCCCTATTAGTTTCCAACCGGATCGTTAGAAAAGCCTTACATACGTCTGGCAAAAGGACATAGCGATCCATTCTGAACTTGAGTAGCAAATCCAACATATCTGTAAAGAGATTAACTCCAGGATATACACAATCGTTCAAAGAGGGTCGCCCACCTGTTCGCAAAGAACAGTTAAACACTGGCCGAATCTTAGTTGTGCTCAAACCATCGGTCTTCATAACAAGTCTGTGAGGAATCCAAGTGTAATGACTGAAATCTTCTGGATCAACCTGCACTCTCTCAATGATGTCCTCTCTTTATTGATCCAAGAAAACCTGGCAATAGTCTTCATACAAACCCTGTTTGTTCAAGCGGGCAACACTGATCTAGCACCTTCAATGCTACTTGATGGTTAGAGGGGACAGAATGCAATTTTTCCTCACCACAGGGCAAATTGACATAAAAGCAATCGTCTCGATATGAGATTGAATTGCGAAATGAAAATATCTTATTCTTTATCGTAATCACTAACTCAGTCCTCATCCACACCTAATGTTTTTAAACTAAAGAGCCTGTAGTGAAGCCAAGACTACTATTTCTCCATTACATGTCTCTTTCTCTCTACACTTCCCTTTCCCCTTCCTTCCTTCCTTTTTTTTACACAGTGATCACCACTTATCAAGGCCCGGAAGCAACTCAGGGATAAGTGTTATTGCAAGTATATTAGCAGCAAGTACATAAGCAGGCAGACGCAACAGAGTTCCACAGGCGTGCAGTTCTAAGAAAGAAGCTTTGTTCATGGAATCTACGTTTTGATTTAGGCACAGATAAAGAGTGGGGGAAAGTTTTCACAGTAGATTCAGCTAGACGGGTGTTTTTCGTGAAAGATTGGCGAGGGGGGACCAGAGATTGGAGTTCAGACGAGCACCTGCCATGAAAATAACGATAAAACAAGGATAGGCTCGCAACGTCTCTTCTGTGGGAGAGAGGTTGCAGGGTAGAGAAAAGGGCATCCCCCACTAAGCCACAAAGTCTACTTTGTACTCTGTCAAGGCAGGATAGGCTGTTTTAGCAGCTCCTGCCCAGATATGGTAACAGTATTCCATCCTTGGACGTACTTGGCTTTTATATAGATAGAGAATTGCATCAGTAGTGAGATATCTTCTGGAGCGGTAGAAGGATCCCACCATCTTTCCAGCGACCTTGGCAACAGACTTGATGTACGTGTTCCATTTCAAATAGAAAAAAAATGTTTTTAATATGAATATCAATATATATATATATATATATATATATATATATATATATATATATATATATACAGAGAGAGAGAGAGAGAGAGAGAGAGAGAGAGTAAAGATAATCTGACAATCCTGGGACTTAACGGTACTTGTACAGTTTTGTCAAAACATTCAAAAATGAAAATATTGACAAAACGTTATATTGTACATTTTCGGTTTGGACTGAAGATCTCCGAAAAAATTTCATTTAATTTGATTGAGTAGTTTTTTTTTGTTTTTTTTTACAGCGGAAAACCCCGTTTTTATGAGAGCGTGTTGAAGTCAGCCATTATGAAATTTGCTGAACACACCACAGGGAGATAACTCCATGCAAAACACCGATACTCTAGCTTAAGAATGCGTGAAAAAAAATTGAATAATTCTACCTCCTAACTTTACAAGCTTATAACTACTTGAAAAATGTAATTCACACCCTAATTTTTTTTTCAGTTAAAGGAACAAAGACCAAATTAAAAAAAAATAACAGGTTTAATAGCAAATTATGCAATATTTGTTTTTTAAATCGGTTCCCTTTAAAAAAGATTTGAAGAAAATCAACGAAATTTTATTTACTTCGATTATAAAAAATCGATATAAATTCCAACAAATCACTTACCTAGAAGAATACTATTGAATGTGTAGTTCCATTCTTCATTGTTCAGAATTTATCCATATTTATATTTTAAATTCCATTTATTTTTTAAATAAAAGAATTTTTTAAACAACTATTTGAAAAAGGCGCCATTACGCAAGCATTTTTATGTTCTTATTGAAAAACCAGAAGTACTAGTATGTTCTTGTTTAGAACTACGGATGGACAGAAGGCAGTAAAAACCACATGTTCGCGTTAGCCGTCTAGCCTTGTGTGGGAAGAAATATGTGTTCTCAAGGTTTAAAACTAGTTACATTTTACTTATAAGTTTTTGCCTTTAAAAAAAAACACTCGAGGATTTTTTTTTCTTTTTTCAAAGAAATACATAAGTTTTTGATTTAATATATTTTAATTCTTCTCCATCGAGTGAATTTTTTTTTTTAAATATCTAAAAAAAGAAAACATTGAATGAAATAGAATACATTGTCGTCAGCGTCCAATACTTACTGGACAATATAAGCAGAACATAAGTTTCCAATTTAAAATAAAATCAACGTTTGGAATTTACAGGTAAATTTTCAAAAGACACTTCTTTTTTTGTTTTAATTTACAATATATTATTTTTTTATCTTTTATCTTCAATTTGTGATATATAAAACTTTGGTGAGTAAATTAATTATTAAAATTTTAATAGACATTTCAAAATGGGGAGGGGGATTTAAAAAAAAGTTTGTCTAAAATATTATATTCAGTTTATTGGAAAGAGCATAAAATTTTACATTAACCCTGAAAATATCGTAAAAATTTAACCAATAAAAATTCATGCATGGTGACCCTACATTTTTTAAAATAAATTGTTTTGAGCGAGACACGCGTTTTATTTGATAAACAAAAAAAATGAACATTTCAACAAAGAAAAATAAGTGAACTATTACCGAGAAGAATCTCAACAAACAACAATCACGAAACCCCTCGTCAGACTCGGCTAAGATAAATAAACATGGAGCTGTCAACTTCATACCGAATATAAAGAAACATTCGAGCTCGACAAACATTTTTCATGGTTTCTTGAAATTACCCTGCAACAAACGCAACAAGCAAAATCATATGAGCCTATACACATTCTCTCCCACACAGCAGCGGCAACAACAAAGTAACAATAACAGGACATCCCTATTAACACATAGGAAGAAGTGGAATCAACAGTTTCATTGACAGCCGGCAACTGGACACTCACCGTTCAACATGAACAAATGCGCAACAAGCACCCATACAGACCATGTACACACACTACCGCAGACTCACTTGCGAAGACACCGGAATTACACACACCACGTCAACACAAACAAAAATTTTCTTTCTAAACGAGCAATTCACTTCAATGTCCAAGCAACTCGTTGCACATGTCAGCCTAAAAAAAGAGTAAACGCCTTTTCCACGCCTTTTTTTTTATGAACACACTCCGTTTTTGAAACAACCACACCAGCAGCAAAAAAACAGGATGAAAAGTCAATTGCCCAAAACATTACTTATAAAAAAAAAAAAAAATATACACTGCATATTTTTCTTCCTGGGAAGGGGAGTATTGTGCAAGCCTGTTCACATCTCAGGAACATTTTTCTTGTCATACACATACTTGCATGTACGCACACATACGCACACACGGGCAACGTCACTTCCCTTTAAAGGAAATCCACACATGCGCAAAAGACCACTGGAAACAACTACAAAAGCAAGAGACCTCAGCTGTTTCCTTCTTTTTGATTTGGCTCCCGAGTTGAGCGGTGGACGGACCAACAGCTCCCTTTCAGGGCACGCGTCAAATCCCCTGCTACTATGTGTGGGGCAAGAGCCTACTGACAGTGCGTACACCTTACACACTTTCTCTCTCCATGGCCTGGATTGACTTTCTCACTCTCTCTCTCTACAATCCCTCTCACCAGCTAATAGTGAGAGACGCTCGCCAAACTAAACTTGTGCTGTCTGTACCATTTCTTTTATTTGTTTCTTCATGAAATAAATTCTAGTTCGTGTATATCAATAAATGCGTTGGTCGTTCCTTTCTCAATTCAATTCATGTTTCCTTTTGTACGACTGGGAGATATATATAATATATCCGCCAGTCCACTACAAGTTTTAAAATTGAAAAAAAAAAAATGAACTCGTAAAATTCAATTAATTTCATTACGTAAAAAAAAAAAAAAAAAATGGCTACACAAAGGCGCGCCGCCGCGCCGGTACTTTGTAAACGCTGTTTTTTTTGTTGTTGTTTTTTTTTTAAATAAAAAAATAATATTTTTATTATTTTTCAAACAACTTTAAGTTTATTTTAGAAGTATATTCCATAAAGAAAATAAAAAAACCCACTTTTAAAAGAGAAATTACGAGTTTATATATATATATATATATATATATATATATATATATATATATATATATATATATATATATATTCGCAGTTTCGTGTGAGGGGTCTCAAAAATTCCCCAAAAGATTCTGAATCGCCGATACTCCCTTTCCATCTTTAATTCTAGCTTTTCTTCCTAAAAATCCAACCTCTTTTTTTTTTCGGAGAACTTCATTCCATAACGGATACGTGCAATATAACCTTTTTCGATATTTTCATTTTTTTAATGTCTTGACTAAACCGTACAAGTACCAACTTAAGTACTGCAACGTGGAGCTAGACTTTTCGGCAAAGTCACTAAATCGTGGCGTAACTTTGTGAGAAAACAAAATTTTGTGTAACCATTCACTTTTTTATTTTTAATATCATTACATGAGCTATCTTTGCGTGTTAAAATCTACTGAAAAACACACACTTTAAATATCTTTGCAATAACCCTTATCCCTGAGTGGCTTCCGGGCCTTGATAAGTGGTGGGTGGGTGATCACTGTGTAAAAAAAAAAAAAAAAAAAATCTTTACGTTAGATAATAAATAATACGTCGCGTTTACGGATTATTGATGTAAAAAGGGAAATGCCGTGAGCCGAAACAAAAACCACAAACGAGTATACCGTTTTCTAGAATAATGGAGAAAGTGCGCGTTCAGTTTAGGGTTCATTTTCAGATTGGTGTTTCACTTTTTAACACTAAAAATATATATTTCAATAGATTTCATCTTTCAAAATATGCTTATTTTTGCTATGTCTATGCTAGTTATCTCCCTTAGATTTAATAATCCGTTTACATAAGCGCCTAAAGCCATAACGCGATTTAGTGACTTTGCGACTTTCCCAATTTAAAAATCCACTTTGTACCTAACTCTGTCCTTGAGAAGAGTCAATTGGATAGGAGCAGATAATTTAAAGGAGTTTTTGACACAAAGGCCGTAATAATATTTTACACCGGTTCATGAGAATCTTTCGATTATTTTGAATTTTTCAGTTGACATGATTTCTTGAGACAATTTCCCGTTTACATCGTTTTATTTTTAATTAACATTTTTAAAATTCTTTAAACTATATAATTCGGCGCACAAAACTGAAATTGTGACAAAACAAATCCAACAAACCGACATATTTTCTGTTTGAAAGACAAAAGAAAAAACAATTACTCCGTTTTTAATTTTTTTTCTTTTTGGAATGAATTTTCTGGAATGAAAGGTAAGTTTTTTTTTGTTTTTTTTTGTTTCTTTTTTTTTGTTTTTTTTGTGCTTATTCAAATTGAAATTTACGGCGGCAACTAAAAATAAAGAAAATGCAGAAAAGTCTGTACTCTTTAAGAATGAAGATGTCATATTCCAAAATTTACGTAAATCGTCAAGTAGTTTTTTTTTTTTTTTTTTTTTTTAACTAAAAAAAAAAAATCAAAATTTACAATTTTTAGCGATTTTAATACGAACTGTATAGAACATAAAGCTGATATTTTCCCTCTCAACTTCAATTTGTGTTGTCTCGCCCTTATTTAGGTTAGAAAAAGCGGGGTGATTCTTTTTTGGGACGCCAGCTCACCTAAAAATACGCCACGGGACAAATTTCATTCTTCATAAAACAACTTTCTACATTAAAAACAAAAACAAAAAACAAACAAAACAACTTATTTTTACACATTTATCTCGCGAATAAACATGGAATTATATATTAAAAACCGCGTTTATTATTTTTAATATCCAACAACGGAGTTGAAGTCAATGATTTCGATTTTAAAACAAAACTAATTTTTGTGATAAATCTCTGTTTG
Source organism: Euprymna scolopes (assembly GCF_053919585.1). NCBI lineage: Eukaryota > Metazoa > Mollusca > Cephalopoda > Sepiida > Sepiolidae > Euprymna > Euprymna scolopes. The sequence goes on along the minus strand of NC_136486.1, from coordinate 283,072 downwards.
GCGTACTCATGAATTATTTTTTTAAAAGAATAAAATTGAATAAAGTTAATTTTTACAAGAATGTTCAGACATTTACCCAGCAAATAAGTATAAAAATATGTAGGAAAAACTGCGTTTATTATTTTTAAAAATCCAAATTATACATTGGGTATGAAGTTGACATCCTTTTTTTTTCTTTTCTTAAACGAAAGAGACTTTGTTTGATAAAATTGTGTTTGGCGTACTCATGAATTATTTTTTCTAAAGAATAAAATTGAATAAAGTTTATTTTTACAAGAATGTTGAGACATTTACCTAACAAATAAGCATAAAAATATATAGGAAAACCCGCGTTTATTATTTTCAAAAAATCCAAATTATACATCGGGTATAAAGTTGACTTCCTTTTTTTTTTTCTTCGTTTAAGAAAAAAAAAAGGAAGTCAACTTCATACCCCGATGTATAATTTGGATTTTTTTAGCCTTTTGTACATCTAACAGGGCTGCAAGGAATTCAAAATAGTCAACCTTCTTCCTACCCAACAGTTTTGCCAAACACTGCTTAACAGTTTTAATCAGCTTTTCCCATGCCCCCACCCTTGCCAAGCTGAATAAAGTGAAATTGTAAGGTGATTAAGCGAAGTAAACTTAAACTGTTTTTTAAAGTTGTCGGAGACAAATATGTCTGATAATATTATACCTGACGCTAAGAATGATTTGGCATTATCGGAATACACAAGTAGGTACACCGTAATAATTGGTAGACCTAATAAAGGTTAACAAAAAAGCTTATACATCTAAATAATAGAATGTACACTTTTACGTCTCAGTTATTGGACTAAATAAAAAAAAACGTGCAGTAAAATCCACACCCACCTATTTTAAGGATGGACAAAATGTACCCTATGAGGATAGCTGAGACCCAGATGGGGCCTTGCAAGGTAGAGAATTGATTCTCTTGCATATAATATAACTGCAGAGAAATGTTTTCACTGCTTGTCTCTCCTGAGGGATCTAAAAATCAGATAATCTATACTTGCTAAAGTTTGAATTTATCCCCAAATGGCAGTAAATCAAATGTGCTTCATTAATGACCTGCTTGGTCATGTGGTGATTCTTTCCTAATGGAAACGGAAATTTCACATTGAAGGGGAGAACTTCGGAGTTCTGAATGTGTCCTCTGGTCCACATCAGACCATCCTTATCTAGGAATAAGCCAAGGGCAATAATCCTTGGAGGGGCAACCTTATTCAAAGGTTGTCTTAGATAATCCAATTCAAAGGGAAAAGTTTCGCTCTGCATGCGAGAAAAAAAGCATCAATTTAACTCTTTTATAATTGTCAGTACTTCAGTATCGTAACTTATCACTGAATATAAATACCTTTTCTAAGACATTAATCGCTGTAGATAATGTAGAAAAATCTAATATTTTTAAAGAAAAGGTGTTCTCATCCGAATTAACGTCATCCAAGAACATGTAGGAAATTATTTTCCTGTTGTTGCCATTAAAGGAGAGATGGGCCAGTTGATACTATCTTGGTTAAGCCAATCTGGTCCATATGCTCAGAAATAGAACACTTGTGCAAACTTAGAGGTAGTAATGCCTCTAGTTAAAAGATCTGTTGATTATCTGGCAAAGCCACATATTTGAATTTAGGGAGCACACAAAATTTGAGGTTAATCTCCTCCAAAGATTTATTTATATCTGATATACGGTTTTCCACAAAAAATTTTTTTTGAGCCCTTCCCATTTAGATATAGGGCTACTTGTGCATCAGACACAAGGAAAAGAACCTGGATATTGACAGGAATTAGGGTCTGCAAAATTTAAGGAATGTAATGTATAATAGCAGGATTCAGCATGCTATCAATAAAATAAGAATTGCATGTAGGTTGAGCATTTACCACCTTAGCAAAGGCCGGTAATTCTTCCTTAACATTTTTTATTAAAATTAAAAATTTTGACCCTTCAATAAAAGGAGTTACATACTTGGAAATCTTCTAAGCTGTATCTCCTAAACATTTTGTTAAAAGGAGGTTATTTATCTGTTGAATTAGATCCAGACCTATTATTACATATATAACAGAACCATTTAATTTGGAGTATCCTGGACAAAGACAAAATCCCTCATTAGTTAATTTTGACGTGATCTCGTTAAACCTAATCACATGAAATTTCAACTTTGGGTCGTTTGCAAATAAAGTAGAAAATAGAAAGGGTTTATGATATCCCAATTTAAGGGAGACTTCAACTTCCCGGAGTTTCAAAGAATTACACCCAATAAGAGTGTTTACTGGTATCTCAATCGTTGTTGACATTATTTTCTTTTCAGGACTTAATAGGTTTAAGACTGCTTGAGAAAAGAATGACCTCTGACTGCCCATATCTAATAGACAGTAGAAATAGACAGGATGGCCCCTAAACCTCATCAAGATTTTAATTACATGAAAAATACAATTTCCCTCTCTCGTTAAAGAGGTATGTCCCTCAAAGAATTTTGGACTATTAAAACACATAATAGAATAGTGGTTCTTTAGTCCACAAACAGCGCAAGGATAAAGGAAACCCTTAATGCCCTTGCATTTAATTTCAGAGTGCTTCCGAGACACCTGATGCATAATTTTAATTCCTTGGCCCTTTGATATTTAGCATCCAAATTCAAATATTTGGGACAGTCCTTAACAGAGTGGTCTGTACCCTTGCATAATTTGCAAATTTTATTATTTCGTTATTATTAACAACTGTTTTGAAGGTATTCACACCCTTCTTAGTATTAAAGGATTTGGAAAAAGATTTGGTCACCATATTGGATCTAGCTTCTAATGAAGAAGCTGTTATTTTAGGTGGGCTATTTTCCTGCCTTGTGGTGCCTAATGGAGCTACTATTAAAATGTCCTAAATGTCGATGCTATGTGATATTATAGAGGAAAGCGAAGGAAAACATTCATTAGTTCTCTATGTACACTGTTTGAGAATTTCGCAAACAAAATATGTGCTATTATAGCTCCTGATGTAGAATTTTCTAACAACTTATTCATCGAGCTTGTCTAGTTTGACTCGTTCAAGCATAGCTCTAAGGTCTGTTAATGAAGTAATATTTCAGACTGAGGAATAATTTCCTCAAAAATTATATTTTTAATCAAGGTAGGATTAAGGAATTTCTCCTTTAAACACAACAATACTTGATCATAATTTTCAGGGCTCAAGTCAAAACTTAATTTGCTTAATTTATTTCTCATATTAGATATAAACTGCGCCGATGCACGGCATATTTTGTCTCTCTTCAGTGGGTGATTTTAATATTAGCCCATCGATCAGATCATTTAAATCCAAAATCCAAGTTTCAATCTCCAAACAACTCAAATTGGCCAATACTCCCTCGGCCATCTTCTCCACTGCAACATCCTGGTGATATGAGACTTTGGCAGATATTTCTTTCACAGCCATGTTGTTAGAAAAATGGAAATAACGAGTGGGAGAAAATCAGGAAACATGTTTTTAAAACAGACCAGGGAATTATTACCAATTGAGCAACGCCCTCCCAGCCAATTCAGATGTGCGAAAAAAACCCAAAAAACTTTTAACGTCAAGAAAAGCCGATATATATTTTATTTGCTACTAGCGGGGGTACCCGGCGTTGCCCGAGTGCTTGTTTCCGGGACGGGGGGGGGGGGGAGTTTAAAAAAATGTTATGGTTGGTAAGTAGGAAGGATCAAACCCGGAGTCATGAGTAAAAGTAGGAAAATAAAGTGTGAAAAAAAAACAAAAAAAAAACATCTGCAACGTTAACAGTTCGGCCACCAAGAAAAGTCCATTCCAGTTGTTTAGGAAAAAAAAAAACGACTACGGTAGGTCGGCGCGAACGTGAAAATATAATGTGAATTGTCCAGCATGCTAACCACTGCGCCACAGAGCACTGCAGCTTAGTTTAGTGATTTTAAATAACTTCACATGAAAGAACTACGAAGCCAAACCGGTGTTCTCTTCTCAACTGTTCCTTGTGAACGATCCCCAAACAGTGTTAAGTGGTGGCAGGGGGAGGAGGAATTTATTAGAGAGAAAATATTTTACCACTTCCATTGATCTTAACCGATTTTGGCCGTGACTTCTCAGCAGAAAAAGTATAGAAATTTAAGATTATCGAGGAATTTGAGAAATAATAAGCCTATAACACACCTCAGATATTGTTCTGCCGTTTGTGCATATTATATTTGCATGAAATATCTTGATTTTTAATCCTATTAATGTCAAAATCCGACGGGAAAAAATGAGTTCATTTTATTTATATAGAGATTATTTAAATTCCACCGCGCCAGTAGAAACTGTAAAAATAAGGAGAAGCGGGGGACCTTTGCACAAGACAAACAAAAATATCCTGCCAGCCACTAACCCTCCCCGCTCCATCATGCTAGATGGTGTAGGGAAGAGGAAATACAAGCGATATACTAACGGGGCAAGGGAAATAACTCTTCTAAATGCAATTTCTATTTTTCCTTGTCATCTCGTGTCTTATGGCAAAAAGACCCCCAAAAAAAAAGAAAAAAAATACAACAACAGTTTAATCGCCACCTAAACTACAATCCTGACATTAATCCTTATCAATATCAGTGAAGAGAAAAAAAATGTCTTTTTTACAATGCAACTCGATTGGGTTTTAAACTTACAATGACTATAGATTCGAACGATTTTTTTTTTATTTAAATCAATATTAAAAGCAGTATTAATTACTAACGAATTAACTTAATCTTCAAACTTTAATTTTCAAAATTAAGCATTACTTTTAATCCACATGAGTGATAATTAAAAATTATCATAATGACAAGTTTTTAAATTTTTTTATAAAAGAATTATGACAATAAAATATGATCTAAGAGCATTTTTTTTCCTTTTCTTTTTTTTATAACAAATTAATGTAATTTCTTCTAAATCTGCATTTAAACAAGTTACAGAATTAAATTAAATCTTTCCTTTCTTCACCCAAAAAAGGTGATGAATAATAAAAAAAAAACGGGAACTCGTGACTGTTTTGTATCCTAAATTTTTGTCTGCTAAAATTTTAATCATGTGATTACAGTGTAGTGTCAATAAAATAAACCATTCATTCAAGTGCCGCTTGTTATGGATTTTGCTGAATACCATATTAAAAATCACTTTATTGGTACTTATGCACTTATGTTACCAGGCTGGCGTATGTATTGTAACTATTCTGTATTTTCTCCTAACAATTTAATAAACAAAAAGATATCGTAAAACTTGAATTTAACTTTAAAATACTATTTAAAAAATAGCACGGTAACATGCACCACTTTATTTTACATTTAAATTCCAATCATTTTAAAACAGTTACATCTTCTTTTTAGAAGGTTGAAGACAAGGTGGAAAAAAAAGCAAATTTGCATGATGCTCTTATTTCGATTCAAGCTAGGCTGATAAGCCGCTGAAACAGCTTACGATATCGATGAAGTGTTTAGCCTAGGTATCACTACTGAATGCACAACACAATGGTGGTTTAAGAAATTAGCATAGTGGTCAGCTATAGGATGTTGACAACGATCAATTATTAAGTACCTAAGTCGAAGCCAATCCACTCTCAACTGTTTGAGAACTTACTTCTGAATTGGATATAACATATACAACAAATTCCAACCACTTGAGAGAGATTGGAAAGACAAATAACTTGATAAATGGGTGCCTCGCGAATTGAAAGACAACCAAAATGAACACTGTTATGAAATGTCATCTTCCCTTTCACGCAACAAGAATGATGCTTTTTCTTGTCTGGGTTGTGATTTGTGATGAAAAGTGGGTTCTTTATAACAACCAATGATGCTTAGCTCAGTAGCCAACAGAGCTCCACAATACTTCCTGAAGTCAGAGTTGCACCAAAAAAAAGGTCATGCTGACTGTTTGGTGATCTGCAATTAATCTCATCCATTATAGTTTTTGAATGCAAGCATTCAATTACAACAGAGAATACTGTCAACAAATAGATGAAATGTATCAGAAACTTCGACAACAACACCCAGCAGTAGTTAACAGAAAAAGCCTAATTCTCTTCCATGGCAATGCTAGCTGCACATGGCTAAACCAACCCTGCAAAAGTTGAATGAATTGGGCTACAAAACTCTGCCTCATCTGCCATACTCTTCAGATGTCTCACGTACTGACTACTACTTTTTCAAGCAACAACTTTGTGTGAGAAATGCTTAAAAATCTTAAGCAATATCAAAAGCTTCATTGCCACTAGAGGGCAAGATTTTTACGTTACTAGCACAAATACACTCGTTTTGCGTTGGCAAAAATATGTTGATTCTTATGGTGCTTATTTCAATAAATAAATTAATATTTGAACCGATATGTATTTATCTAAATTTAAATGTTAAAAAACGCAATAACTTTTTTGTCAACCTGATAATTAAAAAAATTTTTTTTTTTTAATCTATGCTATTTTTCGTCAATGAGCAAATAAAAAGATGTATTTAGAAAGCGAACATTAATAATGTTTTCTGTGGAAGACAAATTTATTAATCTTCTCATCTCAGTAATAAAAATCATCGCATAACCTATATTACTTGTTTTTTTTTATTGCTAGAACAAAAATATAGTCTCTAAACCAAATAACTGAAACAATTATGAGTTCAGAGCTAATTAAATTTCTTTGTGCACAGCTAATTTTACAATCTGTTAATATCAAATAAAAAGTGACTTTTAGTTTATAATTTCATACAAAAATTTTGAATTGAAAATAAGTTTCCAATAAAGTTAATTTAAGGATTTAGTTAACATTTAAATAATGCTTGGTTTTAGAAATTAAAAATTAATATTTCCTTCTAGAATGCATTGTATCATAAATAACCTCGACACCTCGAAAGCATGTGGACCTGATCTCATCCCGGCTGTACTATTAAAAAATGCTCCGCTGAGGTTGCACCAGTTCTCTCACAACTTTACAACGAAATTTTTTTTTTTTTTTTTTTTACACAGTGATCACCACTTATCAAGGCCCGGAAGCCACTCGGGGATAAAGATTATTGCAAGTACATTACGTTAGTGTGGAGATTTGATGAAGTGTTTACTTAAGGGGGCGGTTCATTAGGAATTTGTTAACATTGGACTTGAAGACATCCAAGTTGTAGTCCGGTGGGAAGCAGGCAGACGGAACAGAGTTCCACAGGCGTGCAGTTCTAAGAAAGAAGCTTTGTTCATGGAATCCACGTTTTGATTTAGGCACAGATATAGTGGGGGAGATTTTTCACAGTGGATACAGCTAGACGGGTGTTTTTTGTGAAAGATTGGCAAGGGGGGACCAGAGATTGGAGTTCAGACGAGCACCTGCCATGGAAATAACGACAAAATAAGGATATGCTCGCAACGTCTCTTCTGTGGGAGAGAGGTTGCAGGGTAGAGAAAAGGGCATCCTCCACTAAGCCACAAAGTCTATTTTGTACTCTGTCAAGGCAGGATAGGCTGTTTTTAGCCGCTCCTGTCCAGATATGGCAACAGTATTTCATCCTTGGACGTACTTGGCTTTTATATAGATAGAGAATTGCATCATTAGTGAGATATCTTCTGGAGCGGTAGAAGGATCCCACCATCTTTCCAGCGACCTTGGCAACAGACTTGATGTACGTGTTCCATTTCAGATCAGGAGTAAAGGTCAAACAAAGAAGCTTGTCAAAACATGGGGCTTCACCCAGACAAGAGCCGTCCATCCCAATTGATGCCAGATGGGGATCAGAGCGTTGATGATGTAAGGATAGGAGTTTAGTTTTGGATGCAGTAAAGGTAACCAGCCACATCTTCCCCCACTGAACCACGTGCTCGAGATCAGAGGAGAGAGAATCAGGGAGAACTTTGTCATTTACAGCCTTTGATGTGTTGCTGTAGATGGTCGTGTCATCAGCATAGATGTCAACGAATGATTTAAGTATGTGTTTAGGGAGGTTATTGATGTAGATCAGGAAGAGAGTTGGGCCCAGGATTGACCCCTGAGGGACTGTAGCATTTATATTGCAGGCCTCCAATTTATGTCCATCTACCACTACTCTTATGAGCCTATCGGAGAGAAATGATTTAATGATTGAGAAAACATTTCCAGTTATACCGTAGCTGGAAATTTTGTGAAGTAGACCCTTATGCCATACCTTGTCGAAGGCCTTTGATATGTCAAGAGCAATTGCCCTAAAAAGGAAGCCTTTGTCAAGAGATTCACTAATCCTGTGAGATATAACCGTCAGCACATCTGCGGTAGATCTTGCAGAGCGGAAACCATATTGTGTGTCACTAAGAAGGTTATTCCTGCTGAGGTGGTTGACTATTTCTCTATTTAATATGGATTCCAGCAACTTACTCATAACACACAGGAGACCTATTGGTCTGTACTGAGAGGGAAATGACTTATCACTTGAATTCTTAAATACAGGACAAACTGATGAGGTCTTCCAGGGAGTCAGAAAGCACTTCTCCTTAAGGCAGCGCTTAAATAGTTTCGTAAGTATGGGAGCGAGTTCTAGTTGAAGCTTTTTTAACACTATAATTGGGATGCCATCAGGGCCAGTTGCTTTACTAGAATCTAGATTCTTGATTAGCTTGGCGACCTCATGCACGGATATTTGTATGTTACCTAGCTTGTTCTGTGTTATAGGAGGAAATATGGGGAGTTGATGGCCTTCGTCACATAGGGTAGAATTAGCTGCAAAGTTCTTTGCAAATAGTTTGGCCTTGTCTGACGCTGATGAGATGACCTCTGGTCCATTGATAATGGTTGAGATAGAACACACTTCTGTTCAGGATCCTATTTGTTATTTGCCAAAACTGGTGGGAACCAAGCCGCTGATCAGCTACCTTGGATTTAATAGACTGGGCATATAGCTCTCTTGCATTTTTTATTACTCTTTTACAGTGGTTGCTGGCAGTCCTGAAAGCAGCTTTAGTCTCAGTGCATCTATTACGTTGGTAGCTATGGAAAAAGTGATTTCTGTGCACGATAGCAGCAGCACATTCTGGGGAGAACCATGGCTGGCTGTTAGGTTTTTGTTAGAATTTTTTAGATGGTATGAATTGGTCTATGCCTACAATTAACCATTCGGTCAGATCTGATTCTATAGAGGACACTTCCTTTTTAAACATGGAGTGCAGAGGTAAATCAGATATGAATGTACGGAAGCTATCCCAGTCAGCCATAGAGTATCGGTATACAGTACAGTGGAGGGGTACATCTGGGGACTTCTTACATTTCATTTTTATCTTAACTGATACGATGGAGTGATTGGAGGATCCTAGAGGAGAATGAACGGAACATGAACATAGCTCAACGGAAGTTGAGAGAAAAAGGTCTAGGAGGCTTGCATATTGACCGGGTGTATCGGGCACACGGGTGGGTTCGCGAACAATCTGAGTGAGGTCATAAGCAATGGCAAAATCATGACAAAACCTCCCCTCATCGTCTGTCTTCTTTGAATGGGTCAGCCATTCCACGTTATGGATGTTGAAGTCACCACAAATGTGGATGTTAGCCCAGGGATGTGTAGACAGTATGTGGTCTATTTTCTTAGATATGCTCTTAAAGATAGTAACTCCGCTGTTGTGGGGCCGATAGGGGGCAAATATAAATGCAGTGGTGTTAGCAAGTGAAACCCTGAAGCACATATAGGGTAAATTAGGATCTTCTCTAGAGATATCCCTGCCACACGGGAAGCCATCCTTAATGTAGGCACATATTCCATGCCCATGGCGATCTTGGGGGTCAGATTTAGCCTTAGCGAATCTTGCATTCCTGACTGCTGGAAAACTGCTTCTGTGATGCCAGTTTTCAAGAATTCTAGCGAAAGAACTGACTCATTAAATTATTGCCCCATTAGCCTCCTCTCGCTTTTTGCCAAAATATTTAAATCCATGATTAATCAAATTAGTTCATCATCTTACAGCTGCTAAACTTCTGACCAATGATTAATATGGATTTATTCCACAGCAGATATCCTAATTGTAGTCTCTGAACATATATACCGTTGCTGGATAAAGCAGTGGAGTGTAGAACGGTAGCCCTAGATATATCTAAAGCTTTTGACAGGGTATGACATGAAGCTCTTCTCAGGAAAATTAGATCATATGGTATCACTGGAAGAATACATAATGTAATTAAATCCTTCTTAAGTAAAAGAAGAATACAGGTTGTCATCGACGGACAAGCATCTAAACAATATGATATAAATGCCAGAGTACCTCAAGGGTCTGTCCTTGGACCTTTATTATTCCTAATATTCATAAATGACCACCCTGATAAAATTGTCTCTGAAATGGGTATAGTTGCTGATAAGCACCATGCTCTATAACAGGCATGAGGGGAAAACTAATGAACACATATCTAAGGAAATGGCAGAAACACTAGAGGAATGGTCCATTGATTGGTTCAAAAGAGAGTCACCAACCTGATAGATCCTGAACTGTCATCTAAGCTTCAGCCTGTCCCATCGACAAGATGTTGCATCTTTCTGCCTGTTCTACAAGTATTTTAATGATGAATGCTCTGACAAACTACAAGCACTTGTACCTTCTCAACGTAAATAAACCCAACAAACTCGACAAGCAGCTAAATCCCACTCTTACACAGTAGAGATTTCTAGGTGTAAGAAAGTCTTCTATTCTTATAGTTTCTTCCCCAGAAGTGCTAGACTTTGGAATTCCCTTCCGGGATACTTTTCCAACTGTACTGACATGCAGAAGTTCAAGTGTAATGTGAATAGACATCTTGCTGCCCACCTCCTTTCATAATATCCCTGCAACTTAAGTCCCAGTTAGCAGCCCCCTACTTTAAAGTGGCACTGTGCCTTGTTTGGGGTGAAAATTGAATTTAAAAAAAAAAGGAAAGGAATTTAGTAGAAATAATTTAAATTTAAATCTGTCATTTATTAGGATATTGAAAATTAATAAATTTTTATGAACAAGGAAAATTTGTCACTTATGGCCGTCCATAGATACTGAAAGTTAATTGTTTTAGGTGTTGTCTGCTTAAATGTGCAGAATTTTTTTGGATATACTCGCCTATATATTTCTTTTTAATAATACAGGGTGACCCAAAAAAAACAACAGCTAAATGGAGGGCATCTAGGACATATGCTGGAGAACAGAGAAAAAAAGACCAAAGACCCTAGTGTTTTGATGTGATGTTTTGAATGTAACCAAAGTTTCATTTCATTCAGACAAAACACTAAGAAACGGGGCCTAATTAGAGTTGGGGCCTGTTTTTTGGGGTCACTTGTATTTCAAGCCAAAGGAAAGATTTTACTTTTATATTTCACGTGACTAATTATTGAATCCAAACTTAAACAAGGTATTATTATATTTGTACTGACTTGTTATCCCATATTTTTAACATTCAATTTGGCTAGTTTTCAAAAAATTTGCTGCCATTGTTATGTTTTGTCATTTTTTAAGGTTTTATCATTTTGTAATGCTCAACTTATAATACTCCAGTTTTATGGAATGTAAAAATAAATAATGTTTACATGCAATTTAAACCCTGGCCCTTCTTCAATATGAAGTACAAATTACAATGAATTAATTTCATTTTACTAGTTTTAACTTGTATCATGTAAGGAATTTTGAAATTAGTGTCATACTCAATTAAGCTTTACTGTGTCCATTGCAGGCTGAACTCTACTTTTATTATAAGCACCATCTCTTTTAAAAATAATGTATTCCCACAGTTCATAATTGAAGTGAAACCAAGTCCAGCTTGGTCCTAACATGCTTAACTGATTGAAGTCTGATTTTATTTAACATTTATAACTATTTGTTATGAGCCATGTTTGATTACCACTTCCAACTTGCTAAATCTAGCATTCATTTGGCTGCTTACTAATTTTACTATTCATATTTCTTTTACTTTCCTACCAGTTCGGTCCCCCTGATCTCATGATCACAAACAGGGCAGGAGGGCAGTTGTCTTTGTCAGGTACTTCTTCGAAGATCGGGGCCAGTACTTCCCCATTACCACCGTTATTGCCACCAGTCTGTTTCATTATCCCCTCTCCTGGTTCCATAGACAGTGCTTCACAATCAGGGCAGGGGGGCAGTATCCGTCTTTGTCAGGTACTCCTTCGTAAAGGCAAGAGAGGTGGTCCTTCTTCCGCTTCTTCAGTATGTGCATTATATGGCTAAAAATCTTCTCCGTTGTCCTGCATTATACTTTCTGTCCTTTTAGAAGACATTGTACTGTCTGAGTCTTCCTCTTCCTCTGATGTAACAACATAATGGCAAGGGCATAGATCCTTCACGTCGCGAGGCACGCCGTCCACCAAAATCGATTGAGGGCTGATTACCTTGGTCACCTCACCTTTGCCGAACCTCGTGGTACATTGATTTTGCAGTCTTTTGACCCACATGCAATCTCTGGTAAGAGCTGTTCTTGGGACCTGGGGATGCAGTTGCGAGATTGGTTTCCTTTACTCAAATTTCGTATTGATAAATCCTGTTGCCAGGCATAGTGAAGGGAGATACGCTGTCTCTGGGTATGATGTTATACCAGTAGGCAGCCTCTTGTATGGGACAGCGCATTCTAGCCACTATTCGTTTCACTGTAGGGTTACATCGCTCCGCTATGCCATTCCCGGCTGGAGCGTATGCATAACGGAATCGCAAGTGAACTCCCCATTTATGTGCAAATGCTTGGAACACATTGCTACAGAAAGCCATATCATTGTCAAAAAGGATTTCAGGCAGCGAGCAATGTTTAAGGAACACTGCCTCCAAAATAAGCTTAAACCAGGCTTAGGGTCAAACAAATCCAACTTGCCTCCTCCCTTGAGGCTTGCATTCACAAATGTCTGTGGGCTTAGAACTAATTTAGCTGATGTTGAAGCATTTCTCCTAACAAATAACCCGGATATCTTAGCACTAAGTGAGACTAACCTACACTCCTCCATCCCCTCTAACCACTTTAACATGCCTGGATATCTCCCACTGCCGTAAGGACTCTGACAGACACATGCACAGACTTGGAGTTTACATTTGTAATACCCTTTCCTTGACTAGAGAAACAAACCTAGAATCGGATGATTAAGTCTTTGTGTGCTTTAGACAAAACATGCAACACAACATTAGATACTTTTATTTTCTCTACTGCTCTCCCTCGACCCAGGACTGCACCATAATAAACAAAGTCTCTGACAGCATAGACACAGCACTCTCCCCTGACACTAGCGCACAAGTACATGTATTTGGTGACTTTAATGTCCACCACAAAAACTGGCTTGGATTTTCTACTTACACAGATGCAGCGGGCAGCACAACTCATAGCTTCTCTATATCTCACTCCCTATCACAAATGGTTACGTTTCTAACCCGTTTCCCTGACCAGGAAGAACAACACGCCTCACTTCTAGATCTGTTTTTGACCACAGTTCCCGATGATTGTATAACGAATGCTGACAGCCTACTTGGGAACGCTGATCATGCAGTGATAATGGTTGAAATCGCCCTAAACTCTACAGCCAAAACTGAAGAGCCAGTGCTCAAAACAACGAGATATTATAAAAAGGCTGACTGGGAAGCCATCAGAGATCTTATCAGAGGTTTACTTCGATTTGCGCAACTGCCATTGCTTAAAGGCAGCATACATACCACAGATTTCACCGACATAAGTCCAGTTCAAACAGACAGAAGTATATAGAAGCTAGAAATAACGTTAAGAAAGAAATAACGACAGCTAAGAGAGAATTTACGGAAACCACTAAAAAACCTATCGAAGCACAAAAACTAGGAACTCATGACTTCTGGAAAATCTACAACAGTGTAGTAAATAATGGGCAATCAACAATTCCCCTACTAACCAACAATCACGAGGTTGTTTGCTCAGCAACCGAAAAGACTAACATGCTTGCCAGTCGGTTTGCCTCAAACTCCACAATGGACCCTCCAACCACCCCCTACCTGACTTTCCTATGCGGACAGACGCCACGCTAGACGATCTGAAAATCACCCCTGCTCAGGTGCATGCTATCATAGAAAACCTTGACACTTCAAAAGCATGTGGACCCGATCTCATCTCAGCTGTGCTATTAAAAAAGTGGTCAGCCGAAGTAGCTCCAGTTCTCTTCAAACGCTACAACAAATGCCTTAATGAATCTTGCTTTCGGGCTGTTGGAAAACTGCATCTGTGGTACCAGTATTCAAGAATTCTGGCAAAAGAACTGACCCATTAAATTATTGTCCCATTAGCATCCTCCCACTTTTTGACAAAATATTTGAGATCTTAATTAACCATGCTCTAGTCCATCACCTTACAGATGCTAAACTTCTGACTGACCAACAATATGGATTTAGACAAGACCGTTCCACAGCAGACATCCTAACTAATCTCTGAACATATGTACCATTCACTGGACAAAGCGGGGGAGGGCAGAGCAGTAGCTCAAGACATATCTAAGGCTTTTGACAGGGTATGGCATGAGGGTCTCCTCAGGAAAATTAGATCATACGGTATCACTGGTAGAATACTTAACATAATTAAATCCTTCTTAGATAAGAGAAAAATCCAGGTTGTCCTCGACGGTCATACATCTAAACAATATGATATAAATGCGTGAGTGCCCCAAGGGTCTATCCTTTGACCTCTATTGTTCCTGATATTCATAAATGACCTCCCTGACAAAATTGCCTCTGAGATGGGTATATATGCTGATGACACCACACTCTATAACAGGCATGAGGGGAAAACAAATGAACACATATCTAAAGAAATGGCAGAAACACTAGAGGATGACCTCCAATCTGTAGTGGAATGAGGACAAACATGGATGGTCACATTCAATGCCGTTAAGACTAAACTAGTCTCATTCAATAATTACAAAAAACCTTCTCTACCACCTATAGCAATGGCCAACGACTCTTTATCTGAGAGTACATCTTTCAAACTCCTTGGCCTAACATTCACAGGAAACATGAGTTGGAACAATTACATTGAAAGCATTGTCAGGGCCACTGCAAGGAAGGTGGGCTCTTTCTACCGTGCTAGAAAACTACTAACACCCGAACATACCCTGTACCTCTATATGGCCACCATTCACCCATGTGTGGAGTATTGCTGTCATATTTGGGCTGCTGCATCTGCTACTAGTCTCTCGCTCCTTGACAAGGTTCAAAAGAGAGTCACAAATTTGATAGGCCCTGAACTGGCATCTAAGCTTCAGCCTCTGTTCCATTGACGAAATGTTGCATCCCTCTGCCTGTTCTACAAGTATTTTAATGGTGAATGCTCTGACGAACTGCAAGCACTTGTGCCCCCACAACATGAACAACCTTGCCAAACCCGACAGGCAGCTAAATTCCACCCCCACACTGTAGAGATCCCTAGATGTAAAAGATCTTTCTACTCCAGTAGTTTCTTCCATAGAACCACTAGACTTTGAAATTCCATCCCAGGTCCCTGCTTCCCCAACTGTACTGATGTGCAGAAGTTCAAGTGTAACGTGAACCAACATCTTGCTGGCCAAATCCCTACATAGTACCTCAGTGGTTTTTGCCCTTGATAGTAGCGCCCTACACTAAAGTGGCAATGTGCCTTGTTTGGGGTGAAAATGTAATAAAAAAAATAAATTAAAAAAACTGATGAATCCTGCTTGCCGAGTCCTGCCTCACCAATTTCCTCAAAATAGAGAAATGCGATGGACCGCAATCTGTTAGATTTAAAAAATGGAAGGTTTCATAATGCGTGATATCCATTCCAATTCTCTGCCAATTCTCATTCACTTCCAGCTTTCCCTTTTCCCACTTGACCGGCGCTGGGTCAATGAACTGACTTTCCTCACATTTCCATATGACCATTTTAACGGTTGCTTTTTTTGTGGTTGGACAAGTTTTCCTGAAAAGTAGGTAGTGCGTCGCATCCCCACATGTCCACTATCTTCATGAATAGCCATGATTTGACTCTCATCCAGCTCATCTGTATGAACCGCGCCGATCACCGGGTCAAGCCCATGTTTCTTCTTCATCACCTCAACCCACCACTGTGGTTCTCACGTTAATCGGTCAGCGCTGTTTCGTTTTGATGAAACCAGCATCACGTCCACTGTCAGCCCATACTCTTTCATGAGCTCCTTCAGAGTGCTTAGTCGCCTCCTAATAAGCATCTCGCTGCTTTGGAGCATACTCGCGCCTTTCCAGTTAGCATGTCTGAGACCCAATGGTATATGCAGACAGAATCTGTCTTTATGTGTAGCACCTTGTCCTGCCATTGAAGAGCCAAATTGATGCCTTTCAATACGGCATCCAGTTCAGCTAAGTTGATGTGTTGGGAGTCATCTTCAGGTTGCAGCCAACATGCCTCTTCCAACACAGTATCACGCATCTCCAAGGCTGCACCAATTACCTAGGGAGCTAGCATCGACTCATACATTCAGCTCTTTGCTCTCCACACACCAATTTCTCCGGGCCGGATTGTTCTACTGCACAGATTCTAAGATCTCGAACATCATATGTGCAGTATAGCGTCCCTTGCTTCATAATCCCAGACCTTTGTTACCAAACTTACTCTCCTGAGTATTCCACAAGCCACACGGATATATCCTGCGGTAGGTGGCCGTAATAAAAGGATATTCAAGATAGGTATTCCACCAGGGAAATAAATGGATAAAGAGGTTCTGAAGTAATAAAGAAGTACAGAAGTTTATTGAGAATATTTACAGAGACAGCATGTTACGTTTTTTTAAGTGTTCCCGCCTAGGGAAGGCTCTCACAACCGGTGACTGGTGATAACGTTCTTTCGATAAAAAGTTCCAGCGGTGAATTGTTCATCTCACCATAACACCTCCCCCAAGACAATTTCTCCCAAGAGAATTTGGCATAATATCGTTTGCTTTTTGGCTTGGGGCTCAGCTGGTTACTTTTTCTCCTCAATATTGTTTAAGTGGGTGGAGTTGGTGGAGAAGCTGGAACTCTCAAATCTGGAGTAAGTTCTGTTAAGGGTTGGGGAATATTAAAAGAATCATACAAAACCTCTACGGGCAGGTCATTTTCTTCTGCCTGTTTGTAGTCATCAGTGTGTCTAGGTCTTAGCTGATTTATATGCCTGCGGCAGTCGAATTTATTACTTCTTACAGAATATAGCATGTGTCCGATTCTTTTCATGATAATCCCCTCCTCCCCAAAATTTGTTCCACTCCTGTAATTTAGGAAGAATATTCTGTCACCAGGTTTGTAAAACCTTGTTGGAAAATATTCTTTTGTTGTTGTTACTCTGGTTGAACTTGGTAAAATTCTGTCAAATACGGATCTGATTTTCCGTGCAAACATCAGTTCGGCTGGTGACGAACCGGTATCAGTGTTTGGGTTCAGAGTTATCCTGTACACCGATAAAAATTGTTCAAGACTCTTCTCGCCAGTGTCCATGCCTTGGTTTTTCTTCAAAGCTCTTTTGAATGTATCGACGAACCTCTCTGCTAGGCCATTTGACCTTGGGTGGTAGATTGCCGTTGTTAAATGTTCAATGGCTAGAGCCTTGCAGAATTCTTCAAATTCTTTGCTGGTAAATTGGGTGCCGTTGTTGCTGACAATAGTTTTAGGCACTCCAAAACGACTCAAGAGAACTCTTAGTGCATCTATTGTACTCATCGAAGTAGGGTGTTTGTATTTAAACACTTCTGGCCATTTTGTGAAACTGTCGACGACCACTAAGAAATAATGTCCATTTAAAGGACCTGCATAATCGATATGTAACCGAGTCCACGGTGTATCAGTCTTTGGCCACGGTTGTATCTGCACAGGTGGTGCCTTTGCTGCTAGCTGACACCCTTGACACTCTCTTACGAGTTTTTCAATGTCCTGGTCCATCCTAGGCCAATACGTATATCCACGCATTAAAGCTTTCATTCTCGACATGCCTGGATGACCACTATGAAATTCTTTTAAAATTCTTCTCTGAAGCGTAGTCTGTATGACGACTCTGTCTGCGTACATCAAGGTTTGAGCACAAATGGAAAATGCTAAAATTTTAGGGTCTTTCTTTGATTTTCCATTTAGTTGCACTAACTTTTTCATTTTCACAATATAATCATCCTTTTCTGCTGCCTTATTTATTTTGTCTAGAGTCACTGGTAACTCTCTGATTGTGTTGCACAGTAATCCGGAGAGTTCTTTTTCCTCTCTCAATGCAGCTATTACTGTGTCTTCCAAAGGTTCAGCACACTTTTGGATAAGCCTGGACAGTCCATGTGCATGTCCGATATTTTTGGATGAAATGTACTCCATTTTAAAGTTATAATTTAGTAGAATTATGCTCCATCGTTGGAGTCTGTTCGCAGTGTGCTTAGGTATGCTTTTTTTAGAGCCAAAAATAGTCAATAAGGGTTTGTGGTCGGTTTGCAAAGTAAACATCCTTCCATGAATAAATCTATGGAATTTTTTAATGGCATAAATAATCACCAAGCTTTCTTTTTCAATTTGAGAATAGTTTCTTTCAGCCGGCAAAAGTGATCTGGATGCATGGGCTATTGGCTTTGTTGATCCATCTTCAAGTTTATGGAGAAGAACTGCTCCTACTCCATAGCACTTGCATCTGATGCAACAATCAATTCTTTCTGTGGATCAAAATGTGCTAGAGCTAAATCTGATAGCAGGCATTTCTTAATATCTTCAAACGCATTTTGGCATTCTTTTGACCAAATCCACTTTTGTCCTTTTTTTAACAAATCATTCAATGGTGCTCTCAACTTATGCATGTTTGGAATATAAATAGCATAATATTGAGCCAAACCCCAAAAAGATTGTAACTGGGCAACATTATTGGGTGCTGGCATCCTCTCGATTGCTTCTGTTCTCTGAGGATCCGGTCTTCTGCCTTGGCTGTCGATAATTTGACCAAGATATTTTATCTGTTTTAAAAAGAATTCACATTTTTCGGCACTTAACTTGAAACCAAATTCCTCAATTCTTTCAAAAACTGCTCTGATGTGTTCCTTATGTTCCTGTACATTTTTAGTTTTGACAAGGATGTCATCCAAATATGCGATTGCAACATCTAAATCAGCAAGCATCATATCGATTATTTGCTGAAATAGTGCTGGGGCCACTTTTAATCCAAAAGGAAGTCTTTTTAGTCGGAAAAGTCCAAGATGGGTATTGATACACAAATACTTAGAACATTCTTCACTGACTTTTACCTGAAAGTAAGCTTCCGATAAGTCGATTTTGGAGAAAATTCTACCTCCATTCAGCTTTGTAAAAATGTCTTCAGAGAAAATTCTACCTCCATTCAGCTTTGTAAAAATGTGTCAGAGATGGAAGTGGATAATTATGATCCATCAGACAGTCATTAAGGCCTGTAGAAAAATCGGCACATACCTGAATCTTCTTATTTTTCTTTTTAACATACACAGTGGGTCTCGCCCACTCAGAATAGTCAACTTTTTCTACTACACTATTCTTCTGTAGTCTTTTTAGTTCAATTTCAATATCTTCTTTTGAAGAAAAAGGCACATTTCTTTTTGGTCTAAAAACAAGTTTCACATTCTGTTTTAATTCAAAATTTACTTCAGTTTTGGTGCACACTCCTCATCCCTCTGAAAAAGCTTTGGGGAATTCACTTTTTAACACTGCCAGAAAATGGTCATTTTGTTTGGAATTTTTCTTTTCCAACGCTCTTACATTATTGCAAAATGAATTTATGAGTAGCTCCCATAAATCAAACAAAACAATCCAATCAATTCCAAAAAGGCAAGAATTCATTCCTGGAACAACTGAAAGGTTTGAGGAAAAAGTTTTTGATCCAAGAGAAACACTGCAATTAAATTCTCCCATGAATTTTAATCGCTTTCCGGAAACACCTTGTGCAATTTTTTGTGTTTTTCTCAGTTTTGGACTACCAATTCTCTTCCAGGTCACTTCGTCGATAATTGATATGTTGCTACCTGTGTCTAAAAGTAGCTTCACTGAGTGACCATTTATTTGTGTGTGAACGAATTTCCGTTTCCCTCCTTGTTTTATTTCTTCTTTGGACAAGACTACATTTACTTTTGGCTTCCATTTGTCTTGCTTAGTTCGGCAGTGGGATGCCCGGTGTCCCACTCGGCCACATTTGGTACAACGTTGGTCTTTATAAGGGCAGTTTTTTCTTAAGTGCGGACCCGCACAACTCCAACATTCAAAACTTTTCCCTTTGTCTTTTGGAAATGTCTTCTGTTTTACTACCTGGACTTGGGATGTGACTTTCCCCTCTATCCTCGTAGTGTCCCTTTTTACATTTATCAATTTTTGACATTCTTCTGTCACTTTTTGCAAGTTCATTTCCGGGTCTTGTTCGATGATTGATAATATCCTTGACCTTAAATCCTTGTCCTTCGGTGATGTCAGTCCCTGGACAAATATGTAGAACTTAAACATGTTCACTGATAAATCCTTTAATTTAAACAGTTCACACTGGGCGTTGACTTTGCCCGCATATGTGACAATGTCATCAGTTTCGTCTTTTGACATATTTAAACACCTATGCCGTGTATGAAAAAGACTATCTCTTTTACCGAATATAACACACAAAATTTTCACCGTTTCAGAAAAAGAGATCTCTTCCGGTTTTTTAGGCAATATCAAATTCGTGAATTTAGTATTTTCTTCTGTGCCCATTTTGTGGAGTAATAGTGTTATTTTTTCCTCATCCGACCACTTCTTGCATCGTTTTGTAAATATCGTTTCAAACCTACGATAATAGGCTGGAAAAGTGTCACCTTTTTCTGGGTCATATTTAAACTCTGAAAGCGAGTTCGCTATACCCTCAGCCAAAAAAAATCTGGATGCACCCTCCTTAGAGTTTTCTGACAAAATCGTTTCACAAAATAAGTGATTATCCATCGTTTGCTGTATTACAAGAGTTTCGAAACGTTCTTGTTGAATTAGCATTTGTTTTTGAAAATCCATTTGGGCTTTTTGTTGGGCGATTAAACTCTCAGTTAACGTTTTCGTCAACGTCTCTATTTGTTCCAATGTCATTTTCTTTTTAAATGTATCAATAGAAAGTTAACGTATACCACAGAGAAGAAAAAACAATATTGTTCAAAAACAAGATGGTTATTTTCACAGTAAATTGTCAACACATAGGAAAGTTCCGAAAAAAAAATCACCGTTAAAATAACACGTGAGAAAATTTCAAGAGACTCTTTTTTCGTCTACTTCAGCAGACACACATAAACTTCTTTTAAAAATTTTCTTTATTAAATAAACACAGATTCCTCAGTATTGTTCATTTGTAGGTTTTTTATCGTATTAACCAAATAAAAAAACACGTCCGTTAATCATGAAGAAAGTCACAATTTACACACACACAGACATTATATAACGTCAACTCTTTGGGAGTTTAAAAAGAGAAAAACGGAGTTTAACTCGTCAATAATATAAAAATTATTTTTTACTTGCGTAAATTTGTGGCAGACACTAGTCTTTCGCTTTCTAAGAAGCTTTTTCTTCAATTAAAAGTGAACTTTGTGAACAACAATTTTCAGAATTTTCTCGGTTACCACGTGTTTTTTTTTTTTTGTTTTTTTTTTTAGATGAATTTACAGTTCGTATCTCATCTTCGTCGCCAGTTGATATATCCTGCGGTGTTTTTTTAGATGAATTTACAGTTCGTATCTCATCTTCGTCGCCAGTTTATATATCCTGCGGTGAGTGGCCATAATAAAGGGATATTCAAGAAAGGTGGCCATAATAAAGGGATTCCACCAGGGAAATAAATGGATAAAGAGGTTCTGAAGTAATAAAGAAGCAGAGAAGTTTATTGAGAATATTTACAGAGACAGCATGTTACGTTTTTTTAAGTACTCCCGCCCAATGAAGGCTCTCACAACCGGTGACTGGTGATAACGTTCTTTCGATAAAAAGTTCCGGCAGTGAATTGTTCATTTCGCCAAAACACACACAAAGCCAACCGCACACCAGAAAGTTCCCGACAAGTGACCACACAGGGAGAACATTGTTCGTCACGTAACAATACTAGGAGCCTCTGGAATTGCTTTTCCTCGCTTCCACCGCAGTTCACTGTGTTCCATCCTGACTGCCAATCCCAGCACCTTCAACTGCTCCGGGTTCTTGCACTAAACCCGAAATGCGCTAGGTGTTCTCTTACATGGGTCACAGGCACCACGTGTTCATTGACAAAAATGTCATCAATTTAAGCAGATGCTGCATGGCCTACAACATCTTCCTGGGATAATAATTGCTCTCATTATCAGGGGAGCCACATTCAAGCCGAATCCCAAACTAGTCAGACAGAATTTTTTCCCCTCGATTTCCACAGTTTGGTATGGCCACCATGTCTCATGGACCCGTACTTGTAGGTATGCTCTTCTGAGATCCAGTAGAGACATGTTGGCACCTTTTTGTCTCCATTCACGCAGCTTAGCCACACAAACATCTGTGTTAGCTGTAAACACGTCTACATAATGATTTAGCTCCCGGTAGTCCATCACCAGGCGCACTTTGGCTTTGTTCTGCTGTATCACAGCCATCAGGGGAATTAGGCTTTTGGGGGGGGGGTCCCAATTTATCCTCTGGGTATGGCACAAGCCAACCATTATCTATCCAGGTGCGGGCCTCCTGCATATATTCACGGATTTCTGCTGGCACTGGGTATTCTGACACTTGATTGTACAGCCTTTCAGGGGGGTGATCCTCAGACCACTTCCATAATGTGGTCCATTTTCGGTTTTGATGGTCAAAGGTGACAGTGAAATCCGGTTCATTTATAGAAATGGCTGCACATTTAATATTTTTCCTGCCACCCAGCCGTACTGATCCTGTAAGCTCGACAACAACACCTCCCAGAGCTTTTATGGCATCGATCCCTAGAAGTAAGTAAAACCCCAGCGGTTTGCTACGCATCACCAACACATCGATTCTGGCAGACACACCTTCATCAGCGGATAAAGAGACCGCTCCAACACCACAGCATGCATGGAATATTCCACCAATCGTTTCGACATTCACATTTGTTTTTCTCCAAGACCAGCACCGGTCTGTATGTAAAATCATCCTAGAGCATCCTGTATCAATAAGCGCCAAACATCACGTCCCATCAACATGGATGCCTGTCACCAGAAGTGTCATGTTCGCATTTTGGTGGGGAAGAAGACTGGTGCTTATGTGTCCTCCCCTTGCTCATTTTCCAAGCAGTTCCGAGCCCAGTGTCCACTCTCACCTCACCGGTAACACTGTGTTCCGCCTTTTTTACAGTCGTTCACAAGGTGGCCTTTAACATTGCATTTAAAACAGATCACACTAACTGGAATATTCTTGTCCCTGTTGTTGTTTGGTGAGTATGTGACCGCAATCACATCCTGATTTTGTTCCCCAGTTGTCGTCAAAATTCTCACTCTCAATATTAGTTCCCCCATAGTCAGGGCTTTGATGTTCGGCGCCTGTTAAAGAGCAATTGAGATGACATCAGGGAACCCAGTGACGAAAGTCAATTTCATGAGTCTCTCTAGACCATCTCCTGTGAACCCAGCCAATCTAACCAACTGCCTGATTTTGTTGACGTAAACATCCACACGTTCACCAGCCCATCTGACCATAGTCATTTTTATGTATGCTGCAAACACGTCGTCGGTAAATGCCTCTTTTAATCGGGCCTCAATCTGGTCTATCTTCTTTTGATCGTCCGCCATTTCCATGTAAAGGACCAGTGCATCACCTTCAAGGTAGAAGACTTGCTATATCATCCACTTGCTGAAGTTGTGTGACAAGTCACTTTTTCAGCCATGCTACAACATCTCCCTCGCCAGAGAATGACTTGATGATATCACTGCTTATCCGCACCTTCGCCATAGTCCATCTGAAGTAGCTTGTAGCAAAATGTAGTAGGCAAAAATCAGGAACAAAGATAGGAAATAGTCAGTTTCGTCCTGCACCACCCACCTCTAGAAGAGAGGAACTTCTTGGCTGTAATGACTGTAGAGAAAGCAGGAGACAAAAAAAAAAGAAAAGGCAGAAGAAAACCTGCTTCTCACATATTTGTGGTTCATCACAAAGAACAATCCAACCGCTAGAATCACCTACACAAAATCTGCAAAACACTGCTTCCCAGCGTCCTGCCTTTATAGCAGCCAAGAATTATATATTTGCATAATCGCGCAAGAGCACACGTGATTCTGCAAGAATTGCATGGGGTCAAAGCCAATAAAAGCCCATGGACGCCATCTTGGAACTCTCTTCTGCTCGGCCCGCAACACAAGAACAGATGTATCCCAGGTAAGCTCTTTATTTCCCCCCATTTTGGGTATTGCTAATTCCACCACAGGCAACCAAACATGAGATGTAGCTTTCGAACGAGTCCTGTCACTAGGTGGCCTAATGATTGTCCTGGCACATTTTGTCGCATGGTTGGGAGCTTCGTTTATTGATCCAAACATCTATTGTGTCATCTCTGGGTTTCTTGATTCCTCTGCTGGTCCAGTCAGTTTGCTGCAAATGAAAAGTCACAAGCAAACAGAACTCTGGTTTATAAACAATAATAAGCTATTATTTTCTTCAGTTCACAACCAATACTAATGTAAGGTGACTGACTACAAGCAGTAAACGATACCTGATCAGATCAAGTAAAAGTAACAAATCCTTTTTAACAGTCTCATTAACATCACATCAGACCCCCAAGGGCCTCCAGATTACAGAGCACTTGGCCGGCCTGATCATTCGGTTTGCTGGCTACCACTCAATTAACCTCATAATCCTATTTTCCGAATCCAAATCCTTTTTCTCTCCTTTTCCTTCTGTTTTCTGGATTTCTTCACTCAATGCTGTGTGGAGTCTCTGCCAGTAATGCTTTTTTTAAATCAAAACATCTCCATTTCAAGAAGATAATTTTAATTCCATCTCCATTTCTGAGACAATATGCCATCTGGCTTGTGTGTAACAAACTACGACAGTGCTGTGGTTGATCCTATATTGCTAGATAGATTTTTGCATTTCTCTGCATTCCTCACCCGATCTCATCTGGTCAAACATCCCTTCGTTGCAGTATGCACCTCATTGCAGGCATTCATGGCACTCTATTGTGTCACAAACTGACATACACAGCAGAAGTTTTGAAAACTTTGTAATGGAAAATTCAAAACCCACACCAACTCCAATTTATGCTGGAGCAAGATTAACCAAAGCCACTAATGAAAACAAGTTGATTAACAAAGAGTTGTATGAATCAGCAATTGGAAGCCTACTGTATCTGTCAACAAGGACATGGCCTGATACTGCCTTTGCTGTTGGAAATGTTGCAAAATTTTGTTCCCAACCCACAATGGAACCATGGAAATCTGTAAAACACATCCTACATTACCTAAACAGTTCACAGAAGTATGACCTAGTATATGACAAGGAGAAGGTGTAACATAGTGCATGTGAGTGTGTAAAAAGTATCAGCAGCAGCGAAGTATGGCTAGCATGCAAAGAAATTAGCAGTAGAAAACATGCGTATGCAAATCAGGAAGTATGCACAAGAAGAGGAAGGAAAAAAGAAAAATGTGCTTGTGGGAGAAACATAGTCGGTATCTAGAAGATCAAGCGTGTAAAGACGCAGGCAAGAAATGACCGGCATACAGCCTATATGATGTCAGAGAAAGAAAGTCGAGATAGAAGGAAATGGACATGTGAAGTTGCAGACAAGAAATGGCCGGCTGTGCCCAGTGTGGAGTGAGAAGACATAGAAATGCATGCCAAATAAAATAGACATGTGGAAGTGAAAGACTTTTTAAATGGTGTCGAAAGAAACAGGAATAAAAACGTTTTTGTAAAAAAGAAATAATGCTGATGTGAATTCTTATTTATTTCTATTTCTGTCTTTTTTGTTTGTCCGTTTGTGATGGTAGTAACGTTACATTATATTCGTTTTGATCACTGTTGCTAGGCCTTTTAACATAAAAGCTTCAATATGGAAAAAAAAGAAAATAAACATTACCACAGAAAAATACTGTGGGGTATATGGTTAAAAAAGAAGAAGAAAAAAAAAGAAACGTACCGAGCATATCTGCATTCCTCTTTGGGAAAGAAGAAGGCAGAAATGCGCTGTTGTCGAGAGAGTGACTGACTCATTCCCGAACCCCAGAACCGAATCCTGATTATAACGCTAGAAGCTATTTCGGCGCAAGCCACTGGCCACACCTCGACCTCTTCAAATTCCCATACTTCTATCCAGCTCCACATTCTATGATGCGACAAGCAACGCGTCATATACAACCAAGACAGCCACTGTCGGCATGCAGGCAGCAGACACCACATCCACAAACATTAACCGAAACCAGCCGACTTCCCAGACACGACCCCGTAACAACCCTATTTGTTGAGGGACATGACCCGCTTTTTCTACACATATTAGACACGAAAAGGAGACCACAGACATACAAACAGCCGCCCACACACACCCTCCTATGACAAAGCCAGAACCCAGAACCAGACAGAATCGAGCGACTGCATCGACAACGGACAACGCCAGACCCAAAGTGGGCCCCGATGCACCGCACCCCACCAGCGACGTGCCCCGACACAGGCGCCAACCAAGGCTGCCGCACTCACGAAGTGTGCAACACCGACGACCCAACCACACGGGCCACGGCACTGGTGGGATGCAGTGCATCGGGGCCCATTTTGGGTCTGGCATTGTCCGTTCTCGATGTAGTTGCTCGATTCTGTGAAAATGCCTGGGAGAGACAACAGCGGAAGTACTGGTGCAAGGTGTGCCTATTGGACTACGAGCCCTGGTGTTGGATCATCTGGTTGGTGATGTTGATGTGGTTTCAGGTGTAAGTGCGATCAACCAACTGGGGGGCTGCTGTATTGAAAGGGGGTCAAGTAACTTTTGGATGCCTCGGTGCTGTAGGAATGGCAGGAGTGGAAGGTGATAGAAATATCAGAACACAAAAACCAGAGGCTTGCTGCATCGAGGACAAGGATTTCCTGGCGCGGTTCGATGGTGAATGGCGTTCCCCGGCATATCCTAGATCTACATCAAGTAACCCTGCCGGTGCGCATTGATGGCATTGAAGAGGAGGAAGTCGATAACCACCAAGAAGCTATTTCGGCCATTCAAGCAGGTTAACATGGCTGACTGGAGACTCTCAACTCAGATGTTGAGACCCTTCACTGGGGAGGGTGACCTAGTGAATGGCTTCCCAGAAGAAATCTCCGCGAACATGCAGAGAATCACTGAGATCAATACGATGGAAATGGACAATCTCTTGGTCCACGCCAGAGTCCTAGTCAAGAATATCAAGGGCCCAATCGTGGCTGCAGCTGTGAGTGGAAATAAGTGCATGAGGCCCCACTTGAGTGACGAAAGAAGACCCTGTAAAGAGGGAATGGTACATCAGTGGCGGAGACGTGGAGGTGGATCTCCGGGCCTCAGGAACTACGAAACAAAGTAAGCTGCTACGAGAAAACACTGCGAGGAGAAAAAAGAAAAGGAATCGAGGAAGAAGTGGAGAGGTGGATAGAGGAGGGAATTCTGAAACCATGGACAGGGGAAGAAAAAGGAGTGCTACCATTACTGGCGGTTGTTCAACCCACAAAGAATAAACTTAGACCGGTACTGGATTTCAGAGAATTAAACAGATACGTAGCCTGTCACACTGGAAAGGGGATTGATGTATGCGAAGAGGTGATGAGGAAATGGAGGAGGATGGAGCAAGCCACTAAGATTGTCGACCTGAAGTCTGCTTATCTCCAGATCCATGTAGATGAAAAACTCTGGAAACATCAATTGGTCCGGTACAAGGGGAAGTTATATTGCCTGACGAGGTTAGGCTTTGGGCTGAGCTCAGCCCAAAAAATTAAGACTGTGGATGGCAGAGAGAAAAGAGTCGTGAACATCTTCTCTTGAAAAGAATTTCGTATTGCTGACATTCAGATTATGCTGTGTGAAATTGGTGGTGAGAAGTCAGGTGAGGTCGATTGGAAAAGAAGAGGACAGAAACGTGCTGTTGTCGAGAGAGTGACTCACTCCTTCCCAAACCCCAGAACCAAATCCTGATTATACGCTAGAAATACAGTTGCAAAAGAGGGGCCTTTTAGCATAAAAGCATCAATATGGAGAAAAAAAGAAAATAAACATTACCACAGAAAAATACATTTGCAAAAGAGGGACCTTTTAGCATAAAAGCGTCAATATGGAGAAAAAAAGAAAATAAACATTACCACAGAAAAATACAGTTGCAAAAGAGGGGCCTTTTAGCATAAAAGCGTCAATATGGAGAAAAAAGAAAATAAACATTACCACAGAAAAATACAGTTGCAAAAGAGGGGCTGAAAAAAAAGGAAATATAAGGACTTATAAAAAAACCCAGGCGAGAGTGGAGAACTTGAAACAAAAATGATATTACACCAGTCCTTGTGACATTTGTTTGCTTTTTTTTCTTTTCTATTTTTTCGGTCTGCTCACTTTTGAATTTTCTTCTGTTCTTGTTCGTCATATATAAAAGACGAATTTTCTAATCATACGGTCGGTTATACATTAACATAAGTAATACTGTTTCATACTCATTTTAATGTAGTAAATAGCTTTTTTTATTTTAGGGAGAAATTTGGAATGAACTATCTTGTCTTGAACATATTTTTATAAGTTTGTGTTTAGACTGTTTAAGTGGTATTTGCAGTTTGTTATGAATTACTAAAGTTTTAAGATTTGAAAACAAACTTAACTGGAGGTTTTGTAAAACTAGAATAAATGTTTAAACAATTATAATGTGTGTAAAAGTAAAAATATGTACTCGAGTAAATACTAAAAAAAAATAGGAATAAAAATAAATTGGTCTTTATTCTGTAAAGAGTAGTAATTTTGTTCTAAGCATAGGTGTTGTTTATCATTGTCATTGTGAAAAATGATTATTAAATATGAAGACATTGTATTTTTTACTTTTTATTTTGAATAAGCAACTGAAAAAAAACATGCTCATTTTTAGCACAAGCCATGCTAAGCAACTCATAAATAATCTTGGTTTTATTTGCGAGGTTTTTCACTGTATCTAGTACTTTAGTTTGTCAGTATTTTGCTACATGAATTAGCATTACAAGTTGATTTTTTCTTTTTAGATAATTGTTATTTTATCAACTTGCATGAAAAGAGCTATGTAAAAATGCTTAAAACCGTTTGAATTATGCAAATACCATCAGTAGTTCAAAAGTTATGAGAATTTTAAGTGCCAAAATTTAGACTTTTCCGTGGACATTTTTCTTCAGAAAAAGTGGGCTAAATTACAGACCCCAACATTTCAAGAAATTCAATAATTTCGCCACCATTTATTTATTTTTCAAGCTATTCTCATGAAATTTGGCACTCTTATATAAAATTGTGTGCTCTTTCTGATTATGCAGTCAAATCTGATCTATCGCGTTACCATAATCCATGAATTATAAATTCATATGTACAAATTTCAATTTTTTTAAAACTGGCGCATGGTATCATATAGTGGGTTTCTATTTATGAACAAAACTAAGTGCTATAGTGGTATTTAAATATAACTTTATTGAGAATATGTGGTTTCTTCCCTCCTCACCAAAGGAGAGCTTAATCTTGGATGTAGCCATTGAATGCCTTAAGAGCATTCATGGCCAGTATTATCTACTCCCCTCAAAGAAAAAAAAAATTGACTAGATATGAATTAATCTCCGAAATAAATCGAAGAAAAGTTTTTATATAGATTAGGATTTCTGTAAAAGGTAGAAATCTCCATAGTCAACCAGAACTTATGCACTTTGGGACCAGTCCAATTTTCAACTTTGTAAATCCTTTCTATATGGCCCAAAATATACCCCTATTTTCTGAGATGCAACCATAAATCGTGTTACATATATGAATGGCTATAATCATCTTGGTTGTAGATACAAATAGTTATTTTGTTTTAAAATGAATACAAGACACTTTATTGTTTATAATACAGATTAATTTATTTACAATTTACACTTCAAAAGTAACAGTGATAACTATCATTATCACGGTGGAGGTTAGGGACTAAGGTGGGTTGCAGAACTCTCTCTCAACCTGTATTTTCGCTTTGTGTCTGCTCTCCGCTGCTTTCTCTCTGCTCCTTTTATTTATATCACTTTGACCTGTTGACCTTTTTCTCGCCAGCCTGTTTTATTATTTTGCAACTCTCTGGGTCATAATTCCTGTTGATTGACCAGTTAACCTTTTTTCTGCTAACTTTTGTTTATTGCACTTTTTGTTGGTCTTGGTCTGATCCATTTAATATCGGTTAGCTTTCCTTGCCAATTGACGTCATGGATATAGGTTGTTTTAAATTCTGGGATTTCCCATTCTGTTCTTTTTATCGCCCGGATACAGCTCCATAACACTATTATAGGTCACCTTTCCTGGGATTGACTTATTGTGTTCTTTGATCGCCCAGACACCTCTCCCTAACAATCGTACTCTACATGAATCCTCGATGTAACTTTCACAGTACCAGGATACCAGGAATCCTGATAAGCAACAACAATATATTCACCAGTTGATGGCAATTTTTGTCGTTTCTATTGTTGTTTTACTCAAAATTCAATTATGTAAACAAAGAAATAAAACGGTAATTTTATTTTTGTTTCCACCTTAACATTTATAATGATTACTTTTATAGGTTTTAGGATATGCTGAAAACGAATATTGCATTTAAATTTTCTGCAAATAAGTAGTTTTCCGGATATTAAGCAATGTCATTTTTTATGTTATCGCTGGTGGCACAAACGCGCAAATGCAACCTCAAGAAATTATGCTCAAACGCACAAACTTAGATGGCCACCAGCAAAAACGTAAGAAATGACATTGCTTAATACCTGGAAAGCTACTTATTTGCGGAAAATTTAAATGCGATATTCGTTTTCAGTATACCCAAAAACCTTTCAAGGTAGTCATTTTAAAGAAAAATATTGAGGTGGAAACAAGGTAAACATTTACAAAATGCATCACAATGAAATTCTTTATCAAATTGCCTAATTATTATTATTATTAGATATCCTCAGTTAGAAATAAAAACGGATTTGTTTTACAGCTTCGAAAAAATGGTCTTGACAATGAGTTAAAAATAAATTCAAGTTTCACGATATCTTTTTTATTTAATTGTAAGATGAAAGTACAAAATAGTTAACAAAACACATTTCCTCATGTTAAGAATGGGTTTCTGAATGATAAAGTTATTATTTCAGCATGGTAGTATAAGTGAACAACTGCACAAGTACCTTTATTTGTTACTAGCAGAGGTACCCGGCATTGCCCGAGTGTTTAGAGGTGTGTGTGTTGGGGTGGAGGGATAAATCAAAATAAAAGAATAAGCGAAGTAATAACCCGTTTAAATATTATATTAAAAAACGATGTTAAAACTTCTTTAAAAAATCGGAAAAAAACAAAAAAACAAACGTGATGCAAACAAACGATGTTAAAGTTTCTTAAAATCGGAAAAACAAAAAAGAAAACGCAAACGTGATGGAAAAAAACGAACGTGATGGAAAACAAACAATGTTAAAACTGCTTTAAAAATCTGAAAAAAAAAAAACAGAATGCGAAAAATGGCATAAATAACCCTGTTTCAATATAGTATTGTTTGGAAATCAAATTTGAAAAACTTGAAAATAATTTTTTTAAATTGACAAACTCAGAATAAAAAATGACTAGTCTCATAAGATGAAAGCAAAAAAACAGTTTTCTATTTTTAAGACAATACTTTAGTAAGCTCAGCGTTTTTCTGTTAATTTCTATAGAAGATAACATTCTAAAGAAATTTCCGCACAATTAATAATTATCAAATATTTATATATTATACATGAAAATAATTCTGAGACTATTATCTATATGAAAATGCATGATATATGCCGCTTTATCTCATCAATTTTGAAATATTCTTTGTCAACTTTGCTCAGTCATAACTTAGCTTCCTGTGGTCGTAAAAATCAAACACCAGTAGAGATGGACTTCTTTGTATATATATAGCCTGTAAAATTTCAGCCATATCCAATCAAATTTAACCCCGCACATATGTATCTAAGCATAACATATAAAATGTAAACATTAACAGAACAGTTTTCCTTTTTGTTGCCATCATTTTTTACCGTTTTTTTTTTTTTTTTTCATTTTTAACTTGGAGCATAAAAATAATGAATACATAAAAGAAAAATAAATTAACATCATTGGAATACTTATTCTATTCTCTTTCCATCAACGTAATTTTTTAAAAAAATTGACCAACAAGTAAAAATGATATGACTTGTTAAAGCACATTAGGTATGTAATATTGCCGATGTCTACGAAAATACAGCATACGCTTGTAATGCTACATCAATTCAGATAAATACGAAACACTGAAATATTAATACATTAAGTAGTTTTAATTTTGAAATAAAACCAAGACTGCTTGACGGTCAGATAGAACACTTGACATGGAGAAAATTATTCTTTGAAACTGAAACTTCATTGCAATGAGGCGCAGTACCTTGCATTACCACTGTGGTAGAAAGATAAACATTTGGGGTGCTCACAGTCCTTGGTTATAGAGATAGACAATGTAAACAGCGACAAGTTTTTTTTTATCTGTGGGCAGTACAGAAGTTATCAACAGAATTCGGACAACCAATCAAATCTCTAGGGTATGTATGTAACCTAGCCTTCAGAAGTTAGTGACTGGACTTTTGCTGGATCGGTTTACAAATACAGAAGTTTAGAAGATAGTGGAAACTAGACAGTAGTGAATGAATAAACAGTGGTCGAATTAGATCAATCTGCTGATGCTTAATGATAAGGCTAACTGTATTGTGACATGAAAAGGGTAAAATGTAATAATTATTGTACAATGTTGATATCCAATTAAGTCAGAGGCGTGGATAATGCCTTCAACCTGTTGGGTCAGGTGTCAACCGTAATTGTCTCAAATAATCTCGTCAAAAGTGACTGAGCACTTAAGAGAAAAAATGGGCCAAAATTGTTTTGAATAATCTTGCCAAACGGACTGAGTCATCATGAAACAAAAAGAGACCATGGACTAAACAAATGGTTAGATTAAGTAGTGTTCTCTTAAATAATCTTGTTAAAAGTAACAGCAATGAAGAGATGAGTCATTGTAAATAAGGTTCAGACAGAGTAGTTTTCCTTGAACTAAGAAACCAACTAACATCCGTGTTTTTCACCACATGTGTGGACGCGTGGCAGTTATACATCATTGTAAATAACGGCAAATAAAAAGTTCTCGTTTAATGTGCTTGTGTGAGTTTATTACAAATTGGCGATGACGATTCGAACAAAAAACGAATTATGACTACCTTCGATCAATTGGAATCGTTTGATAGTTCAAGTGAACAATGGGACGAATATATCGAGCGTCTGGAAAACTTTTTTGAAGCAAATGATATACACGAGGATACTGCTCATGTGAGGAAGAAATGAGCTATTCTTTTATCGGTTTGTGGGAGTAAGGTGTACAAACAAATATCAAGTTTATTAGCCCCAGAAAAACCGAAAGATAAAGAATTTGACGAACTTGTCACACTGATGAAGTACCACTTCAGCCCAAAGCCGTCTGTGATCATTCAGAGGACAAAGTTCTATACAAGAAACCGCCAACCGGGCGAGTCGATCACAGACTATGTGGCAGATGTAAGAAGCATATGTGAACATTTTTGGATGAAATGTTACGGGGTAAACTCGTAGGAGTAAACAATGACAACATTCAGAAGAGACTACTTGCAGAGAGAGACACTATCACCTTTAACAAAGCTTTCAACATAGCAGTCAACATCGAATCGGCTTCCAAACATTTACAGGACATTCAAACAAAAAAAATGGAAGTAAACAAAATTTTTGCACCACCTCATGGGCAGTCCGAAAAAATAAAACATGAAAATAGACCGCATGAAAGTCGGAAGAAGAGTGTACCCATTGTGGAGCAACACACAAAGCAAGTAAGTGCCCTTTTAGATATGCCATGTGTCACTACTGTAAAAGACGAGGCCCTATAGTGGATAAATGCTTTAAATTAAACATGAAAAAGAAACCCGCTAATAGGGTAGAAAAGAAAAAACATTTGGTGAGGCAAATAGAAGTGGAAGGCACAGACTCAGATAATTTCGAGGAAGTTTATACCATAAATAGAATCAGAGCGCCACTAGAAAGAGTGGACCCCTATTGTGTAGATATCAACATTTGTGACAAGAGGGTTTCTATGGAGATAGATACAGGAGCATCTGTAACGATAATGGGACCGAAAACATGGAAAAAAATAAGCAATAAAAAGTTGTTGGAGCCCACAAAAGTACGTCTTAAGTCTTATACTGGAAATTCAGGTGATTGGACAAACGAAAGCTCCAGTGCAGTTGGACAGTCATCGGGTGGAATTACCATTAATTGTGGTAGAGGGGGAGTAACCCACACTCCTGGATAGAAACTGACTACAACACATGAGATTGCCATGGAAAGAGGCAGACCAAGACAAACTGGAAGAAATATTAGCAAAGCATGAGGTTGTGTTCGATGGGAAGTTGGGTCAAGTGAAAGGAACCTATACCAGTTTGTATGTAAACCCAGAGGCAAACCCCAGGTATTTCAAATCAAGGTCAATACTCTATATACTAAAGAAGAAGATAGAAGATGAATTAGGGAGACTGCAAAAAGGACAGTTTCACGAGTTGAATTCTCTGAATGGGCTACATCAATAGTACCTATTTTAAAAGCAGATCAGTCTGTATGCATTTGTGGTGATTATAAAGTGACAATTAATCCAGTCACTAAATTGGATAATTATCCGGTACCAAAAACGGAAGATCTATATGCAACATTAGGAGGAGGTGAATCTTAAACCAAGCTAGATTTAAGCCAAGCTTGCCAGCAATTATTGCTGGATGAAAATATCAAGAAAATTAACAACTATTAATACTCATAAAGGCCTTTTCATGTACAACAGATTATGCTATGAATATAAATCGGCCTCAGGAATATTTCAAAGAACTATTGAAAACATTTTGCAGGGCATTGGAAATGTAATTATAAGAATTGATGACATTCTACTGACAGGTAAAACTAGAAAAAAACATTAGAGATTATTGCATGAGGAACTAATCTCAGGTTACACCACTAGAGTAATGTCCCTTGACTGTGACAGACTTGTATTGTAGATAATGACGCAAGATTAAAAGAAGATGCCAGTAAACCAAGTGTACGCATTGTGTTGTTTTCATTAATGGGAATTCGCATGCAAAGATAATTAAACATGTTGGCAGCGGTCGGATGAACAGAGTTCCAAGGAAGAATACAAAATGGAAAATGTATTGTAAGAAAAATAAACGAAGATGAGTAATGTTTGATCTATTGTGTTACATTGCACACACACACAAAAAAAACGTTTGTTTTGCTTTATCTGGTCATTGTGATCTATTTGCATTTAAATAACATGAAAAAAGAAGTTTTAAACCAATTTAATCTGCCGTAAAACACAAGGTTGTATTGAAAAAAAAAGTGTCTGAACTTAACATGGAAAAGATAAATAGACCAGTGGCGGGGATACAACCTCCACAACCCCTGGAAGCTGTTTAAATTAAGATGGAATAACTATGCTATCATCACGTATATAGCGAGACAGCCAGTACCATACCAAACGGCGATGGTGCTGCATACACTTGGAGACGAAGCGTTAAAAGTATATTATGGGTTTCAATTTCTGACTCCGAAAGAAGAGAGAACACCCAATGAAATTCTCCAAGCATTCAATAAGTATGCCATTGGAGAAATTAATGAGGCATACGAACGATATATCTTCCACACAAGAAAACAGAGAGAAGGGGAAACGGTGGAAGCATTTATCACAGCACGCCGTACGCTGATAAAGACATTGTGACAATTGCGTCTCTCCCATACTACGAGACCAGATAATTCTTGGAGGACACAACCCCCACACTCAAGCAGAACTACTTAAAATGAGACAGTTGGACTTACAGAGATGCATAGACATATGCAATCTATCGGAAAATGCAACGCTACAGTCTAGAATGAGACCCTAGGCAGTTAACAGTGGACTTGAAACCTAAGGGAAGGCCAACAACTACAGAAAGTAACAGAAGGTGTAGGGCGTGTCCAGCTTTTAGGAAGACGTGTTTCAAATGCAATGGAAAGCACCACTTTGCAAAATGATGTAAATCAACAAAAAAGAATATTCTGTTTGTTGGAAAACAAGATGATAGCAATAGCAGTAGTGATGGTTCAGACAACGGACATGTGGACAGTGTGACCACGAAAGAAGGAATCAATTCCATCAGACCTGAAGTGATAAAGGAAAGCCGGTTTTTCACCTAGATAGTGAAGCCTCAGTGAACATCCTGAACGAGAAACGTGATGGAAAAACACTTGAGCAGTCCAATAAGACCCTTGTTATGTGGAACAGGTCACAAATGAAACCGTTAGGAGAATGCCGGATAAAAATGATAAACCCAAAAACCGGGCTCAAGTATGCAGTGAAGTTTGTTATTGCAAAAAGAAGACTTCCATCCAGCAAATGGCACTCATTAGTGTGAACAATAACAAATTTAAGAGGGTTGCAAACATATCTCAAAAAGACAGCAATCAGCACCTGGAGAGCATCATATCCGAATTTCAGGGTGTATTCCAGGAAGAATTGGGTACGCTACCTGGAGAGGTTCATCTGGAGGTGAACTCCAATGTAACACCACGTTGCAGTGGCTCGAAGAATACCAGTGGCTATCAAGGGAAAAGTGAAAGCCAAATTAGAAAGACTGGTCAAAAGAAGGTAATGGAACAAGTGAACGAGCCAACACCATGGGTAAGTGCCTTATCACTGGTAATAAAAAAAAAAATGGAAAGTTACGGATATGTATTGACCCCAGACCATTAAATAAGGCTCTTAAATGGGAGCATTTCCAGTTACCGGTACTGGACGATCTCCTCCCAGAACTTGCTGATAGCAAAGTTTTCTCAACTCTTGATCTAAGGGATGGATTTTGGCACCTGAAGTTAGATGAAGCCAATAGTCACTTGACAATTTTTGCCACTCCATCTGGTCGGTTTCGATGGAAGGTTTTACCATTTGGAATTGCTCCAGCCCTGGAAATATTTCAAAGAGAACTATATAATAATGTGGCCGATTTGAAAGGAATCATCAACAAAGCAGACGATCTTCTGGTGGTCGGGATTGGTAAAACGTTGGAAGAAGCAACAGAAGACCATGATAGAAAACTCAGAAGGCTGTTGCAAAGATGTCATGATTGTGGAATCCAATTGAATGCTGAGAAAATGAATTCATGGTAAACATCTGTATCATTCCTGGGTCACGGGATAATCAGTGAGGGTTTACTTCCAGATCCTGAGAAAATAAAAGCCATAAAAGATATGCCATGGCCAACAGACATTAAGAGAGTGTAACGATTGGGAGGATTCGTGAATTATTTGGCAAAGTTTCTGCCCCACATCTCTGACGTGATGGCTCCAATTTGCAACTTAACAAAGGCGGATGTGCCATGGACGTGGTCTCAGATCCATGAAGCTTTTGAGAAAATCAAAAAGTTGGTGAGTGTAGCACCAGTATTGAGATACTATGACCCCAACAAACCATTGGTCGTTCAATGTGATGCAAGTGAGAAAGGAATGGGGGCTGCATTGCTACAAGAATGTCAACCCTTAGCATATATTAGGCGACCACTTACAGACACAGAAACCCGATATGCATAGATTGAGAAAGAACTATTGGCAGTTGTTTATGCCTGTGAACGGTTTCACCAATACACATTTGGTCAACAGGTTACAGTACTGACTGATCATAAACCATTAGAAGCAATAATGAAAAAGGAATTGGGGAAATATCCAAAGCAACTGCAAAATATGTTAATGCGGTTGCAAGTTTAGAATGTGATTGTTTTATACCATCCTGGTAAGAAGATATTCCTAGCAGACACATTATCAAGGGCATACATTCATGGAGTGAGCAATGAATGTATCGATGATGATGATGTCCAAGAAATAGAATATATTCCAGTGACAGAGGGGAGGTTGTTCGAATTGCGCTCAGCCACAAAAGAAGACAGATGTATGCAAATGTTACAGCAAGTAATTGTGGAAGGATGGCCAGAAGACAAAGTACATCTTTATCCAGAGGTGAGACCATATTTCAGCATGCGGAATGAAATGACGGTACAAGATGGATTAATATTCAGAGGAAACTGAGTAGTAGTACCAACAACACAGCGAGCAGTGTTAAAAGAAAAATTGCATTCTACACACGTAGGGGTCGAAGGATGCAGCAGAAGAGCAAGAGAATGCTTGTACTGGCCAAATATGAATAGTGACATCAGAGACTTTGTCTCAAAATGCCCAACTAGCAGGAAATATGAGGTAGCCAATCCTGCAGAGCCTTTAATGGTTCATGAAATTCCAGAGAGACCGTGGGCAAAAGTAGGAGTAGATCTCTTTAGCTTTGCAGATAGGGACTATCTCTGCACCGTTGATTATATGAGTAATTTCTGGGAAATTGACTATCTCCCGACTACACAAGCTAGAATGGTGATCACTAAGCTTAAGCAGCATTTTGCACGACATGGGATACCAGATCAGGTGGTCATTGATAATGGACCACAGTTTAGTAGTCAAGAATTCTCCACCTTTGCAAGAAAGTGTTGTTTTGCACATACACCCGTCAGTCCTTACAATAGCAAGGCAAATGGAAAAGTAGAATCTGCTATAAATATGGCAAAATAACTTTTCCGGAAATCAATGGAAGATAAGGCTGATCCATTTCTAGCGATGTTGGATCACAGGAATACACCAGCCAAGAGTTACTTATTACCTGCGCAGAAGCTAATGTCAAGAATAACAAAGACGCTTCTTCCAACCAGAGAGGAGCTACTCAGACCAGAACTACACAAAAATCTAAGCAAAACAGTTAAGTGAGACAGCAGAAAGCAAAAGCATTATTTCAACCGGAAAGTAAAACCACTTCAGCCAGTGCAACATGGAGATGTGGTCAATATTAAACCACACATAAAAGGTCAGTGAGAGTGGAAGAAGGCAGTTGTGTGAAAGAGACTGGATAAGAAGTTATACCATGTCAAAGTTGATGAGGAGTTGCTCCGACGTAATAGGGTGGATTTTAAAAAAACCGAAGCACTCCCATCACCATCATTGATCCCTCAGTCATGCCAAAGGCCTAGCGAGGAGGCACCAATAACTGAACTGCCAAGTACAGAAGGAGTTTGTAATTCGCAAACACCTCAGCTCGAAAGTAATAGAAGAGAAGGAATGAGGCCAGCAACACCATCCCCAGCAAACCAAAATACTGAAGGAATGAGGATGACACATTTAGGGAGACTAGTAAGGAATCTGGCTAGATTCAAAGACTATACAAACTAATTGAGTCCAGTGAAAAGGGTAGAATAATCCCTGTTAGGCAGGAGGGTAGTCAGCCCAGTGAAGGCCTAGGTCACAAGAACAAAGCATTATTTTGTTTTTGTATTTTAGTTATTTTGTGTTTTTGTTAGTGGATCTTTTTTTCTTTGTTGTTGTTCTTAAAAGGGGGAGGATGTTGCTTGAGGAACTAATCTCAGGTTACACCGCTAGAGTAATGTCCCTTGGCGGTGACAGACTTGTATTGTAAATAATGGCGCGATAATAAAATAAGATCCCAGTAAACCAAGTGTATGTATTATATTGTTTTCATTAATGGGAATCTGCATGAAAAGATAATGAAACAGAGACCCTGGAAGAAGTTTTGTACAGGCTGGAAAAATGTGGAATTCGACTAAACCAGGAAAAATGCAAATTTTTAGTGACCGAGGTATTATATCTAGGCCATATAGTAAACAAGGAAGGAATAAAACCTGCAGAAGAAAAAGTGAAAGTCATCAACAAGGCGCCACACTTAACATCATTAAAGGAGCTACAAGCTTTTCTCGGTATGATAAATTACTATGCCCAGTACATTCCGAACATTTCAAATATTCTGGCTCCTTTGCATTAGTGATTGAAAAAGGAATCAAAATGGGGGTGGATGTCAAAACAAGAAGGAGCATGGGAGGAAGCAAAAGAACAATTGAATTCCTTAAGAGTGTTGGTGCACTTCGACCCAAACAAAGCAGTGACAGTGGCATCTGATGCTTCCCCATATAGGGTAGGCGCTGTACTATGCACATCATGGAGGATGGATCCATAGCTTTTGTATCAAGGACACTTGCACCAGCAGAAAAAAATTATGTCCAAATTGACAAGGAAGCATTGGCAGTAGTTTTTGAGGTGAAAAAGTTTCACCAATATCTGTATGGAAGGCCATTCATATTATATACTGACCATAAACCGTTCTTGGGATATTTTAAAGAAAATAAGAAAATTCCAGAGATCAGTTCAGTGAGAATTCAACATTGGGCAGTAATCCTATCCACATATGCATACCAATTAGAATATCGGGAAGGAAAGAAAAATGGAAATGCCGATGGGTTTAATAGGTTGCTGAGACCTACAACACTGGAAGAATGCCCAGATCAGAGGAGAACATCATGCTGCTAGAATACCTGGATCAAACTCCTGTTACATACCAAGAAATTGCAAGGTGGACAAAAAAGGACAAACTCCTAAAGCAGGTGTTGGACTATGTAAAAAATGGGTGGCCAGAGAAGTGTCCTACTATAGAAGATTGGCACCCTTACTTCAATAGAAGACATGAATTGGGAACTGTGGAGGAATGCTTACTTTGGGGAAACCGAGTAGAAGTACCCATACAAGGGTGAAAAGAATTCTTAGAGGCACTCCATGAGGGACATCCAGGAATTGTAAAAATGAAAGGTTTGAACAAAAGCTATTTTCGTGGCCGAAATTAGACCAAGAAATAAAATTTAAGGTGAGGAATTGCTATGAGTGTCAGCAACCCAATCAAATGCCAGCAACCGCACCTTTGCATCCTTGGGAAATCCCTGAAAATGAGTGGTCTAGACTACACATATATTATGCAGGCCCATTTAAAGGTCATATGTTTCTGGTGATAGTGGACGCTTTCAGCAAATGGTTAGATGTCTATGTATCAAACTCAGCCACTATGAATACCACTCTGGAAAGTCTACAAAGATGTTTTGCAACTCACGGGTTGCAAAAAAAAAATTGTAACGGATAATGCAGCCGTTTTTGTAGGTGAAGAATTCCAAGCGTTTATGTCAAGACAAGGAATACACCATATTACAACATCACCAAAACATCCCTCTTCAAATGAATTGGCAGAAAGATATGTACGCATTTTTAAGAAAGGGATGAAGAAAATGGGTCATGAGAAAGGCTCTCTAAGTTCAAAACTGAGCCGTTTCTTGTTGTCATATAATTCCACACCACAAACAGTCACGGGAATATCAACAACAGAATTATTAATGAACCGAAAAATAAAGACAGTTTTGGATTGGATCATTCCGAAGGAGACTACAGTGAGGGAGCAGATGAGAAAACACCAAGAAATCCAAAAGAAATATCATGACAACTCTAGAATCAAACAAGAATTTAGAGAAGGTGAATTAGTTTTTTGCCAAAAATTTCTATACAGGACCAAGATGGAAAAAGGGAGTGATCATGAGATGGACAGGCCCAGGGTCATGTGAAATTAAACTAGAGTCGGGGACAGTGGAAAGGGGACATGTGGATCATGTAAAAAAACGGATAATGCTGGACTGAGATAGAGCTTTGGAAACAGAAAGAACAAGCTCACAAAAAAGAAAACAAAATTCGGAGACAGACTGGGTGATCCCACTGACCTCGGATGCCAGTAGTCCAGGTAGTTCTCATTCGGCCAGGGAAATGACAACTGGAATGGGGAGGCTCCAGTAAGAGCAACCATTAGATGTAGTGGAAGAACTAAAAACAAACCAAAGCACTTAAAGAACTATGTCACATAAACAAGCAAGTAATTCTGAACTATGGGGGGGAGATATATAGTGACACACAATATGGTTTCCATTCTGCTTGATCTACAGAAGATGTGCTTACAGTTATATCTCATAGGATTAGCGATTCTCTCGACAGAGGCAACGTTTCTAGGGAAATTGCTCTTGACATATCAAAAGCCTTTGATAGGGTATGACATAAAGGTTTACTTCACAAGATCTCCAGCTACGGTATAGCTGGAAATGTCTTCTCAATTATCAAATAATTTCTCTTTGATAGGTTCATAAGAGTAGTAGTTGATGGGGAAAAATCAGAAGCTCACAGTATTAATGCTGGAGTCCTTCGGGTGTCCATCCTGGGCCCAACTCTTTTCCTGATCTACATTAATGATCTTCCAAATCCTTAAATCATTCGTAGACATTTTTGCTGACGACACTACCATCTATGGTAGCACATCTAAGACAGTAAACGACCAAGTTCTCTCCAATTCTCTCTCCTCTGATCTTGATCACGTTGTACAATGGGGAAAGGAGTGGCTGGTTACTTTTAATGCATCTAAAACCAAGCTTCTATCTTTACATCATCAACGTTCTGATCCCTATCTGGCATCAATTAAAATGAATGGCTTTCGTCTTGGGGAGGCCTCAAGTTTTGACAGGCTTCTGGGCTTGACCTTTACTCCTGATCTTAAATGGAATACATACATCAAATCTGTTGCCTAGGCAGCTGGAAAAATGATCGGATCCTTCTATCAATCCAGTAGATATCTCACTGCTGATGCAATTCTCTATCTATATAAGAGCCAGATACGTCCAAGAATGGAATACTGTTGTCACATATGGACAGGAGCTGCTAGAAAAGACTTGTCCTGCCTTGATAGGGTTCAAAATAGACTTCGTGGCCTGGTGGGAGATGTCCTTTTCTCTTCGCTGCAACCTCTATCTCACAGAAGAGATATTGCGAGTTTGTCTCTGCTTTATCATTATTTTCATGGAAAGTGTTCGACTGAGCTTCAATCTATGGCCCCCCCTTGCCAAACTTTCACAAGAAACACTCGTCTAGCTGTAAACACTATCAATAATTCCCCTCCACTCTTTATCTGTGCCTAAACCTAAACATAGATTCCATGAACAAAGCTTCTTTCTTAGAACTGCATGCCTGTGGAATTGTCTTCCGTTTTCCTGCTTTCGAGCTGTCTATAATATGGTTGTCTTCAAGTCCAACGTGAACAAGTTTCTGATGAGCTGTTTTACTTAAGTTAACAAATTTACCGAACTTCCATTACAATCGATTACTATATTGTCCTTTTGACTGCTGTACACTCTTTAACCCTTATCCTTGAGTGGCCGATCGGTCTTGATAAGTGGTGACGCCTATGTAAGAAAAAAATTTTTTTTTAA
The DNA here is from genome assembly GCF_053919585.1 of Euprymna scolopes. Taxonomy (NCBI): domain Eukaryota; kingdom Metazoa; phylum Mollusca; class Cephalopoda; order Sepiida; family Sepiolidae; genus Euprymna; species Euprymna scolopes. The sequence continues at coordinate 239,839 of NC_136486.1, read as the reverse complement.
ATAAGATTCAGACACAGTAGTTTCCCTTGAACTAAGAAACCAACTGACATCTGGGTTTTTCACCACATGTGTGGACGCCATGACGATTGTACATCGTTGCAAATAGCGGCAAATAAAAACAAGTTCTCGTTTAATGTGCTTGTGTGAGTTTATTATAGTCATAGAACTAGGAACAATATTATAACATGTTTAATCACGGGTGCAAAGAAGATGTTTTCCCAAATAGTTTTCTTTTGGTTAAGTTAGCATAAATATCTATCAATGTGTAAGGATAGATTTAAATGCAATGACTGATAGCACATTGAGAGGAAATCAAGGGTTTGTTCTTTTTTTTTTTTTTTACACAGTGGTCACCACTTATCAAGGCCCGGAAGCCACTCAGGGATAAGGGTTATTGCAAGTACATTACGTTAGTGTTGAGATTTGATGAAGTGTTTACTTAAGGGGGCGGTTCATTAAGAATTTGTTAATGTTGGACTTGAAGACATCCAAGTTGTAGTCAGGTGGGAAGCAGGCAGATGGAACAGAGTTCCACAGGCATGCAGTTCTAAGTAAGAAGCTTTGTTCATGGAATCCACGTTTTGATTTAGGCACAGATAAAGAGTGGGGGAAATTTTTCACAGTGGATTCAGCTAGACGGGTGTTTTTCGTGAAAGATTGGCGAGGGGGACCAGAGATTGGAGTTCAGACGAGCACCTGCCATGGAGATAACGATAAAACAAGGATAGGCTCGCAACGTCTCTTCTGTGGGAGAGAGGTTGCAAGGTAGAAAAAAGGGCATCCCCCACTAAGCCACAAAGTCTATTTTGTACACTGTCAAGGCAGGATAGGCTGTTTTTGGCAGCTCCTGCCCAGATATGGCAGCAGTATTCCATCCTTGGATGTACTTGGCTTTTATATAGATAGAGAATTGCATCAGTAGTGAGATATCTTCTGGAGCGGTAGAAGGATCCTACCATCTTTCCAGCGACCTTGGCAACAGACTTGATGTACATGTTCCATTTCAGATCAGGAGTAAAGGTCAAACCCAGAAGCTTGTCAAAACACGGGGCCTCTCCCAGACGAGAGCCATCCATCCCAATTGATGCCATATGGGGATCAGAGCGTTGATGATGTAAGGATAGGAGTTTGGTTTTAGATGCATTAAAGGTAACCAGCCATGTCATCCCCGACTGAACCACACGCTCGAGATCAGAGGAGAGAGAACTTTGTCATTTACAGCCTTTGATGTGTTGCCGTAGATGGTCGTGTCATCAGCATTGTGTAAGAGAATAAGAAAAAAGTTGCGCTAAAAGAACTTACATAAAAATATATATATGTAAAAATGTATCTTTTTTTTACATAGACATAACCACTTATCAAGGCCCAGAGACCACTCGAGGATAAGGGTTAAGAGTGTACAGTAGTCAAAAGGACAATATAGTAATAGATAGCAGCTCCTGCCCAGATGTATCTTGAAACACAATTAACATTATTACATCTGTGTTATGAAGACTGTCAAGAAGCAAAAAACTGATATTATTACTAAAATATCCCGTTTCAGTTTGATGACTTTTCAGAATCCGGATTAACAAACATTAAGGACGACGCAAACTCTGATTTGGTCTTGCAATGATTTGACTGGCTTTATAAAATATTTTTAACATTTGAAAATGTATTCTTGCATAACCAAGATACTGCTACACTGTTTCAGTGAAATTTCTGAAAATATTAAAAAATATACATTCTTGCTATTTAAACAGTTCACAGAGTTTTTCCCCCTTTCAACATATTAAAATGTTGCCTTTAAATATTTGGAAGAATATTAGAATTCCTTTATTTTTACCAATGAAATAAAAGAAAGATCAAATAAAGAAAGGAACTGTTGACGAAAAAATTATGAAATGGAAATATTGAACAGACGATACACTAAAGCATTTTTATTTGGATTTTATTATTCATGCTTTATTGTGTGAACTTTTGAGTTTTCCTTCCTTGTTTTTTTTTTATTGCCTTAGGAAGGTTTAATTAAATTCTCATAAAAAAATTTTTTCTTGAAAGAGAAGTTGTGTAACATAGTATGTGCGAGCGCATGAAAAGTATCAGCAGCAGTGAAATATGGCCAGCATGCAAAGAGATTAGCAGCAGTGGCAGAAAAATGTGCGTGTGCAAATTAGGAAGTGTGCCCAAGAAGACAATAGATAAAGTTGTACTCTATTTGTCCAGCAGTTGTTTATTGTCTACTAACAATGAACAAGACCTGAAAGAGATAAAGACAAAACAGTTAGAATTATACAATAATAATCCTCTATATCTCCCCAAGTCTTTGTGTATGTGTCAATGCTAATGTTAGGGGGGACAGCTCAAAGACTGACAAAATAACAACAATAGGCAAGGGGGAAAGCAATCTGTAGGAATACAGGGGAAAACATGTTGATTAGACCTGGATTGGTGATGACTCAGGATTACTGTGGGTTTTTAATTGTTGGGACATAGTCCTTGAACCATTTCTGTGTAGTTTAAGCATAGCCTGATCTCCTCAGTGTGTGTACACCAGGTGGGAGGCTACGTCGTTGGTTGACTGGAAGACTATATTCTGAGGTCAGCTTGGTGATATGGGGGTATCCGGAATTACTTGGCTATCAACAATTTATTGAGTGATGTCCAGTATTGCTGGCTCACTATGTGGGACTTGAGGTAGTATGTCCGATGAGAGCATTGGTTGGATAGGATATATGAGAATAATAATCCATGACTTTGGGTATTGTCATGTACAATGGTTGTTGGTGTTCTGGTGGGGGCAGCGTGATGCAATCTAAGGTAATCTGTGATTGTCAGCTTTGGGGGAGGGAGTTGTACCAGAACATAATTTTGCAGAAATTTTTTTTTTCCAACGTGTCACATGCCTGGTTCTGCCAATGTTTACTACATATGGATCGAATTGGTGGACTTTGATTACTATTCTAGTTTGATCCCATTCACACGGATAAGGAACAACCTGGTTTTGAATGCACATATGATCACCAATGATCAGTGGTGGAAGCCTTTGCATATGTTCCAATAGCCTCTCAGCACAGCGCATGTGCCTGTTTCTTCATGTGCTTACCATGTGTTATCTGATTGATAATTTCCAGGTATAATAGGTATAAAGTTGTGAATGGAACAACCAAAGACACACATGGCTGGTGACAGCTTGGTGTCTTGATCTGGCATATTTCTGTACTGCACCATAGCACATTGGAATGAATCTGTATTGATTGTTCCATTGGGGCTTGTGTTGTCCATGAGGAGGCATTTTACAGTTTTGACACCAATCTCTGCTCTGCAATTGCTATGGAGGAATGCTACTGTGGATAACCTGTGGTGAACACCCCAATCGGTGAGGAATTGTCTAGTGCTGTTAGTGGTAAATTTGGGTCCACCATCAGAAGCTAACTCCACAGGTATGCCATAGGCTACAAAAATCCATTTTAGGTAGGAGAAAAGTCCCTGTGCACCATCTGAAGATCTCTCAACCATGGACCAGATGGAATAGCAGTTCACCACAACTAGGTAATGGTGTCCTTGATAAGTAAAGAAATCTGCACAGAGTCACTGAAAGGGGTATTCTGGGCTCGTTGGGGTATTGGTGGAGCTCTTGGGTTTGATGATGCATTCCAGTTACATTGAAAGCAGTTTGTATTGTGTGCTGTGATGGTTGATGTAATCCCTGGTCAAAATACAGATACTTCAGCCCTTGCAATCGTAGATGTTACCCCTTGGAGAGCCGATTGTAGAGTAACAAGTATCTCATCTTGTAATGAAGATGAATGACAATACGGTTATTATAGACTATAACACCATCTAGTATAGAGATCGTCATGGAACGGGAAATACTTGTGAATGTGGTGTGGCATTTTGTGACGAAATTCAGGTATGCCAGATTCTATAAGGTTGGCTAGCTGAAGCATATATTCGTCATTAGTGGTGGCCGTGTGCACTCTGTCCCATGTGATAGCTTTGAGTTTTAGTGCATCCAGTGATGTGGCTGCTGTTGCAATGACACTTTCTTCAGTGCCACATTTGATGGTCTCATAGGTTATGAGGTTAGATAGTATTTGGGTCGAGTGTTCGAGAAATTTGTGGTCTGAGGACAAGGATGCCAGGTCGTCAGATAGTATGAATTTTATAGGTTCACCCATCAGATGGCATGATAGGCAGTCAGTCACACATTGCTTTACTCTGGAGATGTGAACCATAGTAAATCTGTATCACAGTGTTTTTCCCCTGAGATTCCATAAGGTGTTGTTGGAAATATCTTCAAGTGATCTATCAAGGAATATTTTCAGCGGTGGTTTGTGGTCCACTGGAATGGTCAGGTTTGAACATCCAAGAACAAAGTATCTAGCTTTTCTTAGGCATCTGTGACTGCAAGCACCTCATCTTCTATCGGTGTGTAGTGTGATTCTGATGTATGTGTAAACCAGCTGCAAACTAGGCTCACCTACCAGCTAGAGCGATAGTAAAACGGTTCATTTTTTTGAGGCAGTTACAGTGTTTTTGTAGGAGCCAAAATCCAATTCGAAACTGTGACCAATCAATTGCCAAACATCAAAGATGTGAATGCCATATTCAATTTCAGTAATAATTGATGCCTTGGATTCTTAAGAGCGCTTCTAAGTGCTCATTCTACTGGAATTGGGTGGTCAGTTTAAGAAGCTCTTTGAATGATAACATGTGATCTGTGATGGTGAAGGCATAAGACACTTGGTTTGTGAGACCGAACCATGAATGAACATCAGTGATGATTTTTTAGTGTTGGGAAATTCAGAATTGCCTATAGATACTTCGACATTGTTCTTGGTGGTCTTGAATCCAGCAAATTCAATAACATCTGCTCCAAGAATAAATTTATCTGGGTTAAATGTGATGCTGTTTTTTCCAGATGTCAAGCCAGTTTACAGTTTGAAAAAACATTCTGCCAAGTTGTAAGCCCATAACAAAGCCTCATCAATGCACTTTGTCTGGCCGGGTATGTTAGCAACAATCTCATCATAATGTTGTGTGCAGTGGCGGCTCGTGCCTGAGATTAGTGGGGGTGCTGCTTCAAAAATTTTACGTATTTTTTTAATGTCGTGTAAAAGAAATTCGAATATATAAATAAATATTTAATCAAAAATTAAACAAACATTCAAATAAATATTCAAATATATAACAAAGACAAATAATCAGAAATGGATAATACGCAAAAACTTTTTTATTAAAAATATTTTTTAAATTATGTACACTTTACAGAATAATAAAAAATAATATATACATTTATTCCTTTTAAACTTTTCAGATTAAATAAAAGTTTGCGTTTTTTTTGTTTTTTTTTGTTTTTTTTTGCAAACAAACGAAAAACATTTTTAAAAATACATTTTATTTACAATTTTTTAATAACTTATTTTTTATAAAAACAAAAGAAAAACTTTGAAATTTACTTGCCTCCCTACGAGGGTTAATTTAAATTATCTTCCACCATCTTTCTTTCCTTTTTCTTTCCTTCTTTTTGCTGCTCTGTTCTTCCTTCCTTTCTTCTTAACCCCTTTCCTACCCCCTTCCCTAGCTTCCCCCTTTTTTTATGTCACCTGACTCCCTTATGCCCGTTGATTGGATGAGACGTTTTCGCGCTAAATTGACGCACGTGTGTGATATTTTGAGTTAAAGTGGGCAGTTGTGAACAAGACTTCGAGGGGACCAGAACGGTCGAACTGTCGGTCTCGGATAAAAAGGGACGCCTGGAATTTACTAAGGCGTTGTACAACTCTGTCTTGACGAGACATTAAATTCGTTGAAAAGAAGAACCTAGTTTTCTAAGACACTTGAAAACTAATACTATTATCGAGAAAAGATAATAGATGTTTTGAACAGAAGAACCTAGTTTTCTAAGACACTTGAAAACTAATACTATTATCGAGAAAAGATAATAGATGTTTTGAACAGAAGAACCTAGTTTTCTAAGACACTTGAAAACTAATACTATTATCGAGAAAAGATAATAGATGTTTTGAACAGAAGAACCTAGTTTTCTAAGACACTTGAAAACTAATACTATTATCGAGAAAACATAATAGATGTTTTGAACAGAAGAACCTAGTTTTCTAAGACACTTGAAAACTAATACTATTATCGAGAAAAGATAATAGATGTTTTGAACAGAAGAACCTAGTTTTCTAAGACACTTGAAAACTAATACTATTATCGAGAAAAGATAATAGATGTTTTGAACAGAAGAACCTAGTTTTCTAAGACACTTGAAAACTAATACTATTATCGAGAAAAGATAATAGACGTTTTAAACAGAAGAACCAAGTTTTCTAAGACACTTGAAAACTGATACTATTATCGAGGAAAGATAATAGAAGTTTTGAACAGAAAATTCGCCGCAGGGAAGTTTTCGAAGATACCCGAAAACACCAGAATATTCAGCCTTAAGAAATTTCGACCTTGCTGAAGGACTACGAAAAACGAATTTCCAGGAAAAAGAAAGAAAAAGGGAACTTTTAACCAACACAAACTCAAAAAATAAAACCCACAAGAAAACGAACTTTCTAAATGTTCCTTTCGTAAAAGGGCGCCCAGAAGCTTCCAGTAAGTGATCCCCTCCTTTTTTCCCCCCTTCTTCCTCCTTCTCTATCTCTCTTTTCTTCTATTTCCCTTCACTCTCTCTCTCCCCCGTTTTGGTTACTACTACAAGACAAGACTCTTGTAAGCCAGATGGACATTTTTGGCAGCCCATAGAGGTCATTACTTTTTCTTTAGATATCTTTGTTAATAAATTCTGTTTCTCCTATTTTTTTCTCTTTTTGTTTGTAATTTTTTCCTTCAGTTTCAGAGTTAGTAGTAACGATTAATTGTTTAAGAAGAATTAACTTCCACGGGACAAAGTGGATAATAAAATTTCTTCACTCTGCCAAAAATAGGTACTCATAGAGTTAATAACTCTGCCAGTTTAGTAAGCTACTCTCTGCTAAACTGGTCTCGGCTTTTTGATGACCGGCTGCTGTCCATCGCGTAGATAGTACCCCCCTCCCTCCTTCCTTCTTCTTTGTTTCTGCGTCGGCCATTTTGGCTTCTTGTTCCTTTTTTTACAGGCATTTTTGGCGCCAAGAAGGGTTGTTGTGGCGCGCGCGCCAAAAGGGTAGTGGTTTAGCATTTAGCCGTTGATAGGTTAGAAGGGGCGGGGTTTAGTATTCTAAAATGACTACCTCTCCCACTACCTCAATGTTATTTGAAAAAAGAAAGATTATTAGAGATAAAATCTTAACTGTATTTGAGTTTTTAGACTCATTAGATGAAATAAATGAAGTAGGTTATACGTTATATAAAAAGCAGATAGATGATTACATTGCTTCAGTGGATTTATTAGACGAGCAAATTATTAATGCCTATTTAATTGAGGGAACAGAAGATGAGGAGATTAAGGCATTTAATAGGGATTGCGCTCTCCATCGAGTGAAGGTGTTGGAAAAATTGTCTAGACTCAAGCCTTCGGTAGAAGTAAGGGATAGTGCAAATCACAAAGTCTCTCTTATTAAGGAAAAACGTCTGGGGATGACGCCTAAAATTGAATGTCCCAAGTTTAGTGAAAAGGATTTAGAAAACGATATATTAGCCTTCCTTAATTTTCAGCGGGAATTCGAAAATAGCGTAGTGGACTTAGAAAATGACGCCCTGAGGTTAGTTGTGTTGAAAAACCATTTGTCTGGCTACGCCTTTCAACTGGTGCAGCACCTCTCTATATCTGAGGAAAACTATCGCATAGCCACCGACATTCTCGCGTCGGAATTTCTAGATAAGGACAACATTGTGGATTCTGTTTTTTCCCATATATTGGGTATAGAGAAGTTAAGCAACAACTTAGTAGCAAAGAAGTTCTTGAATTCTGTTAAGGCTCAGGTTCACAAATTAAATAGTTCTTTCAGTTTAAATTTCTTGGAGATGAACTCTCCCGGAAACAAGCTATTAAGTCATATTGTTTTTAGTAAGCTGCCCACTCTTTTTAGGTCTGAGTTGATACATAAAATAGGAAATAATTACCCTACCCTGGAAGACATACTAGACCACAGTTCGGAAATATTTCGAACGATTGAGTTTTGTAAAAATAAGGAAACATATCCTCGGAAGGTGGCTAATATACCTAAGAAAACATTTTCCCCGAGGTTCATGGGCTCTCCAGATGCTAAAAAACCTTCAACACTGGAAAATTTTCATATCCAGTCTACTAAGATTGGATTTAAGTGTAATTTTTGCCGAACCAATAACCATAACGGTTATTCCTGCAAGTTTTTTCCTTCTCATGCTGCCTGGTTGAGGAGGTGTAAGGAGATTGGCTTATGTAGCAAGTGCTCGAGCCCTTCTCATGCAGAAGAGTCATGTATTTGCAAGGGTAAGGAGTATGGAATGTGCTGGCTATGTAATAAGAAGGGTCACTGTAGAGTGCTGTGTCCTTCTGTTGGGGGTGAATCTACTGCTTCTAATGCTTGTTGGCACTTGAATAGCTCTTCGTTACTGCCTGTTGTTGAGGTTGCCGTCGACAATGGATCTGGTGAAAGTGTATCTTTCAACTGCCTTATCGACACTGGTAGTGAGCGATCCTATTTGTCTGGAAAAATGTTGGATGCCTTTTCTGATATTAATACTCCCATGAGAGATCGTAAGTTTCTGATTAAGACCTTTTTGGGAAAAGAAGTTACACACTTGAAGGAAGTTAATCTTCAAGTGAGGTTTCCAAATTCATGCCGTTCTGTGTTGTTCTTGGTGGATGATGATATGGACCTTTCTTTTCGTGTTCACGGATTGAATTCTGTGGTAGAAGACCTTAAGAAACATCAGGTCAAATTGGCTGCTAATTTCTCGGAGTTGAGAGATGACACTTTGCCTGTATATGGCTTACTGGGTGTGGACGTGCTTAGGTTTTTGGGACCTATGAATTTAAAGGAGTTTAGAGAGGGCCTTGTGTGGGAATTTCCCCAAGGAATGGTTTTGTTTGGTGATCTGGCGGATTTTGGGTCTCCTCCTCCCAAAGACCTGGAAAAGGGGTTGGAATTGAATTATGCTCAAGTCGTCAAGGAACACTCTGTGTGCGACCTCACTCATGTATATTTTGCGTTGAACCCCAAGTCTGTGTATACTGATCCGTTCAGTTGTTTTGAGGAGTCTTCTGTTGAGAGGACTGTAGAAAAAATATTTAGTTTGGAAACCATAGGTATTGTTGATGAGGAATTCAGTGATTTCGATAAGAATATGATTGAGTCCTTTCGCTCCTCCATTCGCTTCATAGATAACTCTTACTATGTCAGTTTGCCTTGGAATGAAGAAAAATTAAAATCGGTGCCTGCTAATCATCAGGTGTCTTTGTCAGTTTTGAATCGCGTATCGAAGAAGCTGACGGAACAGGGGTTGTACAAGGATTATTGTCAGGTCTTCTTAGATCAAGAAAAGGAAGGAATAATTGAAAGGATTGTGGTTACTCCTTCTGATTTTAACAAATACGTATGGATTCCTCATCGACCGGTGATAAAACAGGATTTACAGTGCACGACCAAGATTAGACCGGTCTTCAATTGTTCTTTGAGAACCGGTGGGAAACCTTCTTTAAATGACTGCGCTTATTCTGGTGTCAATATGTGCACTGACATGCTGGATTTGCTTTTGCGGTTTCGGATGAACCAGTATGTTCTACTGGCCGATATTCGGAAGGCCTTTTTAATGATTCGTTTGAATGACGAATGTGACAAAAATAGATTCTGCTTCTTTTTAAGATTGGGTAATGAGTTGATCTGCTTTAGATACAACACTCTTATATTTGGCTTTGTATCCAGTCCTTTCATACTGAGCTACATGGTTCGATATCATGTGGAGAAATACCCTCCTGGTCCTTGCGGGGAGATGCTTTTGGGCCACTTCTATGTGGACAATCTGGTGAAAACTCATAATTCTGCTGAAGTTCTGATGCAGCTGTACTTGGAAGCTGTTTCTGTCATGGGGGAAGGTGGATTTTCCTTGAGGAATTGCTGTAGCAACAATGAAGTGCTTGCTAAGCGAATGTTGCAGGATAACAGTCTCTCCTCCCACGGTTCTGACACTGAGAAGGTATTGGGCTATTTGTATAACCCCTCCTCTGACAAAATGCGAGTAAGTTCTTGCATTGAAGGAAGATCAGTATCCTCTAAGAGGGATATTTTGTCTGTAAATTCCTCTGTATTTGACCCCCTTGGCTTAATGCTCCCTGTTACTATTAAAGGTAGGATCCTTCTTAGTAAATTGTGGAAGTTGAAAGTATCCTGGGACCAGCCGGTCCCACCCGACATTATGGTTGACTGGGAGAAGTTGTATAAGGATCTGGTACGTATCGGGGAGCTTGAATTCGACCGTTACTCCGTGGCTTCCGATTCTTCCGCTATGTTGATAGTGTTTTGTGATGCCTCGAACCTGGCCTATGGAATCGCGGTATATTTACATCAGCATGGAGAAGCCAGACTGATATTCGCTAAAGCCAGGGTTGTTCCCTCTGTTAAGAGAACCTTACCCACCTTGGAGCTGTTAGCGGTATATTTATGCATGAAGCACATTTCTGTTCTGGTGAAAATACTCCCTTTGGAAGTGCTCAGTTCTGTGATTATCGCTGTAGATGCACAGGTAGTACTGTCCTGGGTTTTATCTGACAATGTCCATACGAAATGTCAATTCACTCGTAACCGGTTAAAGGATGTAAAAGCGATGGTAAAAAATCTTAGTGATAAAGGTTTGACAGTGAAGTTTAAGTATGTGAAGACTAATGACAATCCTGCTGACTTTGTCACGAGGGGTATGTCCCTGAACAAATTTAAAATGATTTTTACTCGTTGGTTATTCGGGCCTGAATGGTTGAAAGGAGATAACTTGATATGGCCTAGTTATGACCTGAATTGTCTTAATCCGGCTAGCCAGATGTTGATCAGTACAGTTACTGGTTGTGAACCTGTCTTTCAGGGCAGTTATATAATTGAAGTAGAGAGATTTTCTTCGCTGAAGAAGCTCATTGGAGTTTTGATTGCTGTATTCCGATTTATATCAAAAATGAGAGGTATTGTTCTCGACTCTAGTATTAAGGCGAGATTGTACTTGCTCAGAATGACACAAGGACTGTTCCTTTCTAAGGAAAAGGATTATTTGTCTAAGTCTGATGGCGGTGAAGCCCCCCCTTTGGTTTCTAAATTTAATTTATTTTTGGATGATGAAGGATTGATTCGCTCACGAGGTAGAATTGGTAAATCTACTTATTTTTCTGATGCAGTCCTTCATCCTATTCTGCTTCCTAAGTCTTGTCATGTTACAAGTTTGATAATCATGGATTGTCATTTGAAGTGTAAGCATCTGGGAATTGCTGCTATGCTTAGCAAAATCAGAATGTTGGGATTTTGGATACCCAAAGCTAGACAAGCTATTAAAACGGTGATATCTTGTTGTGTCGTTTGCAAAAAATATAACACTCTTTCCTTTAGATATCCCAAGGTTACAAATTTGCCTAAGCATCGGGTTAATTTAGTTAAGCCGTTCTTGCACATCGAGATCGATTTTACTGGCCATTTGTGGGTGCATGAAGGTGATGAAACTAAAAAGATGTATATTTTAATCTTCACCTGTTTTAGTGTGCGAGCTATACACTTGGAACTGTTGCCTGATATGACCACTCAGTCTGTGGTTTTGGCATTTTTGAGATTTTTCTATTTTTATAGGGTCCCGTCTCACATTTATTCGGATAATGCAAAGTCCTTTGTGGCGGGTTGTGACCTTGTTAAACAGGTTTATTTGTCTGACGAATTTAGAGGGACAGTTGATGCCCATCTTATCAAACACTAAACCATACCTTTATATTCTGCTTGGTACGGTGCTGTGTGGGAAAGATTAATTCGAGTTGTTAAAAGTTGTCTTTTCAAGGTTATAGGACGTAGGAAGTTAAGTTATTTTCAACTTTTGACCGTTCTGTCAGATGTGCAAGGATCTGTTAACGATCGGCCCTTGACCTATCGTTGCTCTGATGACTCTGGCTTGGAGGTGATTACTCCTAATGCCTTTGTGCATCCCTTCCATAAAAACTCTGTGTTTTTGTCCTTAGAAGAAGATTGTTTCCTGAATAACCCCCCTAGTAAAGAAGATCTTATTGAGAGTCTGGGATGTAGAGATGAATTCTTGAATCGTTTTAAAGGGCTATGGTATGAACAATATCTCTTGGGTCTGAGGGAGTTGTCGCAGGATCTTTACCAATCTGATTTTGAAAATATGATTAAGCTGGGTGATGTCGTTTTGATAAAAAACCCTATGAAGTCTCGTCCTTACTGGTCCTTGGGAAGGGTGGTTAATCTAACTTCTGGATCGGATAGCTTAGTTCGGTCAGCTTTAATCAGAAGGAGTGATGGCAGCACTCAGGAACATTCCTTAAGGAACTTGTGTCCTTTAGAACTTTCCATAACCCATTCTCACCAAGCTTCTAACGATGGAGAGGGCAATTCTCTGAGCTCGGGGACTAGTCGGGACAGGGAAAACTTTCAGTCTAGGCCTGTAAGGTCTGTTAAACCTTTAAATGAAAGAAATCCAGAATACGTTTGGTATTAGATTGTTGTTTGAGGATTTTTTCTTTTTGTCTTTTTTCTTTTTAGGGAGAGTGTGGAAATTATCTTCCACCATCTTTCTTTCCTTTTTCTTTCCTTCTTTTTGCTGCTCTGTTCTTCCTTCCTTTCTTCTTAACCCCTTTCCTACCCCCTTCCCTAGCTTCCCCCTTTTTTTTATGTCACCTGACTCCCTTATGCCCGTTGATTGGATGAGACGTTTTCGCGCTAAATTGACGCACGTGTGTGATATTTTGAGTTAAAGTGGGCAGTTGTGAACAAGACTTCGAGGGGACCAGAACGGTCGAACTGTCGGTCTCGGATAAAAAGGGACGCCTGGAATTTACTAAGGCGTTGTACAACTCTGTCTTGACGAGACATTAAATTCGTTGAAAAGAAGAACCTAGTTTTCTAAGACACTTGAAAACTAATACTATTATCGAGAAAAGATAATAGATGTTTTGAACAGAAGAACCTAGTTTTCTAAGACACTTGAAAACTAATACTATTATCAAGAAAAGATAATAGATGTTTTGAACAGAAGAACCTAGTTTTCTAAGACACTTGAAAACTAATACTATTATCGAGAAAAGATAATAGATGTTTTGAACAGAAGAACCTAGTTTTCTAAGACACTTGAAAACTAATACTATTATCGAGAAAAGATAATAGAAGTTTTGAACAGAAGAACCTAGTTTTCTAAGACACTTGAAAACTAATACTATTATCGAGAAAAGATAATAGACGTTTTAAACAGAAGAACCAAGTTTTCTAAGACACTTGAAAACTGATACTATTATCGAGGAAAGATAATAGAAGTTTTGAACAGAAAATTCGCCGCAGGGAAGTTTTCGAAGATACCCGAAAACACCAGAATATTCAGCCTTAAGAAATTTCGACCTTGCTGAAGGACTACGAAAAACGAATTTCCAGGAAAAAGAAAGAAAAAGGGAACTTTTAACCAACACAAACTCAAAAAATAAAACCCACAAGAAAACGAACTTTCTAAATGTTCCTTTCGTAAAAGGGCGCCCAGAAGCTTCCAGTAAGTGATCCCCTCCTTTTTCCCCCCCTTCTTCCTCCTTCTCTATCTCTCTTTTCTTCTATTTCCCTTCACTCTCTCTCCCCCGTTTTGGTTACTACTACAAGACAAGACTCTTGTAAGCCAGATGGACATTTTTGGCAGCCCATAGAGGTCATTACTTTTTCTTTAGATATCTTTGTTAATAAATTCTGTTTCTCCTATTTTTTTCTCTTTTTGTTTGTAATTTTTTCCTTCAGTTTCAGAGTTAGTAGTAACGATTAATTGTTTAAGAAGAATTAACTTCCACGGGACAAAGTGGATAATAAAATTTCTTCAGAGTGTACTATTTGAAAATAGCGTTTTATTTAATAACAGGTTTATTTACAAAAATTTTTTTTTAAAATGTATTTATAACAAAAAGTATTTGTAAATAAAATGCAAAATAAAAAAGTTTATATTTTTATATAGTGAGCAAACAAGCAAAAATATTTAAAGATACAAAATTTTATTTACAAATCTTTTAACAACTTGCATTTTATTATAAAAAGAGAAAATAAGCTTGGCTAATCCTATGCCCGTAAAGATCGACATAAAGTGGAGATTTATTATAAGAAAATAGGGTGTCATATATAAGCATTATAAAACATCGAATTTTAATGTAGCTTTCTCCCCAAAGAAAACAAAAAATTAAAATTGTCTTAGTCCAGAAGGATTTCTAATTACTTTTTTAATGCGTATTATCTGCCCCATCTACTAACAAATTCAATGTAAAGTTTAAAAATGCATAATTATAAAAACTGTTTTTTTTTACTTACAAACACATTTTAATTAAAAAAACCTTGTGTAAAACCCCCATTTTTCAAAGTGTAAAACTTTAATATTGCCCTCGTTGGAGGCAAATACATGCTAATTTTTTTATATTAAAACATACAAGTTAAAAAGATTTCTAATTAAAATGTATTTTCAACATAAACTGTTTCTTCGCTTGTTTGTTTCTAGGAAAAAATGTAAATAGCTTTTTTTTAATTTTGTAAAGTTTAGTTGTTGCAAAATAAATAGCATTTAAAATTACTTAAAACAAACAAACAAAAAGGCAGGTAGATGGAAAAGTAACTTTATTTTTATGGTAAGATTTATTTATTGTAGATTTGATTTTTACTGTTAGTCATGTGTTAGCTTCACTGCTAAATCCCCGAATACTTTTAATAATAAAAAAAACAGTTTCTGCATATTATATATTTTCATCTGCTACTGAATTAAATCGCAACGCTAAAAGCGTGCGTATTTAAAAATAAAGAAAAGAAAAAGCACAATATTTTATGTACAAGAACACGTTATATGCAGATTTTAATAATTTTTTTTTTTTTAAATTGTAAATAAACCTCCTTTTTGTTTTGTTTTTTTCAATAACAATGTTATCATATCTATACAGGCGCACACTCTAAGCAAACAACGAATTTCACGACGTGGAGCTGCGACAAGCGACAGTTCCTCAAGCGGCTTTCATCGGCTGCCTAAAGCGTCTAAAGCGCGCATGCGCACAAGAGAATTTCATTAAGAAAGTGTAACTGTGAATTTCACAGCTCCAAGCCAGTTTTATTTTTGTTTTTATATGAATTTGGAGATACCGACATTAAACTTAATGATTTTATAATTTACACATAGAAAAAAATAAAATAATAATAATAAAAAAACAAACATATTATTTTTAATTTTATCATTAATATTGTGTAGAAATAACTTGGGGGTGCTGCAGTCTCGCTGCTCCATGCACGAGCCGCCACTGGTTGTGTGTATCTGTCACCAGAAGCAATGTAGCCCTGTGGTGCCGTCCTATGGTGATATCGACCCCAAGTGGTGGTAAGATGGCGATCTTCCTCACAGAGAGGTACACTGTGGTAACCATTCCATGCATAGAGGACAATCTTCTTTTTACCAGATGGCACTGATCGCACTTGGAGGATTTGGGATGGTGTGTGATGCATTTCACGAGTTGCATAGGCATTTAGGGTTTGAAGATCGACTATGCATCTTGGTTAGCCATTTTTCTTTGCACACATCATTCTATGACACCAAGTGACAGGTTCGCCAATTGGTACTGGTTCAATTTGTAGAACTGGAAGCTTCTTCACTCATTCTAATTCACTGAATAACCATATGTCTTGTAACGTCACCTATTTACCATCTGTATGGCATAAAACTCCCTCACACCCCCAAGCAACAGGCTTTATATTACATTCACCTATGTGAATCTCACGAGATCACATGAGACCGTTTCTGTTAAATATCACAGACGCCATCTTGGTTTATCTTTTTCCTGTCCAATATGCATGACAGGCAGACACGTGGGTGCTTCACAGGTAGGCCGTTTGTATGTCCATTTCTATTTTCCCCACATACCCTCCTGATCTCATGATCACAGAGATGGCAGGGAGGTGGCGCTTTCTTCCGTCGGATGCTTCTTCAAAGAGGGACAATGTAGGCCTCTTGTTCACTTGTGATCTCATCTGTAGTCTGAGAGTCGAAGAACACTACCTCCTCTGAAAGGCTACTAATATTGGATTCACTGCTTGATGAGGATAGTGCAAATCAGAGCGATGGTCCACTAGCCTCAGACCCAGAGTTGCTCCCGTCGTCCAGTGGTTGTTGCAACTGTGGTGCTGGTCTCATGTCCCTAACATGACGGGGTACACCGTCAACCTGCTGACTCACTACATCAATCACTCAGCCCTGTATATATGTCAGTGCACCAGCTTTCCAGCGGCTTCACCCAGACAGGATTTCCTGGTGCATACGACCTCTGTCCTTCCTTGTTGGCAACTTCTCTGTTGGGGTAGATTCCCTTTTCTCAGTATTGGTAGATTGACTTTGCAGGCACTGTTCTTGGAGAGACACCAATCTTTTGGCGTGATGTTGTACCAATATACAGCTTCTGAGATGGTGCACTGTTTCCTGGCTGCAATTCTTTTGATGCTGCGATGGCTCCACTCAGCAATACCGTTGCCAGATGGCACATAAGCACACTGCAGTCGCAGCTGTACTCTCCACGCCTTCAGGAGCTGGATGACCTGTCAGCTGCAGAAGGCTGGGTCATTGTCCATCAGCACCTCTTCGGGGGCGCCTCTTTCAAAGAACACAGATGACAGCTGACGAATAATGTTGAAGGAGTTCTGGCACCTGAGTGGTCATCAGACTGCGAAGCAGGTGCAGTGCTTTTTGTATCATTGTACATTTACCTCAGTAGGAACATAGTCCTTGTTTGACCTTATTGAGTTGGTACTTAGTTCTCTGATATGATGACTGTGCAGCTTCCACTGTGTAGGTGTTTAACAATTTTGAAGCAGATCGCTTACCAGCCTCTTTAGCCTCAATAAATTGAAACACTTCTAATAGCATGTCCTGGTTTGTATTTCTCAGAAGGTCTAGTTGAATATCAGGATCCGTAATCCCTTGGCTTAGCATGTCGCATATGATGGTGTCAGTGGAGTTCATGTAGTTACAGCTAGGGCATGTGATAACAAACTTACCACATGAAGAATGCTCCTCAGAGAGTGATGCATCCCACAATCTAAGGTAGAAGTTTGATGATGCAACAAGCAAAAGCATCACTAAGGAAGTTCCTGGGACTGCACCATTAAGACTAAGTACCAGGTAAAAGTGACCTGCTCCACATTGCAATTTGTGTGATCTCAAGATCAGAAAGGAGTGTGATAGGCATGCACAGAAGTGCTCAAGATTTGTAAGTCAGTGTCTTAGTTGAGCCTACCTATTGGAGAAATGAGTTTTCCAAAAGCTACAAAAAGATTATGCCAGAGTTGTTCAGCGAGTAACTGCAGAGGTTGCTTTGGTAGTGTGTCGGATCATATCAACAGAATGGTTCACATTGTGTCCGGTCATTTCAACAAAGTTGTTTGGGATTGTGCCGGTTCATTTCGTTGGAATTGTTTGGGCCCATGCCGGGTTGTGTTGATGGAATTGTTTGGGACCATGGCAAGTCATGCTGACGGAAGTGTTTGGTACTGTGTCAGGTTGCATTGATGGCATTGTTAGTGGTGACTCTTCTAGATGGAAGCATTCGGTTTGCATTTGTTTAGATGACTTATTGCAGTTGTACTATATAATATATATATTTTAATTAAGTCTGTCTCTCCTCCCTCATTATTAGTATTATTATTGAGATTTGGAATTTTAGCCATTTCATTTTAGACCATGTTTTAATTAAACGATGGAAATGTTCCACATGATCTGGAAAAAACACTAATATGTCAGC
Organism: Euprymna scolopes; assembly: GCF_053919585.1. Classification (NCBI taxonomy): domain Eukaryota; kingdom Metazoa; phylum Mollusca; class Cephalopoda; order Sepiida; family Sepiolidae; genus Euprymna; species Euprymna scolopes. The sequence goes on along the minus strand of NC_136486.1, from coordinate 221,955 downwards.
AATAGAAGCCACCACAAATTTCTTTTTTACTCAGGTCTATGGATGTGAACTACTAAAAATCTTCTCTCTATAACTCAAAGGGCATTAATTAAAATTGTTGGTAAATTTTATAATGATATTAAGCTATAGGAAATTTCATAAACTAGGCCCTAGAAAATACAACTGATTAGTTGGAAAAAGGAAAAAACCTTGTTCTACTTTACCAATTCTGAGTTTATAATCAAAATAAAAATAGAATAATTTAAAAATCAATATCCATAATATATCTTCAGGAATAGGATAGCAGCAACTTTGAACTTAATTTCTTATTCTTTTTATAAAAAAAATGACATAAATTGATTGACATGCCTCGCAACTTTCCACTGCTCTCTTGACATCTGCCCTTCTTACTTTTGGGTCAACCATTTTGACAAAATATAGTGTCCGCTTAACCCCTGGGTGTCCGCATTGCTGATGAATCTCACTGATATGATCCGCATCCATATTACACATGACGGCTGTTGCAACATCTCAGAACCTACCCAGGTATCAGCAAGCAGCCACCGTTGTGGTACTCGTGTCAGTGCATCTGTTCTGTTGCTTGCAGACCTGATCAATTTTACATCTACAGTCAGGTTGTACTCTGATTGTATCAACCAGGGTGGTGAGCTGTCTTCATATCAACATCTCACTCATTGCCCGTGTGGTTAGCCATGCTCTTCCAGTCAATGCATCAGTTATCCACCGATGAGTGCACGCAGAGTCCATAATAATATGTAGTACCCTGGCTTGCCACTGAAGCGCCTTTCAATGTGGCATCAAATTCAGCCAGGTTTATGTGCCTAGAATTATTCTCTGGACGAAGCCAACAGGTGTCTTTGATAATGCCATCATCAACCGCAAGGGCAACTCCAAGGGCTAGTGAACTAGTGTCCACCCACACTGAACTTGTTCCCGTTAACACACCAGTTCCCTCACACAGGGTCGTCACGAATCACCCTGGCCAAAGTTTCTGTTAGCATGCTCAGGAGCGTGGCATCATGCAATTTATTATCCTATCCTAATGGTACAGATGTGGCACGTTTTATGGCTGCCACTGCCACCCTAAGCCAACTACACACAGAAGTGGCCCACCAGCTTTCCGCAAACAGAAAAAATGCTCCGACGAGTGATATTGGATGAGACTTCAAAAACGTCACCACTTCTCCTCCAGTAGAGCCCCTCCTTGCTACCGCTCACACACAGGCCAAGTACTTTTGCCCCGCCTTGCAGATGCTCCAGTTCCTTGCATATCAGTCCAAAGTTCTCAAAGTGCTCTTTGATTGGCTGAGCATACATGAGGCTCTCATTTACAAAGATATCGTCAATGGAAGATGATGTTGCCTGGCTCATAGCCTCATCCTGTGGCTGGATTGCGTGCATACTTGCCATCATAATGCCTGATGCCATTCTGAGAGCGAACCCTTGTTATATTTTATTAATTATTATTATTAAAGATAAGTGTAATTGTCTTAAGAGGGATGAGACAGTCTTAGGAGAGTTCATGTGTGTGATCATGTTGTGAGAAGAGATGGGAGATATAGAGACATTAACACATTAGTAAAATATAAAGAGAGCGTGAGAGTTTATAAATGAGAGTGATTGCATATAAATACATTTTGAGAAAGTGTTTCATATCTAGATAGACAGACCGATAATTGAGAGGTTTGCATTTATGCCGATGGATTGACAGGTTGGCATTTATGCTTTGACAGTTCGTATGAACGGGAGAGTTTGTATAATATAAATAGACACATTTACTTTCTAACACATATATTTTTTTAGATGATGAACTTCAAATAGTTTGTACACATAAATAGACAATACCTTTTTCATGTAATGATGGACACAGGAAACGGCAGTTATAAAAACGCATTGAACATTTATTCTTCCCTGACCGGTTGGGGGCTTTGCGTCCAAGAATTCGAAGCTTCACATATTAAGTTTCCAAGTGACCATCTCAGTTCCTAGACGTTCGAATTCCAAACTCCAGACTATCGTCTGTCGTTCTCAAACTTCCTCTGCGTTTCTCACTAACTCTCTAACTAACTAACTCTCACTTTCTATATTGAGAAATCCATGCATGTCTGGCCACGTGATCACAATTCACGTGCCATCAACATGCGCGAGTCACACGTTTCCCGAACATTCTGATTTTCCAATAACCTATTTTTTCTTTGTTATTTTCACAAAGGAATTCAACCTACATATCTAATTTATTTAACCCATATTTTATTATCCACATTCTTTCTAACAATTGAATAGTTTATTTATTATTTATTTCATCAGAATTAACAATTTACTGGACATTCCATTTAAACCTATTGTTCTTTAAAACTTATATCCAAGGTTCGATTTCTGCTTTCTCTCATTTTATTTTCATTTTAAGTAATCTCTCTATTTTTATACTTACATGAAAAGGGGACAGCCCTTATCATGTAACATCCCTCCCTTCCATATTTCACAAAAAAATGTATGCATTTTTAAATTTAGTACATTTTTTATTTTTACATCTACACAACCACACGGCTAGAAAGATCAGGTTAAAAAAACAAAAAAAAAATCTCTTTCAGTCAGCCCTCCACGGCTGACTTCACAATTATTTATTTTTTATAAGATCAGAACCTTTCTGATCTTCCTGGCATTTACTTTTTGGGTGTAGGGTCTTTACCTATGATTCACATCAGCTACTTTCCAGCCACCCATATGCCGCAGACTAGAGGTTTCCACCTCCCTCGAAATGGACGACTTCCTTTGTCCCAAAAGTGTCCTGATCAACTCTTTCCGCATGGTTAGTCTTATCAAGTATGGCTTTGTTTTTATTCTATAACTATCTTATATGGGACATACCAAAGCTCATATACTTAAATCTTTGTGGTTGGCTTCAGAAGTTTAAAATATACCTTTTTTCTCTCATACAGATTCACTCAGATTTCCTTGCTTGGATTCTTGAAACTTCGACGAGGATTTAAAAATATCACCCCTAACTAACACCTTTTTGCGCCCAACACCTTAATTGCGCACTAAATTCTATCCAATTGCCCGATATTTTTTGATTTTTCTTTTCTCTCACCAGAGCTTCCAAGATCCAGCAGATATATCCCACATTCATGCGTCTCTAAAAAAAAAAATACAAGGTTATATCTTTCTTACGTAATCTACGGCATATTTTTGCCTGTCTCTTACTTCATTAAGCTATATGTGATTGCCTCGGGACTACCTATCATCGGTTTACTGGTCCCCTTAACAATTTTCGTATTCTTTCCAACGCCTGTTTATTAATTAAGGCAAGTCTTACCACTTGCTTGGAGTCGTTACGTGCAACCAGCTTATTTTAAGCACTTAATTAACCAGGTTCCCAAATTTTTCGAATAGGGGCACATCTTGTGCTTATCAATCCCTACCAAGTCACTTTTCTTGGAGAAAAATTATAGGATCTCTAAAAAAAGAAACGACAAAAACCAAATGCTAAAAAAAAACATCTTTCTTACGGCTTATCACATCTAAAAACTCTCTAAATACCCGTTTACGTAATTTATTTATTCCCACTCTTAAAAGTCTAACTGATTTCTAAGCCAACCATTCGTCTTAATCTTATTTTCTACTAGATCATTTTAATTCTAATGTATATATCTAATAATGTCTTTGAATTCCTGTCGCAAAAAAACATTACATTTACATACATTTAAGACATTTTGAAATATATAAAAACATTTTTTAAAAATATGTTACATTATACATTTCAAAGTCCGTTACACAAATAAATTGTCCTTTTTTTTAAAGACAAACAATTAAAACGCACATTAAAAAACTGCAAAGTTCAATCGTTTCACATTTCTGCAGCTTTCTTTTGACAATAGCGCATTTTATTCTTTTTTATATAACACAAGTTTTTAAAAGTACATCCGCCTTTGACACAAATATTACAATGATTGACAGTTGAACTTTAAACAAACTGCTTTGGCCTGCATTTACAAACATTTCTGACACACATTTATTTTGTTGTGCTACATATATATATATATATATATTTTTTTTTTTAAACAAAAGAATTCATTTCAATGAATTATGCACGCTTACTTATTTTTACTACTATTTATTATTTCCATTCATTACTACGGATTTCTTTTGCGGCATATCGGCCTTTTCTTTTTTTTTAAATATTTCTTGTATCTTTTGTTCTTTTGTGTGTTCATTTTTTTTCTTCTATTTTTTCAATGCTTCTCTTTTTTTTTTTAATTATTGTTTTATTTCGTTTTGAATTTCTTTTTCTTTTTCTTTTTTGCATTCTGTGATCGTCTAGTAAACGTGTTTTTTTCATGGTAACGCCAGTTTCTTTCTTTTTTTTTTTTTTTTACCCACCCTTGCATGAGTGGACTAGTCACGTATACCAAATTTGTATTTGTTATATAGTTATTATTATTATTATTATTATTATTATTATTATTATTATTATTAAATGTTCTTATTAGTAAGGATAGGAGTCTTAAGACTATTCCTGGAAGTAAGAGATCTTTGAGGTTCATGTGTGTGAATTTGTTGTGAGAAGAGATGGGAGATATAGAGACATTAACACATTAGTAAAATATAAAGAGAGCGTGAGAGTTTATAAATGAGAGTGATTGCATATAAATACATTTTGAGAAAGTGTTTCATATCTAGATAGACAGACCGATAATTGAGAGGTTTGCATTTATGCCGATGGATTGACAGGTTGGCATTTATGCTTTGACAGTTCGTATGAACGGGAGTGTTTGTATAATATAAATAGACACATTTACTTTCTAACACATATATTTTTTTAGATGATGAATTTTAAATAGTTTGTACACATAAATAGACAATACCTCTTTCATGTAATGATGGACACAGGAAACGGCAGTTATAAAAACACATTGAACATTTATTCTTCCCTGACCGGTTGGGGGCTTTGCGTCCAAGAATTCGAAGCTTCACATATTAAGTTTCCAAGTGACCATCTCACTTCCTAGATGTTCGAATTCCAAACTCCAGACTATCGTCTGTCGTTCTCAAACTTCCTCTGTGTTTCTCACTAACTCTCTAACTAACTAACTCTCACTTCCTATATTGAGAAATCCATGCATGTCCTGCCACGTGATCACAATTCACATGCCATCAACATGCGCGAGTCACACGTTTCCCGAACATTCTGATTTTCCAATAACCTATTTTTTCTTTGTTATTTTCACAAAGGAATTCAACCTACATATCTAATTTATTTAACCCATATTTTATTATCCACATTCTTTCTAACAATTGAATAGTTTATTTATTATTTATTTCATCAGAATTAACAATTTACTGGACATTCCATTTAAACCTATTGTTCTTTAAAACTTATATCCAAGGTTCGATTTCTGCTTTCTCTCATTTTATTTTCATTTTAAGTAATCTCTCTATTTTTATACTTACATGAAAAGGGGACAGCCCTTATCATGTAACACTCTAGTCTGGTCAGACAATAGCAAGTTCCTTTAATTTCCACAGTCTGAAACGGCCACAGCTCTTTTTCAATGTGTATCTGCAGGTAGGCCCTGCACAGGTCCAGAATCGCCACGGCCAACTCTTGCTGCTGCCACTCCCTTAATTTGAGTGTGCAAACATCTGCCCCTGCTGTGTACGGGTTGACATGGTCATTAAGTTCACAGTAGTCCATGACGGGTCGGACCTTCTGTTTGCTATCTTGTAAGACAGCCATCAAAGGAATCGATCCTTGAGGTGGGGAGGGCCGAACCCATCCTCAGGGTATGGAATTGGGCCAGCAATTGTTGATCCAAGTCTGCAGTTCTTCTTTATACTGCCTTTGAGCCTCATTGGAGCGGGGTACTCTGATAGTCGGTTCCATAAGGATATTGGTGGTTGATCGCCAGCCCACTTCCAAGATGCCGTCCACGCGTTGGTTTCCCTGTCGTACTCTGCATGAAAGTCAGGCTCATCCAGGGTAATTGTGGTGCAAACACATTTCTCATGTCGGGAGATCTCTATCTTGCTGGTGCAGTTCACAGTGATTCCACCCAGCTGTGTAATCAAATCCATCCCTAGAATTAGCTTGTATCCAAGCAGCACTCCAGCCACCACCAGGGCTTGCTCGACTACCGCAGGCCCGTCGCCGATGCTTGTGCTAATGGAACTCACGCCACAAGAGGCCAGCGACCCGCTACCGACGGTTAGCACCAGAATTCTCTCCTTGTACTAAGTGTCGCAACATGCCTTGCACACTAGGGTCTGGATGCACCCAGTGTCTACAAGGGTGAGGCATTAATGTCCATTAACGCGCAGAGTCACTGTGGGCAGCACCAATCTGGTGAGAAGATTGGCACTGTAGCTTCCTCCCTTTGCCCATTTCACAGACAGGCATGGGCCAGGTGCCCCTGGTTTTTACATTTATAGCACTGAAGCCCGCTAAGCTTTTGAGTCAGTGAGTGCGATTAGAGATAATCATGAGCCAAATGGTTGGGCCCACCACACTTGTAGCAGCTTGTAACTGTGCCCAGGTTCTGAGATCCACCCTGTGATGGCTGCACAGCTGCCGCGTGGTCTACAGTCTCTGGACTCCTTTTTAGTATCACCTATCTATTCAATTTCTACTGTACACTCTTTAACCCTTATCCTCGAGTGGCCTCTTGACCTGGATAAGTGGTGATGCCTATGTAAAAAAAAAAATCTAATATTTTCGAGATGTCAGTTCTGCCAGATAAACATCAACTGTCTCCCCGGAATGTAACTTGCGTGCCATAAACTTCTTCCATGCAGCAACTGGATCTAATGCAAATGCTGTGTAGAGGGCGTTTTTGATGCAGGTGAAATCTGCCTTCTTTTCATCCGTTAGCTGCTGGTATACAGCATATGCGCCCCAAACAAGGCGCATTGGGACCATGCATTCCAGACGTTTCACACCACTGAGCTGGCATATCAATTCTGCCTTTTTCACCCATTCCTGTACTGACTGCTCAGCGCTGCTGCCATCAAACAGTGGAATTAGCTTAGGATCCTGACGTCATGCTGAAATAGCTTGTAGAACTGGAACCTCCTTCACACAACGCAATGCACTGAGTAACCGTTTGTCTTGTAGCATCACCTGTTTAGCATCTGAACAACGAAAGCTCTTTCCTCACACCTCTAAGCGACCCACTTTATATTACATTTATCCATGTGAATCTTGCGAGATTACATGAGACCATTTGTTAAATATCACAGACGCCATCTTGCTTTTGTTTTTTTCCTGTCAAACGCGCATGACAAGCAGAATGTGGGTGCTTCACAGGTAGGTCATGTTATGTCTGTTTCTATTTTCCCAGTTAAAAGTGATAGGAATTATGTGGACGTTGAAAATTGAATCCTCACTACAAGGCGATGCTAAGAATAAAATTACACATTATTTAAGAATTCTACTCGATTATTGCTGATGGATGGAGAACCAGCTACACTTAAGTATAAAATAAAAAATTTCATTAAAAACTCCTTACAGATTCCTTAATTTCACAAGATGTAGCTAAACCAGGTCTGATGTTATATTGTGAAAGTAATATACAAGATGAGAACAGTACTCTGAATAATACAACATATCTATCCTCGTCTAACAAAATTGAAAATGTAATTTTCTTATATATTTATGGTGGAATGATAAAAATGTTGCCCTAAAGGAAACAAGACTACAGCTTTATTTTTAAACTTTTATTGAGAAAATTAATCTAGGTAACTTAATTATGTAGTAGAGCTGACATCTATTCAATGTAGCCATCTTCAGCCTTGATCACCACCCCGATACAGGTCTGGAATTGAGAGCATGCTTTTTCTACCAGTGACAGTGGAAGCGTGATGAATACTCAGTGAATGGGGGCAATCAGGTTGGCTTTGGTGTTGTGGGAGGTTATGTTCATGATGTTCTCGATATATGACCAAACGAAGTAGTCCAACGGGTTCAGGTCAGGGAAGGGGAGGGGCCAGTGAAAGAAGAGTAAAGTCGTAGCACTCGTTCTGAAGCTAAGCCCCAGTCTCTTTGGACTTGTGGGCAAGCATTGAGTCCTGTTGCCACACCCAGTGTTTGCCAGCGGCGACCTGATTAATTCAGGGGATTATCACACTCTTCAGCACATCCAGGTACACTTTATTGTTGACTTTCAAGCCAATTCAAAAATGTGAGGTGGTATGATGTGGCCATCACTTGAAACCACAGCAAAAAACCATAACTCTGGACAGAAACTTTGTTTTCATTACCCTGGGCATGCCCCTGCTATTCTTGCAAATCTAGCAATGCATTTTGAGGGTGCTGGCAATGGTCCTGTTGTCAAAACTTGGATCAGTATTGAGCATGAGTTTTATAATGGTGAATCTCTGATTTCGCTTGTGTAACATTGTTCCATTTTCAGATTTGATAGAAGGCTCCTATAACTCTTGGGATTTGTACACAACTAGCCCACTTGTAGATGGTCTGCAACAAAAAAGAAAACTGATTTTCATTAAACGGAAATGGAATCCTATTGTCTTTTCTAGGGTGGCAATTTTTTCTAATCACAAATAATGTTAAGGAACTGAACAAAAAACAGACTTCTATAAAATGTGTTAACATTATTCAAAATAATGTGGGGAACATAATTATTGTAACATCAATCAATAGACTTTACTCTTTGGTCATTTCCATTTTTACCATCGACTTGTGAAATATTCTATGATGAGTATTTAGAACATTGATGAATCCTTTTCAGCATGTGTTTTGTGTTTCTCTATGTAATATTGGCATCGAATTACTTTTTATTTACTTTGATGAAATCAAAGATAAATTTAAAAAGAATTCTAAAAATTCTGAGTGAATTTTATAAATAAAGATTGAAAGTTGAACATTCGAAAGTCCCAAAATCAGCAATGTGAACATTATATAAAATATCCGAAATGTTCAAATCTTTAATAATATTAATAATAATAATAATAATAATAATAATAATAATAAGTAATAATAATTGAATGATTAATTTAACTTTATTCTTAAAAATCTCATATACTATTCTAATGTCTATAGAATGGCATTTTGAAGCGACTTCTAAGTTGTAAGTTTAAGTTATTAATAATAATAATAATAAAATAAAAATTACATGCATATGTGTTATGTATTTAAGTTTAGTAAATTTAATTCTATTCATTATATTTTATTTGTTTCTATTTACAGATATTACTTGAAGCCATCTGATAAATTAGAACAGAGCAGTGATTCCTTTGTGATTTGAATAACACATGTCTTTTTATAAGTAAGCACACAGAATTTATGGAGGAAAAATATATCACTGGATTATGCAAAGTTTCTGAAATAGTAAAAATATTCACACATGAGTAAAAAGAGGATTTTTTACACTAATGACAATTTAAATGCATCATTGTAATTCTTTGTTGATTTGCTGCATTTTTTCAACTCATGTTTTAGGTGATATATAAAGTCACCAGGGGAAAAGAAAAGAGTTTTATTAACCTATTGTAAGATATGTTGTCTTTTAATTAACACAAAAATTATTATAAAAATCTGCTTTCAGGAATTTTACATATAAAATAATATATAGTAATTTGTTAGCTGAATTTTTAACTGAATTCTCAACGTCTAAAAATTTATAACCAAAAGAAATTTCTAAACTTGTTATATTTTCAAATAACTTTGAAAATGGAAAAAGACAGTGAAGAGAAATCCTGTTTTAATGTGTACGACTCCTTGTCTCCTGAACCAACATTTGCACAACAAATGCAAAACAGCCCTGTAGAAACTCCATATACTTGTCAAATATGTGGATATACTTGTTTAATTAAATCAAATTTAGTTGTACATTTACGAAAACATACTGGGGAAAAGCCATATTCTTGTAAAATATGCGGATATTCTTGTGCTCTTGAATCAAATTTGGCCAGACATATTCGCACTCACACTGGTGAAAAGCCATATTCCTGTGAAATATGTGGACATTCTTTTTCTGAGAAATATAATTTAGTTCGACATATGGAAAAACATATGGGAAAAAGTCCATATTCTTGTAAAATGTGCGAATATTCTTGTTACAAGAAATCAAGTTTTGTCATTCACATGCAAACACACACTGGTGAAAAACAATATTCTTGTAAAGAATGTGGCTCTTCTTTTACCATGAAGTCAAGTTTCGTAAAACATGTCCGAGCCCACACTGGTGAAAAGCCATATTCTTGTAAAATATGTGATTCTAATTTTTCAACAAAAGCAAATTTGGTGATACATGAACGTAAACATAGTGGTGAAAAACCATATTCTTGTAAAATGTGTGATTATTCTTGTTCGCACAAAAACTATTTAGTCCAACATATTCGAACACATACTGGAGTTAAGCCATATTCTTGTCACTTGTGTGAATGTTCTTTTTCTCAGAAATCTCCCTTAGTCATACATATTCGAACACACACCGGTGAAAAGCCATATTCTTGCAAAATATGTGAATATACTTGTTCTCAGAAAGCAAATTTAGTTGTACATATGAGAAAACACACTGAATAAATGATCTAAAAGCGACATGGTCTCTGAACGAAATAAACATTATACTGGTTGTGATAGGAGCAACTGACCTAATAAAAAAGAATCTTCAGAAATACTTAGAAGCAGTCCCTGGAAGACCAAGCTGTAATGAAATACAAATAGCAGCCATAAAGGGAACAGCATCTATTCTTAAAAGGGCTCTTGGATATAAATTGAAATCATAATGGAATCAAGTGTTGGACCCAGTAGGGAGCCCCTTGATCTCTTAAAATTAACTGAAATAAAAAAAACAAGAATAAAACTATTCTTATAAAGTATGGACTAAGACAGAAGTCTTCAAAGTTTTCAAACAGGAGTTCATATTGCTTACTTTTTAAAGCTATGCAGAGCAAAATAAAAAAATGACCTGGACATGTTTTATATGCTGTCTTGCTCATTAGATTTGCTTTATAGTGAAACTTATTCTCCAAAACCTCACTTTTTAATCAATTTCTGAATTAAAAGAAAAACCACCACACAATTTTCACACCTTTGCAATTTTAAAAAAATTTCATTAATATTTTCATGTTTTCTCTAAGAGCTCTGCATATCGATATAGCCCATGACCCTTAGTTTGTAGATTACTTGACCAACAAACTAATCTCTTCAAAATTAAATTTAGTTGAAGAACAGTCACATTCCTGTGAATTTTGTAAATATTCTTGTTTCAAAATATCAAGCTTAATTAGACACATGAAACCCCATATAAAACGATGGCCAGCTTTTTTAATGCAACTATGAAAAGTCTAAGTCATCTAATGACCAGATGCAATATGTTTCTGGCAGATTGGCATTACACAGTTCGCTACAACTAAGTATGTAGATACCTCCACTGACAGATTTGTGGAGAGATGCAACTTGACAGATTGCAAAACATCTGGGAACATGAATTTTCAACAAGTGGAAAAGTGGCAGTGTTCTACATAACATTGTGGTAAAGGTCTAATGAAAAACCACCTACAAAATTATTTTAACGCAATCCTTACATGACCCAAATGCAGCAAATTACAAATTGCAGCCCTTTAATTGATAGCATGTATTCTCCAAAATGCCCCTAGATATAAATTTAATGCATTGCAGAATCAAGTGTTCACCCCAGAAAGGGTAGACTTAATCTCTTCGAATTAAAGTAAAATTTTAAAAGAAAATACATTTTTATAAAATATTGGCTAATCTTATTGCAAAGTTCTATTATTTTTTTTGTATGATAATTTGGATACCTACAAGACTATTTTCTGTAAAAGGGTGTTCCTCAGAAAACATGACATGAAGATACTTCAATTTAGAAATAAAATCTGATGGAACAATTATATTTCAAGGACCATACAAATAATCTAATATGGAAGTGACAAATTTGGATCTACTGTGGTTTCCTCTGTTTTCCACACTGTAAACAACTGGACAATAAATTTGAGGTGCTTGGTTTTTGGATTCTTGGTATATGGAAAGATTTATTTGTAGACAATAAAGATGAAGTAGATTTTAAATATTTATTTTTCAGTACGTTCGTTTATTTGAAAAACATTTTCTTAAGAAAACATTGTGTCCTTATTTGTCATAACCGATTCAAGTTTTTGGGTTGTGTATGCGTTCAACATCCTAAATTCTTCTTTTCCAATTTTTTCATTATCTAAACGTATTAAATTTATATTTAATAACTACTTTTTAACGATAAAGGATATTTTTTGTGCCTTTTTAATACAGTTCTACATTTATTTAAATATTGTTTGTAAAAGATTTTTTCATTAATACTTTAGTTAGAAGCAAAGTGTACTGCTGTGATAGTACTCTTCATCTTTCTTCTCAGCCAGTGATGGATCCTTTAAAGTTGTCGGGTTTAAATTCTAATTAAGTGGTTCTATCAAAACATCAAAAATGAAAACCCCATATATATTCTTTTGAATTATGCCTCTTTCTACTAATATCATGATTTTCGTATGCATCAAAGAATCCACTTTATGAATTAAAATAAATGGCTTACTTTTAAGTAATGGTACTACTACAAATAACAGTACAAAGCTGACCAAATCAATCCCAGTTCTGGAATTCGGAAATTACATCAAGGGAAATAATTTTTTATTGATTTACTTATTCAAGGATTAAGAAGTTGGCAATCCTAGAATAAATACTCAAATATATCTATGTAAATTATGATATATCATGTGGTAGCCTTAAGTGAGTGCAATGATACTGTAACGTGCATCCAGGAGATAAGCGCCCGCGTGTTTGCGTGTTGTGTGGGTACGTGGGAGAGACAGATGAGGGGAAAAGACTTACCTCGAGACCAGCTCAGCGTTACCGACCAAAAATAGAAAAGAAAGACCAAGATGACGGCCGCCGTCTTTTGTAAAGTATGATGTCTCGCAAAGTCACACGAATTCTCGCAATATGCAAATTTAGCCGGCCTAGAACGACGATAAAAGCGGGTGATGAAAAAGACGATTGAGTTGGCCGGGGAATCGTGTGGCTGTTGCTTCTTGTGCCGTGTGAGGATATTTTACCGTTGTTGGATTCCGTGCAGAACCGGTGTATAAAGATTATTGAATTGCTGCAACATTTATAACATCTTTTCCTGAACTTACCGTGTTAAAGAGAGAGTCGGGAGCCATCTTTAATTTTTCCTTACACATTTCTGTTACATTTCTGTTAATTATTTATGAAATTCGAAATAAGATTGAAAAAAAATCTAGAATAAATCTGGTTAAAAGTAGTAAATAAATACAGAAAGTGTTGTGACATTTGGCACTTGAATCGTATTAGCAATTCTCCAAAACACAACAATGTGAAATCTAAAATAGTCTTAGTTTCAAACTGTAATTAGCAATTCTCTAAAACACAACAATGCCAACTCTCAAATAATCTCACTCTCAAATTGTAATTAGCAATTCTTCAAAACACGAATCTTGTCAGTCAAGTAACCTAACACAAACAATACCAAATTTACTTTTCTCTGGTAGCAAAGTTCATCCTTGTTTTATCCCAGCAAAAAGTTTCTTCGCAACATAATACTCATTTGCATAAGTTGAGTTTTGTCATTGCACATTTTTTCATATTCACCTACATGGTTGTTGTTACAGAACATGTGAAAAATCTGTTTTCAAAAGCATCTCAACTGAACAAGTTGGGATGCTAATTGGAAGTGACATGATTTTGAGACTAACAGTTTTTTTTTATCTTAAACTTGCCACAGATACAGTTTTTCACAAATGTACATGTTTTATTTTCAGAAAACCAATAGTCAATTGGTAACATAAGAAAACATAAAATTTATGTCGTGTTCTATACATTCTTGAAATAAATCAGTATACAATATGTAAATTATGTTTTTCACGTAGATTGAATTGTGAAGAGATATGCATCACACTGTTTTAAAATAGCAGCACCATATAATAACATTTTAAATTCACACGTTTGTACCTCTGCGTGGATCTACATTTAATACTAACAAACAAGAAGAACCGATGTTGCCTGGGCTTTAATGAGGATCAATTAATGTTTCACACTACCAATATTTTTGTCATCAGAATCGGCAAAATCGTTCCTTTGTTAATCAAATTGATTGGTTGTTTGCTCTAGCCGGAGACCCACCGAGATGAAGCTCACATACCTCCTTTTATTATAGTCTACATTACATTGTAGAGAACCTACTGTTGATTTTATTAAATTATTTGTTCATTTGCTTACATTAAAGTGTAAAATGAAAAAGCCAATATCGTAATTCAGTTGTACTCTAATAAGAAACGGGTACTGCTGCAGTTTAAATCCTGTTTTGTCATGTTTAACTCAGAAAAGCCTGACGGGCAATGAAAACTGCCAGATTATACCGAGCAGTTGGAAGTCAATACAAAAATGAAAATGAAAAAGACAAAATGAAAACAACCTACCATAATAAATTCATAAAATTTAGTTTATTTTTTGTTTCATTGTCAACTGTTTTTTTTTGGGGGGGGGGGTTGTATTAAAAGTTTTGTTTCTTTGATTTAGTGAACAAATTTGTGTTTATTTTAAGGAATTACAAACAAATAGATTTTATTAATTATTTTTTGTTTTTTTGTGGTGAAAAGTTTGAATTAATGAAAAAGTATTTGTTTGTTTTCTGTTTTGGAGGGATATATATATATATATATATATATATATATATATATATATATATATATATATATATTTCGTAAAACCTTTGTGATCTGACCCGACATCGCACTTTTGTTGTAGGTTGTTGTGCATTGCCGTCTTTGTTTGTAAAACAGGTTAATATGGCTTTGGAAAATACTTACTTTTCAAAGTTTTTCAATATAAAACTCCTATTTTATCGATTTAACTGTGAAAAAATATTTGCTATTCAAATTAAAAAGAACCTGCACTTTTATATTATGGTATTCAATGATTAATGGATAATTTCATAGCTCAGAAGTTTTGGTGTATTATCGAGGGTTACTCTGTAAACGGATATTATATAGTCGTCTATATAATGAATGTATAACCGTTTACTTGTGTTGTCTAACGTTCATGTGTTTATGTGTATAACATTTATGAATGTTTCTATGATCGTTTAGTGTTCCTTTGCTTGTATGAATGTGTGGGTGTTTCATGTTTCACTCTGTTCTCATCATAATAAACGGACGTGAGACAGTCTTTTATAACAATGAATAACATATTTGTTTGCTTGGTTCATACAAAGGAAAACATACTTTTTTATAAAGACAAATGTATCTCACCTTTCTGTTCTGTTTCTTGCAGTTTTGAAACAAATGTTTTTTTTTCAAAGTTTTCTATGTGCTACTTCGTAAGAAGTGTTTGTTAACTCTCTACTAAGTAGAGTTTGAATGTACTTGGTAAATGGACCCATTTAATTATGATCCCAAAGGAAAGGGGTCAGTCAGTTCTGCTGAATAGTTAATTTCAATATCAACATTTTTAGCTGATTTAAAGGAGACGATATTACGTCCAGGAATGAAACCTAATTAGTTAGGTAGAGTAGTCTCACTGAGAAGAGAAGAGAGGGCCATAATCGCTCTTAAATTAATGAGTCCATAAATGTTTGAAGGAGAGACCCAAACAGGGTCCATTCAGTAAGAAAAATATACACAAACTGAAGTTTTTCAGTTTGAACATTCTGCGGGATTCAAATTTAAAGCAACTAATCAAAAAGGCTGCAATAAAACATGACAACAAATTCTCATCACCCAATGAAAGTTTGCATTTTAAGTCATGCAATTTCTGCCACACTGCCAAAAGAAGAAAGAAAAAGTAATTCGTATCCATTACTTTTTCCAAATATTAAATACAAGGTAACTACGTCAATTAATCAACAAGTAAATAATTATTAGTCACAAGGATTTAACCAACCGTAGTAGGATTGATTATATTTTTAAGAAACTATGTGTGACTTTGTCTGCTTTTATAGATTACCAATATATTAATATTTTAATAATATATTAATAATAAGAAGATGGATAAGGTGAACACAAGTCAAATGACAACTTAATAAATACTGAGTTTAAAGAGAGAATGAAAGGAGTTTAGTGATTTACTTTTTCTGAACAATTCGGACGATTTCATTTCCCGAAAATATCCTACTGACTTACCCCAACACAGTCAAAATGATACCAACTGTCTCAGGCATCACAGCACACCATAGGAGGTGATCTGTCATTTGTGACGGAACAAGTCGGACAGAAGAAGGGACCACCTTCCATAAATTCTGTAGAAGACGGCGCAGAAAGGGCCTTTAAATCAAGGAGAAATGTTTTAAAGAATGAACCTGATTGCAACCATCCCTTAATACAAAAGCTGGGCGAACTTTACCCTTGTTTCCGTTGATGAATCTAAGTAATTGCCTAAAGTCTAAAAGGGTTGAGTTTTATTTAGAGATTTAATTAGCACGATTTCTTCTATTGAGACCTGCTGAGGGTGATCGCTCATTATATTGGCATCAACAACTCTCAAGGACAACAATGAATCGTTGTCCCAAATCTTTCAGAATTTTTCGATATATCTGTGGCTCAATTCCAGAGACTGCAAAAGTTTTGCATGACTGGGAGGATCAGGACACAAATAGTCCGATCCATAATTATTGATCAAGAAACGCGGATTATAACCAGTTTGTAAAAAGTGATTCAGGGTTAAAATTTTGAGGTCTGTAGAGGACTAGGATATATATATCCTAATCCCGTTACAAAAGAAAATAATGAAACGAATGGAATGAAGGAAACAAAAACTCAATTGCTGGATAAAATAAACGTGTCATTTATTTACTGTTGAAAAATGAATGTTTTAGGTATAACACATGTTCATGTCCACGTTCGGGTGTAACTATCATTTGTTGCGGGACTGGTGGTGAAGAAAGAAAAGGAAATGTGTGTTCATCTCACGTTCGGGTCACTATCGTTTGTTTGCACGTGGGAAGAGAAGTGAGTAATGTAGTGGAAATGGGAATGATAGTCCAGCGTGTATACAAAGACAAAGATAGAGGGTTGACATCAGTAAAGCTGTGCGTCATGTTAGCAGTCAGCTACGTGGAAGTGTTCTCTGGCACAAGTTGTAGATAGAGAGAGAAAGTCAATCTGGGTTATGGAGATAGAAAGAGTATAAGGTGTATGTACTGTTTGTTAGCTTTTTGTCCCACATGGTAGCAAGTGGCGGCTGGTGCGCCGACCACTTGGCTCGAAAAGGGAGTCGGAAAAGAAAGAAGCTGCTTATTGCTCTTGCTTTTATAGTTGTTTCCAGTGGTCTTTTGCGCATATGTGGATTTCCTTTGAAAGGGGAAGTGACGTTGCCCATGTGTGCGTATGTGTGCGCATATGTGAGTACATGTGTGTATGTTAGCGTGTGTGTGTATACATGTGAATATGAGTGTATATATGCGAACATGAATATATGTACGTGTGTGGACATATATATGACAAGTAATATAGCTTGAGATGTGAACGCATGTTTTTGTGTGAGACTAGAAAAGGCTCGCGCAGGCCCTCTTTAGAAGCAGAAATATAAGTAATTGATCGCTTTTTCCACATCGGAAAGGATAGTTAAGAATTCAAAATAGCAGATTTTCTTTCAACCTATTAATTTTTTCGAACATTGTTTAATTGTTTTTATTAGTCTTTCCCATGCACCTCCTTACTAAGCCAAATAAAAAGGAATGGTGAGATGACTAATGGAAGTTGACCTGAAATTATTTTTGAATTCGTCCGTGTTGTGAAAATGTAGGATGAAATGAGATTGAAGACAGAGTTTATATATACCTTGTATTAAACTTTATTCAACTAAAAAGTGCGCCGGCAGAAAAACAAAAGGAAAGAAAGATGGTCAATTGCTGCTACTGCTGTCTTACAGGGGAGGTAATTCGGGGCAGGAAAGAAAAAAAGTTTTTTTATTTTTAGGTCATTCTCCGCCGCGTAGGAAAATCCAGTATCACAAGTTTCTTCCAGGACATATTTTCTGACAGCCCTTGCTTAAACTGAAAATAGAGAAAGAGGGAGATATTCAAAGCTGATAATTTTCAGCTAAATACGGAGGTTTACGATAAACTCGATACGAGCATCTGAGATTTAATACATCAGCATCTTCAAAGGAAGTTCTTTGCAAATCATCCAAGTGTAAGGGGTGAGGAGATGAAGGAGTGCTGGTTTCAGGGTCATAGTTTCAATGTCCGCTAGAGTGTCAATAGCAGGATCTTTGGTGATGCTTGGCGGAGGAGGATGATTAAGGCTAGACTTGGCAGAGTTCTCTGTAGAACCAAGTTCAGTCTGTGAATAGTTATTTTCGTCACCAAGTGGTGCATTATGGCTTAGAGACACCATCGTTTCTCATCCATTATTAAGCCGCACATGTGCATAGTTTGGATTGACATCCAGAATTTCTCCACTGTCTCGATTAAGAGTTAATGTTTACTTCGATGGCGCCTCAGGAGCGCAGATCTTGATTTGGCTAATCAAGTCGGTATAGAATTGCCAAAAGCAGATTTGCTTTGGAAATTAAACAGACATTCATGAGTAGTACAATTAGAAGTGGCGGAGAACAATGAGCAAATGCAGTGGAGTACTACATCAAGCACCTTTTCCCAACTAGTTACAAGATTGTTTGATCGTAGAGCAAGGTTCACTGTTTGCCAGATTATTCCGTTGTATCTCTCCAAATGACCATTGCCTTGTGGATTAAAAGCAGTCGTTCGACTGGTAGCAATGCGCCAAGAGAGAAGGAATTCCTTTAGTTCGTCAGACATGAAAACAGTACACGATCAGAATGTATGTATGAAGGATTTCCAAAAATAGAAAATAAATTGGTGAGGTATTTCTTGACAGTTGCTGCTGAGACATCCACACAAGGTTAAGCAAAAGGGAAATGGGAATATTCATCTACTACAGTTAGCAAAAATTGATTTTGGTAATTTGTTGGCAAAGGTCTCTTAAAATCTATACTTAACCTTTCAAAGGGAGGGTTGACTTGCCTTAATGAGCATTTTAGGTGGAGTTTTAATGAATCTAGGCTATACCAGAACAGATCTGGCATGATCTGGTTACTGCTCTTACATCATCTACGGAGTATAGCATATTCTTGCTTCTAACAAAGTGCGCCATTCGGCTTACTTCAGGGTAACACAAATCAATAGTAAATATATAGAATTGGTGGATAAGCAAATTTGAGATAGAGCGTCCGCAGCTGCATTTTGATGGTAGGTTATGTCATAGCTGAAGCAGGTGAGTTCTAGCTTCCATCTTGTGATCTTTTTATTTTTTTATTTTGCTCTTGCTTTTGGGGTTGAACATAAAAGAAACAGATTTTTGATTGGTGACAAGTTTAAAATGCTTTCCGAGTAGTAGGTGTCACAATTTTCGAATGGCTTTTACGATAGTGTGGACTTCTTTTTCGACTGAAGAGTGTTTCAGTTCAGTAGATGTTAAAGTCCTAGAAAAGAAAACCACCGGACGACCGTTTTGGGTGAGTGAGGTGGCAATAACATGTTCCAAAGCATCAGTTTCAATTTCAAAAGGTAGAGTTGAGTCTATAGCTACCAGGAACGCTTTTGCAATTTCTTTCTTCAGATACTTGAAGGCATTCATTTGTTCCTCATTGAGGGGAAAGTGGGTGACCATAGTTAGAGGATGTAGTTTTTCAAGAAGTTTGAAATCCACCTAGAATAGTGGGAAAACATCCCCATAGCTTGTCAAAGGGAAGTATGGTCTAGAGGTAGGGGCTGGTCCACGAATCCCTTGAATCTGTTGGGGTCGGGTCTTACTGAACCGCTGCTTATTGTATATTCGAGCAGATTCACAGAGCTAAGTGAATAATGGTATTTGTTTTTATTCTTTGTCAAACCGTACTTATCCACGCTATTCATGAACTGCTGGAGAGTGTTATCATGTTGTGCCTGATTTTGGCCACAGTTAGTGACGTTGTCAATGTAGGCCTAGGTTCTTTTGAGGTATTCATGCTTGATTATGTCATCCATAACCAGTGGCGGCTCTTGCATGGAGCTGCGGGACTGCAGCACCCCCAAGTTATTTCTACACAATATTAATGATAAAATTAAAAATAATACATGTTTTTTATTATTATTATTATTTTATTTTTTTCTATGTGTACATTATAAAATCATTAAGTTTAAAGTCGGTATCTTCAAATTCATATAAAAACAAAAATAAAACTTGCTTGGAGCTGTGAAATTCACAGTTACACTTTCTTAATAAAATTCTCTTGTGCACATGCACGCTTTAGACAGCCGATGAAAGCGGCTTGAGGAACTGTCACTTGTCGCAGCTCCGCATTGTAAAATTCGTTTTTTCCTTAGAGTGTACGCCTGTATAGATATAACATTATTATTGAAAAAAAAAAAAAGGAGGTTTATATACAGTTTTTTAAAATTATTATCAAAATCTGCATATAACGTGTTCTTCTACATAAAATACTGTGCTTTTTCTTTTCTTTTCTTTTTTTAAATACGCACACTTTTAGTGTTGCGATTTAATTTGGTAGCAGACGGAAATATATAATATGCAGAAACTGTTTTTTTTATTATTAAAAGTATTCGGAGATTTAGCAGTGAAGCTTACAAGAAGCGACCAAGGGTAAAAATCAAATATACAATAAATAAATCTTACCATAAAAATAAAGTTACTTTTCCATCTACCTGCCTTTTTGTTTGTTTGTTTTAAGTAGTTTTAAATGTTATTTATTTTGCAACAACTAAACTTTACAAAAAAAAAAAAAGCTGTTTACATTTTTTCCTAGAAGCAAACAAACGAAGAAACAGTTTATGTTGAAAATACATTTTAATTAGAAATCTTTTTAACTTGTATGTTTTAGATATAAAAAAATTAGCATTTATTTCCTCCAACGAGGACAATGTTAGAAGTTTTACTCTTTGAAAAATGGATTTTTTTACACAAGTTTTTTTAAAATTAAAATGTGTTTGTAAATAAAAAAAAAAAAATAACAACAAAAAACAGTTTTTATAATTATGCATTTTTAAACCTTACATTGAATTTGTTAGTAGATGGGGCAGATAATACGCATTAAAAAAAGTAATTAGAAATCCTTCTGGACTAAACCAATTTTAATTTTTTGTTTTCTTTGGGGAGAAAGCTACATTAAAATTCGATGTTTTATAATGCTTATATATGAGATCCTATTTTCTTATAATACATCTCCACTTTATGTCGATCTTTACCGGCATGGGAAAGTCAGTAAATAACCAAGTATGTTTGTTCTTTTTATATAAAATGCAAGTTGTTAGAAGATTTCTTAATAAAATTTTGTGTCTTTAAATATTTTTGTTTGTTTGTTCACTATATAAAAATGTAAAAAAAATTTATTTTGTATTTTATTTACAAATACGTTTTGTTATAAATACATTTTTAAGAATAAAGTTTGTAAATAAAACTGCTATTAAATAAAACGCTATTTTCAAATAGTAAACTCCTAAATTAACCCTAGTGGGGAGGCAAGTAAATTTCAAAGTTTTTCTTTTTTGTTTTTATAAAAAAATAAGTTATTAAAAAATTGTAAATAAAATGTATTTTTGAAAATGTTTTTCGTTTGTTTGCAAAAAAAAAAAAAAAAAAAAAAAAAAAAAACGCAAACTTTTATTTAATCTGAAAAGTTTAAAAGGAATAAATGTATATATTATTTTTATTATTCTGTAAAGTGTACATAATTTAAAAAATATTTTTAATAAAAAAGTTTTTTGCCTATTATCCATTTCTGATTGATTATTTGTCTTTGTTATATATTTGAATATTTATTTGAATGTTTGTTTATTATTTGATTAAATATTTATTTATATATTCGAATTTCTTTTACACGATATTAAAAAAATACGTAAATTTTCGAAGCAGCACTCCAGACCCCACTAATCTCAGGCACGAGCCGCCACTGTCCATAACTCACTGGAAGCTAGTTACTCCATTGGTGACTCCAACAGGGATCCGACAAAATTGGTAGAGGCACCCCATAGCTTCGAAAGCAATATATTTTCTTTCTTCTGGTCGGATGGCAACCTGGTGATAGGTGTTTCATTATCTTTACATGCATATTCCCATTAATGAAAACAACACAACGCGTTCTCGCGCCATTATCTCCAATACAGGTCTGTTACCGCCAAGGGACATTACTCTGGCGGTGTAACCTGAGATTAGTTCCTCATGCAACATATTCCCCCTTTTAAGACAACAATAAAGAAAAAAGATCCACTAACAAAAAAAAAACACAAAATAACAGAAATACAAAAACGAAACAATGCTTTGTTCTTGTGACCTAGGCTTTCACTGGGCTGACTACCCTCCTGCCTAACAGGGATTATTCTACCCTTTTCACTTGAACTCAATTAGTTTGTATAGTCTTTGAATCTAGCCGGATTCCTTACTAGTCTCCCTGAACGTGTCATCCTCATTCCTTCAGTATTTTGGTTTGCTGTGGATGGTGTCGCCGGCCTCATTCCTTCTCTTCTATTACTTTCGAGCCGAGGTGTTTGTGAATTATAAATCCCTTCTGTACTTGGCAGTTCAGTTATTGGTGCCACCTCGCTAGGCCTTTGGCATGACTGAGAGATCAATGATGGTGATGGGAGTGCTTCTGCTGTTTTTTGAAAATCCACCCTATTACGTCGGAGCAACTCCTCATCAACTTTGACATGGTATGACCTCTCATCTAGTCTCTGCCACACAACTGTCTTCTTCCACTTCCTAGATATGACCTTAAACTATATCCAGTGGTGAGGCCCCAGCTTGCGGGCTTTGGGGAGTGTGGAGCCACCCTTTAATTACTATTGCTCCCAGGTCCACACTGACCCAGAGTGGTAGTACCTGTTAGGGTCTGTGCGAGCCTTTTCTAGTCTCGCACAAAAACACACATTCACATTTCAAGCTATATTACTTGTCATATACATACGCACACACAAACATACGCGCCCACATCCACACACGTACATATATTCACGTTCGCGTACATACACTCACATTCATGTGTATATATACACATGCTAATGCACACATATGTACTCACACATGCGCACACGAATGCACACATGGACAACGTCACTTCCGCTTTCAAAGGAAATATACACATGTGCAAAAGACCACCGGAAACGAGTATAAAAGAGAGAGCAACAAGCGGCTCCTTCTTTTAGGCCCAGCTTTCGAGCTGGTTGGTCGGTCTACGGACCGGACCGCGTGCGCCACGCCCACTTATTACTATCTATGTGGAACAAAAGGCCAACAGACAGTACCTACACTCTTTCTCTCTCTATCTACTACTGGTCCTTGAAAACACCACCCCGTAGCTGACTGATAACATGGCATACAGCTTAACCTCTATCTTCTTCTTTGTCTACACGCTGGACTATCATTCCAATTTCCACTAAAACACTCACTTCTCTTCCCACGCGCGAAGAAACGATAGTGAGATGAACACACATTTCCATTTCTTTCTGCAACACCAGTCCCGCAACGAACATTGGTTACACACGCGCGGACATGAACACATGTTATATCTAAAACATTCTTTCAACACTAAATAAACAACACGTTTATCTTATCCATCAATTGAAGGAGTCTTTATTTCCATACGGTCCATTATTTCTACATTTCATGGTGACCCCTTTATTTAAAATGAAATGGATGAGGTTGAACGAGACACTCATACACACACAGATTTTCTCTACAACAATAAACCAGCTAACAACGAGAGACGCACGGCAAACTATAGACTTTCCTCACCAACTAACAACAAGAGACGCACAACAAACTATAAACTTTCTTCTCACCAGTAAACAGCGAGAGACGCACGCCAAATTAACCACATGTGGTAGCGTTTTCTTTCATTTGTTTCTTTCACAAAAGAAATTCCTGTTTGTTTAATTCAATTTAACACGTTGTTCGTTTCTTCCTCGAGACAATTTATTTTCCCTATTTCGCACCACCACCACAAAATGGTGACAACCGAATGCGAGACGACCAAGCATTGCCTCCTATGCCACAAGTCCACAACAAACTGGCGCCCGACTGACACGAACTGAACAAGCATGGCGACCCTACCTTTTTTGAAATTAATTGTTTTGAGCGAGACGTGCGTTTTATTTGATAAAGAAAAAAAACGAACTTTTTAACAAGAAGAACGCTACCGACAAGGACCTCAACGATCAGCAATGACGAAACCCTTCGTCAGACTTGGCAAAAAACGAACACTGAGCTGTCGACTTCATAGCGAATTAAAAAAAATTTAAGCTCGACAAACATTTTCACGCTTTCCTGACATTACCCTGCAACAAACGCGAGGAGCAAAATTACATAGGCCTATGTACAATTCTCTCCCGCACAGCAGACGCAACAACAAAGAAACAGGACATCCCTATCAACACATAGGAAGAAGTTGGGTCAACAATACGAGTTGAGATGCACCACGCACGCTGATAAACTCACAACTTGGAAGTTTCGTTGACAGCCGGCAACCATGAACGAATACACAACAAATGCCCGTACAGACAATGTACACACACTACCGCAAACGCACATGCGAAGACAACAGCAACCAAACACCTCGTTCAACAAGAGCGAATGCACAACTCGCGCCCATCCAAACAATGCCCATACTACCGCAGACTCACATGCAAAGACAATGGCAACTGGACACAAGACACCATCAACACAAAAAAAAAAATTTCCTTCCAAACGAACAATTCACTTCTCTGTCTAAGCAACTCTTTGCACATGTCAGCACACAAAAAAAAGCCAAACAAACAAATGTCAGCCTAAAAAAAGAGTAAACGCATTTTCAACGCGTAAGTAAATACTTATTTTTACGAACACACTCCGTTTTTGATATTCCGTCCCTTTTGACGTTTTTTTTTATTTTCAAACAACCACACCAACAACAAAAAAATAAAAAATAAAACAGGACGAAAAAATCAATTGCCGAAAACATTACACACAAAAAATATATATATACGTATATATTTTTTTTTCCTAGGAAGGGGAGTATTGTGCGAGCCTTTTCTAGTCTCGCACAAAAACACACATTCACATTTCAAGTTATATTACTTGTCATATACATACGCACACACAAACATATGCGCCCACATCCACACACGTACATATATTCACGTTCGTGTACATACACTCACATTCACGTGTATATATACACACGCTAATGCGCACATGAACACAAACATAGACAATGTCACTTCCGCTTTCAAAGGAAATATACACATGCGCAAAAGACCACCGGAAACGAGTATAAAAGAGAGAGCAACAAGCGGCTCCTTCTTTTAGGCCCAGCTTTCGAGCTGGTTGGTCGGTCTACGGACCGGACCGCGTGCGCCACGCCCACTTATTACTATCTATGTGGAACAAAAGGCCAACAGACAGTACCTACACTCTTTCTCTCTCTATCTACTACTGGTCCCTGAGAACACCACCACGTAGCTGACTGATAACATGGCGTACAGCTTAACCTCTATCTTCTTCTTTGTCTACATGCTGGACTATCATTCCAATTTCCCCTACAACACTCA
This sequence comes from Euprymna scolopes, assembly GCF_053919585.1. Lineage (NCBI taxonomy): Eukaryota > Metazoa > Mollusca > Cephalopoda > Sepiida > Sepiolidae > Euprymna > Euprymna scolopes. Next base: position 196,393 of record NC_136486.1, on the reverse strand, counting down.
CTTCTCTTCCTACGCGCGAACAAATGATAGTGAGATAAACACACATTTCCATTTCTTTCTGCAACACCAGTCCCGCAACGAACATTGGTTACACACGCGCGGACATGAACACATGTTATATCTAAAACATTCTTTCAACACTAAATAAACGACGTTTATCTTATCCATCAATTGAGTCTTTGTTTCCTTCAATTCCATTCGTTTCATTATTCCTTTGTAACGGGATTGGGATTTATATATCCTAGTCCTTTATAAAAACCTTTACAGGTCCTAACTATAGGTTAAATAGAAACCAACTTGGAAACAAATATATTCTATTAAAATATTTTTCTTTGGATTCGGCATTAAATAACCCCAAAAGGCTTGATATGCCGTAAAACAAAAACAATCAATCAATCAATCCACTCTCGCTGACCTTTTATGTGTGGTTTAATACGTACTACATCTCCATGTTGCACTGGCTGAAGTGGTCTTACTTTCTGGTTGAAATAATGCTTATGCTTTCTGCTGTCCCACTTAACTGTTTTTCTTAGATTTTTGTGTAGTTCTGGTCTGACTAGGTCCTCTCTGGTTGGAAGAAGTGTCTTTGTTCTTCTCGACATTAGCTTCTGCGCAGGTGATAAGTGACCCTTGGATGGCATATTCCTGTGATCAAGCATCGCTAGGTATGGGTCAGCCTTATCTTCCATTGATTTCCAGAAAAGGTTCTTTGCCATCTTTACAGCAGATTCTAGTTTTCCATTTGCCTTGCTATTGTAAGGACTGACGGGTGTATGTGCAAAACACCCCTTTCTTGCAAAGGTGGAGAATTCTTGACTACTAAACTGTGGTCCATTATCAGTGACCACCTGATCTGGTATCCCATGTCGTGCAAAATGCTGCTTAAGCTTAGTGATCACCGTACTAGCTTGTGTAGTCGGGAGATAGTCAATTTCTCAGAAATTACTCATATAATCAACGGTGCAGAGATAGTCCCTATCTGCAAAGCTAAAGAGATCTACTCCTACTTTTGCCCACGGTCTCTCTGGAATTTCATGAACCATTAAAGGCTCTGCAGGATTGGCTACCTCATATTTCCTGCTAGTTGGGCATTTTGAGACAAAGTCTCTGATGTCACTATTAATATTTGGCCAGTATATGCATTCTCTTACTCTTCTGCAGCATCCTTCGACCCCTACGTGTGTAGAATGCAATTTTTCTTTTAACACTGCTCGCTGTGTTGTTAGTACTACTACTCGGTTTCCTCTGAATATTAATCCATCTTGTACCATCATTTCATTCCGCATGCTGAAATATGGTCTCACCTCTGGGTCAAGATGTACTTTGTCTTTTGGCCATCCTTCCACAATTACTTGCTGTAACATCTGCATACATCTGTCTTTTTTGTGGCTGAGCGCAATTCGAGCAACCTTTCCTCTGTTACTGGAATATATTCTGTTTCCTGGACATCATCATCATCATCGATACATTCATTGCTCATCCATGAATGTATGCCCTTGATAATGTGTAACAAATATGTGTAAGGAAAAATTCAAGATGGCGCCCGACTCTCTCTTTAACACGGCAAGTTCAGGAAAAAATGTTATAAATGTTGCAGCAATTCAATAACCGTATATACACCGGTTCTGCACGGAATCCAACAACGGTAAAATATCCTCACACGGCAGGAGAAGCAACAGTCACACGATTCCCCGACCAACTCGATCGTCACTCTCCCCACGTCTTTCGCATCACCCGCTTTTATCGTCGTTCTAGGCCGGCTAAATTTGCATATTCCGAGAATTTGTGTGACTTTGCGAGACATCATACTTTACAAAAGACGGCGGCCGCCATCTTGGTCTTTCTTTTCTATTTTTGGTCGGTAACGCTGAGCTGGTCTCGAGGTAAGTCTTTTCCCCTCATCCGTCTCTCCCACGTACCCACACAACACGCAAACACGCGGGCGCTTATCTCCTGGATGCATGTTACACTCCCCCCTGATCTGATGATCACATAGAGAGCACTGGGGGGGGGGGCCTTTTAATGCGTGTGCTTCTGCGAAGAGGTACATTCACTGTTTCAGATTCGGGCTCTGGATCTGGTTCCGCCTCATCAGATGAAGTATCGCTATCAGTCTCTGGAGGGGGCTCACTGAATCTGTGCATCAGCAGCTCATCGCTAGATGCTTCACTGCTTTCTTCTGTAGTTGTGTGATGCACCTCGGTAGCTGGGCGAAGATCTCGCACATGTCGTGGGGTTCCATTGACCAAAACAGACTGCTGGCTAATCACTCCAGATATTTGTCCTCGCTTAAACTTGTCGGTGCACCGATTTCCTGGGGGCCGCACCCACACTGGATCTCCCACTTCATATCTGTTATATGTTCCCTTGTTGGCTGGCTGCGTAGTGTTGATTCCCTTCACTCCGACTCGGTACGTGTAAATAGCATTCACAGGTGTGGTTGAAGGGGACGTCCCGTCCTTTGGCGTAATGTTGTACCAATATGTGGCTTCCGTAATAGTACATCGCTTCCTGGCAGCAATTCTCTTGATGCTGCGATGGCTTCTTTCAGCAATGCCATTTCCTGACGGCACATGCGCACATCGCAACCGTAGTCGGACGCCCCACTCATCTAACAACTGCCGGACTTGCTGGCTACAAAACGCTGTATCATTGTCAGTCAGGAGCTCTTCCGGCGCACCTCGCTCAAAAAAAATGGATGATAGGTGGCGAACAACATTTGCTGAATCCTGTCTGGTCATCTGTCGCCACACTGCAAATCTCGTAGGCCCGCAATCAATGAGAGTTAGAAAGGGCTTGCCACTGTAATGGGTAATATCCATGGCCAGCCGCTGCCACACACTCTCAACTTCCAAGCGACCCTTCTGCCATCGCTCTGGTGCAGGATAAATAGACTGGCAAGCCTCACAATTTCTGACGATCTGTCTGACATCCATCTTGGTCACTGCTGGGTATACACACCTCACAAAATAAAGGGTCCTCTTGATACCCGGATGTCCGCTCTGTGCATGAATTTTTTGTATTTGACATGGGTCGATTGCAACTGCACAAGATCGAGCAGTAATCTCCATCCCCATCTTTGCGGCTTCATACCATTTGTGAGGTACTCGGGTCAGTTGGTCAGCACGATTACAATGTGATGGCACCAGAGTGACGCTCAGTGATAGCCCATACTCAGATACCAGGTTTTTTAGCATGTCTAGCCTTCTCCGTATTAACATTTCGCTTGCTGCCTTGGTACGGATTCGTGTCCGTCCTGAAAGTGTGTCAGACACCCAGTCAGAGAGAATCTGTGTACAAGGTAAACTTCTTAGACTGCCACTGCAGGGCCAGATTTACCCCCTTTACAACAGCGTCCAGCTCTGCCAGGTTGATATGCTGAGAATCTGTTACAGGCCGCAGCCAACACGCATCCTCGAACACGTTTTCTCCTTGCTCCAACGATACTCCCAACGCCAAAGAACTGGCATCAACCCACACACCTACGCTGTCTCCGTTAACACACCACCGCCCACAGGCAGGGTCCTTCTTGTTCACTCTCTCCAGTGTCTCCTTAATCATCAGAGTTAGTAGGACATCATCGGATATGTCATCCCAACCCGTGGTTGTTAAATTTGCTCTGCGTTTAATTACACCAACAGCTGCGCGGAGCCAGCTACAGACTGGTAAGTGACCAACAAGTTTTCCACACCAAGAAAAAACGGTCCGCCTTGTAACGAGGTTGGGGATGCTTGGAATTTCACTGCCACGCCTCCATTGTAGGGTGCCATCTTCTTCATAAAAATCCAATCCCAATACACGTGCTCCTTCCCTTAAACGTTCGGGATTCTTGCATTCCAGACCAAACTGAGCCAACTTTTCTTTGACACACGACGCAGACTGTACATCTTCCTTGACGTATACGTCATCAATGTAAGCTGACGTTGAGTCCCTCATGGGCTTTTCTTGGGACAATACTGTGTTGACAATAGTGTTCATGATCTGTGGTGCCACACTTAGGCCAAAGCCGAGGCGTGTAAGGCAGTACCTCTGCCCCTGGAACCAAACTGTCTGGAACGGCCACGTCTCATCAACTCGCACCTGTAAATAGGCTTTTCGCAAATCCAATATCGAGACATTAGTGCCTTTCTGACGCCATTCCCTCAACTTGCTGGTGCATACGTCAGCATCGGCAGTGTAGGCTTCAATATGCTTGTTAAGCTCCCTATAGTCCAGCACGGGCCGTACTTTCGACTTGTTATACTGGACTACTGCCATCAAGGGTATTAGACCCTTGGGAGGCCCAAGCTTGTCCTCAGGGTAGGGGATTAACCAGCCATCTTGGATCCACGCCTTTAGTTCCCTTTCGTATTCTGCTCGGGCCTCACTGGGTATAGGGTACTCTGCAACCCCATTCTTGAGTTTAGTCAGTGCCATTCCCTCGGTCCACTTCCAAGATGCAATCCAGGCCCTCTTGCCCGATTCGTAGTCCACTGTAAAATCCGGCCGATCGATATGGAGCGCTGCACACACTGGGGCCTCCAAGAATCGCACCTTTCCATCCCGATGAATTGCGACTCCCCCCAGCGCCTTGATGGCATCGTATCCGAGCAACAGGTTAAACCCTAGGAGATTTCCTTGGGTCACAAGCACATTGATCTTAGTGGCTGCACCAGTGTCCGTGTAGATCTTGACAGTTCCAGCTCCACAGCATGTCTGGGTCTCGCCTCCTATCGTGGTGACTTTGATCTTCCTCTTAGTCCAACTTGGACACAGCCTGGCGCTCACTATAGTATGCGAACAGCCTGAGTCGAGAAGTGCTGAGCAGGGTATCCTGTTTACATAGACGGTCATCACTGGTTGCGCCTTGTTCAAATTTTGCTCGGGGAGCAGGGCAGCGCTGACGTCCTCTCCCCTGATATGTTTCCCGCACAGTTTTGGGCTAGATGCCCCAAACCGCCACAATTAAAACAGCGCACATGCCCCCTGTTGGTGTAATTCCTTGCAAAATGTCCGCGTCGGCCGCAGCGAAAACATTTCCCATTGCTTGCAGGGTTCTGATTCGGAATCTCCCGAGCGCCAATCTGGCCTGTCTGTGTCGCCATCACAACTGGTTCCCCCAGGTCCTCCTCATCTTTGATGATGGCTCGAGCACGTTCCATCAAGTGTTCCATTGTCGTTGTTGAAACGCTGGTTGAGGCTCTCAGTAGCTGCTTCACCCGAGTGGGAAGGCCCGCCAAAAACGCGTACGCGAGCGTCTGCTCCGACACCCCTCCACCGAACAGAACTGCGAGTTTCTTTAACTCAGCGAAGAAAACGTCCACGCTTTCCTCCAGTAGAAGTTTTCTGGAAGCAAATTTTTCATAGGCCGTACAAGGATCCATGGCAAATGCCTTGTACAGCGCAGCTTTAATTGCGGTGACATCTCCCTTTTCGGCAGCACTGAGTTGCTGATATACACTCAAGGCACCCCCAGCCAATCTCAGGGGAATCACAGTGTGTACCCTTTTCACCTCACAAAGGTCGCACGTCAGCTCGACCCTTTCAACCCAGTCGACGATGGACGTGGACCCGTCAATCTTGGGTATGAGCTTTAAGTCGAATTTCGACTCGGTCATAGTCCTAGAGGCAAAATGGCCGAGATAGCTTGTAACAAATATGTGTAAGGAAAAATTCAAGATGGCGCCCGACTCTCTCTTTAACACGGCAAGTTCAGGAAAAAATGTTATAAATGTTGCAGCAATTCAATAACCGTATATACACCGGTTCTGCACGGAATCCAACAACGGTAAAATATCCTCACACGGCACGAGAAGCAACAGCCACACGATTCCCCGACCAACTCGATCGTCGCTCTCCCCACGTCTTTCTCATCACCCGCTTTTATCGTCGTTCTAGGCCGGCTAAATTTGCATATTCCGAGAATTCGTGTGACTTTGCAAGACATCATACTTTACAAAAGACGGCGGCTGTCATCTTGGTCTTTCTTTTCTATTTTTGGTCGGTAACGCTGAGCTGGTCTCGAGGTAAGTCTTTTCTCCTCATCCGTCTCTCCCACGTACCCACACAACATGCAAACATGTGGGCGCTTATCTCCTGGATGCACGTTACATAATGTGTTTGCTAGGAATATCTTCTTAGCAGGACGGTATAAAACAATCACATTCTAAACTTGCAACCGCATTAACATATTTTGCAGTTGCTTTGGGCATTTCCCCAATTCTTTTTTCATTATTGCTTCTAATGGTTTATGATCAGTCAGTACTGTAACCTGTTGACCAAATGTGTATTAATGAAACCGTTCACAGGCATAAACCACTGCCAATAGTTCTTTCTCAATCTGTGCATATCGGGTTTCTGTGTCTGTAAGTGGTCAGCTAATATATGCTAAGGGTTGACCTTCTTGTAGCAATGCAGCCCCCATTCCTTTCTCACTTGCATCACATTGAACGACCAATGGTGTGTTGGGGTCATAGTATCTCAATACTGGTGCTTCACTCACCAACATTTTGATTTTCTCAAAAGCTTCTTCATGGATCTGAGACCATGTCCATGGCACATCTACCTTTGTTAAGTTGCGAATTGGAGCCATCACATCAGAGATGTGGGGCAGAAACTTTGCCAAATAAATCGCGAATCCTCCCAATCGTTGCACTCCCTTAATGTCTGTTGGCCGTGACATATCTTTTATGGCTTTTATTTTCTCAGGATCTGGAAGTAAACCCTCACTGGTTATCCTGTGACCTAGAAATGATACAGATGTTTGCCGTAAATTCATGTTCTCAGCATTCAATCGCATCCCACGATCATGACATCTTTACAGCAGCCTTCTGAGTTTTCTATCATGGTCCTCTGCTGCTTCTTCTATCGTTTTACCAATCCCGACCACCAAAAGATCGTCTGCTTTGTTGATGATTCCTTTCAAATCGGCCACATTATCATATAGTTCTCTTTGAAATATTTCCGGGGCTGGAGCAATTCCAAATGGTAAAACCTTCCATCGAAACCGACCATATGGAGTGGCAAAAGTTGTCAAGCGACTGCTGGATTCATCTAACTTCAGGTGCCAAAATCCATCCCTTAGATCAAGAGTTGAGAAAACTTTGCTATCAGCAAGTTCTGGGAGGAGATCGTCCAGTACCGGTAACTGGAAATGCTCCCATTTAAGAGCCTTATTTAATGGTCTGGGGTCAATACATATCCGTAACTTTCCATTTTTTTTTTTATTACCAGTGATAAGGCACTTACCCATGGTGTTGGCTCGTTCACTTGTTCAATTACCTTCTTTTTGACCAGTCTTTCTAATTTGGCTTTCACTTTTCCCTTGATAGCCACTGGTATTCTTCGAGCCACTGCAACATGTGGTGTTACGTTGGAGTTCACCTCCAGATGAACCTCTCCAGGTAACGTACCCAATTCTTCCTGGAATACACCCTGAAATTCGGATATGATGCTCTCCGGGTGCTGGCTGCTGTCTTTTTGAGATATGTTTGCAACCCTCTTAAATTTGTCATTGTTCCCACTAATTAGTGCATTTGCTGGATGACATTCGCTCCAAGTAGTGGATGGAAGTTTTCCTTTACAATGACGAGCTTCACTGCATACTTGAGCCCGGTTTTTGGGTTTATCATTTTTATCCGACGTTCTCCTAACGGTTTCATTTGTGACCCGTTCCACATGACAAGGGTCTTATTTGGACTGCTCAAGTGTTTTTCCCGCCACATCTTGCTCATTCAGGATGTTTACTGAGGCTCCACTATCTAGCTGAAAAATAATCGGTTTTCCTTTGACCATCATTTCTGCCTTTATCACTTCAGGTCTGATGAAATTGATTTCTTCTTTCGTGGTCACACTGTCCACGTGTCCATAGTCTGAACCATCACTACTGCTATCGCTACCATCTTGTTTTCCAACAAACCGAATATTCTTTTTTCTTGATTTGCATCTTTTTGCAAAGTGGTGCTTTCCATTGCATTTGAAACACGTCTTCCCAAAAGCTGGACAAAACTCTTTTCCGGGTTCATGTTGCAATGCACACGCCCTACACCCTCTGTTACTTTCTGTGGTTGTTGGCCTTTCCTTAGGTTTCAAGTCCACTCTGTTAACTGCCTAGGGTCTCAGAATTCCCGACTGTAGCGTTGCATTTTCCGATAGTTTGCATATGTCTATGCATCTCTGTAAGTCCAACTGTATCATTTTAAGCAGTTCCGCTTGGGTGTGGGGGGTTATATACTCCAAGAATTATCTGGTCTCGTAATATGGAAGAGACGCAATTCTCACAGAAATTGCATGTCTCACATTAACGTATGGAGTGCTGTGATAAATGCTTCCACTGTTTCCCCTTCTCCCTGTTTTCTTGTGTGGAAGATATATCGTTTGTATGTCTCATTAATTTCTCCAATGGCATACTTATTGAATGCTTGGAGAATTTCATTGGGTGTTCTCTCTTCTTGTTACGTAGTGTTATTATTACAATGATTAAGATGATGAACGTATGTTTTTTTGTATTCATGTAAAGAAGGATAAGAGTCTTAAGAGAGATGAGAGTCTTGGGAGAGTTCATGTTGTAAGTGTTTATATTGTAAGACATGGAGACATTAGTGAGATATATATAAATAGAGAGAGAGTTTATAATTGAGAAAGAGTACATATAATTACACTTTGAGAGGGGATTTGATATCTAGATAGATAGACTGATAGATTGGCATTTATACCGATAGATTGCGAGGTTGACATTTATGCTTTTGACAGTTCTGTTTGAACGGGAGTGTTTATATAACATAAATAGACACATATACTTTCTAACACATATTTTGTAGATTATGAACTTCAAATGGTTTTTACACATAAATAGACAATACCTTTTTCATGTAATGATGGACACAGGAGACGGCAGTTATAAAAAACATTATGAGCATTTATTCTTCCACTTGACCGGTCAATGGCTTGCATCCAGGAATTCAAAGTTTCTTTCTTTACATCTTTTTCTGTTTAAAATCCTCTCGCTTCCAAAGTCCAAGGTTCGAACTGAACCTTCTCTTCCCTGGTCAGACTCTCGTCTGACTCTGACCCTCTGCCTCCCTTCTTCTGACTTCTCACTAACTAACTCTCACTTCCTATATTGAGAAATCCATGCACGTTCGACCAATGTGACCACAATTCACGTGCCATCAGCATACGCGACCTGCACGTTTCCGAACATTCTGATTTCCCATTTTTCCTTTGTTGTTTTCACAAAGGAATTCAACCTACATATCTAATTCATTTAACCCATATTTTATTATCCACATTCTTTCTAACAATGAATAGTTTATTTATTATTTATCTTATCAGAATCAACAACTTACTGGACATTCCATTTAAAACCTATTGTTTTTTAAAACCTATCTCCAGGGTTCGATTCCCGTTTTCTCTCATTTTATTTTCATTTACTAATTCTCTTTATTTTTACTTACATGAAAAAGGCGACAAGCATTTTTCATGTAACATTCTTCCGGAGTCAGAAATTGAAACCCATAATATACTTTTAACTCTTCATCTCCAAGTGTATGCAGCAACATCGCCGTTTGGTATGGTACTGGCTGTCACGTTAGATACGTGATGATAGCATAGTTATTCCATCTTAATTTAAACAGCTTCCAGTTCGCCGCTGACAGATTATTTTCCATACACAGGGGTTTTGAGGGTTGTATCCCCACCACTGGTTTATTTATCTCTTCCATGTTAAGTTTGGACACTTTTTTTTTATATACAATCTTGTGTTTTAAACGTCTTTTGTCATATTATTAAAACACAAATAGATAACAATGGCCAAATAAAGCAAAACAAACTTTGTGTGTGTGTGTGTCCATGCGCAATGTAAAACAATAAATCAAACTTTACTTCGTTTATTTTTCTTACAATACATTTTCCATTTTGTATTCTCCTTTGGAACTCTGTTCATCCGACCGCTGCCAACATTTTTCATTATCTTTACATGCAGATTCCCATTAATGAAAACAACAGAACACATACACGTGGTTTACAGGCATCTTATTTATTCTTGTGCCATGATCTCCAATACAGGTCCGTCACCGCCAAGAGACATTACTCTCGCTGTGTAACCTGAGATTAGTTCCTCATGCAACAATAGGCACTGGTAAGATCGAGAGTGCTAAATACTTTATGACAATCAATCTCGTTCACCATGTCCTCTATCTGGGGTTGCAGATAAGCGTCCAGAAGAGTGAATCTGTTTATTCTCTGGGAATAATTTACTATGAGTCTTTTCTTGTGGTTATCAGGAGATACTACAAGTGTTTGAGCTCATCACGGAGACCAAGAAGGTTCAATAATCTCTTCCTTCAGCAGGCGAGATATTTCAGATTTAATGAATTTAACATCAAGTAAGCTGTGCCTCCTTGATTTTACTGCTATTGGACGACAGTCTGGAGTTAGATTTGCAAACAGAGAAGGATAATTAACCACTGTCAATCCACAAATCGTAAAAGGGGAGAGCGGTTCCCCAAAAGGTATTTTTACAGAAGAGTGTTGGTGTAAGAAATTATGTCCAAGGATGACATCACAGGATAAGTCAGCCATAGCAGCTAGTTTGCCATCATCGTACTTTCTTCCAATCAGATTGAGGGATACTGTGCAATGCCCGAGAGTAGAAAATGAATGAGAACTGCTAGCCATGAAATTTTTTTCCAAACGTGCCAAGGTCGACAGTCCTAGCTTTTATACCTTATCAGGATGAATGAATTTTTCCAAGCTTCCCGTGTCAATGAGTATATTAACAGGCCTGCCTTTAATTTTTCTACACAATGAGTGAGATAGACTCGCTGTGAAATTGTAAGATGGAACAGAAGTAGCAAGAATCGACTCCCCGTGGTTGGTAGCAGGTGCTGTAGGGGATCTGCAGCCACGAGCAAAATGTCCTTTCTGGCTGCAATTCTTACAAACAGAGCCTCGGGTGGGGCACCTAAATCTACCATGTCTCGGGTTCCCACAGAAGAAGCATTTTTGTACTGAAGCTGCAGCTAGATTGTGTCCCTCATCACACTCAGACTTGTCATCCTCAGTAACTTCAGTCTGGACAGCGGAGGCAGACGCATTCAAAGAGTTCTGTAGGGAGTAGGAGGCTAATTGCTTCTGTACCATTTCGAGAGTTAAAGCCTGGTAATACGCTGTGCTTAAATTCAGCCTTTTGTTCTCCAGGGGTCTTTGTCGAATGTAGTTGGATGGAATTTGATTAATGAAAGCGTTTCTGAAGTATTCATCCCTCGCCTGTGTAGCTATAGGTGTATCAGAAGCTGCTATTAAAAATGGCATATATGAACTTGAATAAATCAATTAACTATCTTTCGAAGCTTATAACTACTTGAAAAATGTAATTCAAACCCTATTTTTTTCAATTAAATGAGCAAAGACCAATTTTTAAAGAAATAACAGGTTTAATAGCAAATTATGCAATATTTTTTTTTAATCGGTTTTCTTTAAAAAGTTTTAAAGAAAATCAACGAAATTTTACTTACTTCGATTATAAAAAATATATATAAATTCCAAAAAATCACTTACCTATAAAAAATTCTATTCAATGTTTACTTCCATTGTTCATTCTTAAGAATTTATCCATATTTATACTTATATCCCATGTCCTTTTTAAATAAAATTCCTTTTTAAACAAGTATTCCAAAAAAATGCGAACTCAGATTTTTTGACTGTTGAAATAAAGGGAGACAAATCTTGGATTTTTTTTCACGTTTATCTTACGGTGGCTTATAAACGCCATAATTAATCTTTTTTTTATTGCGTGCTGTTAACCAAAATTCTTGGGCCTCCGTAGTTGGAAAAAAGGCACACATTCACTTATAAGCTTTTGCCATTAAACAAAAAACCCAGTCGACCGATTTTTAAAAAAATTTATTCTCTTAATGAAATACACGAGTTTTTTTATTAATATATTTTATTTCTACTTTATCGAGTGAATTTGTTTTTTTTAAATATCTAAAAAAAAGAAAACATTGAATGAAATAGAAAAAATTGTTGTCAGCGTCCGGTATTTAGGCGACGATATAAGCATAACATAGGCTTTCATTAAAAAAAAAATCACAGTGGTTTTAAAAAAAAAGGTTTTACACTTTGGACTTTACAGATAAATTTCCAAAAAACACTTTTTTTTTTAATTAGAATATTTTATTTATTGATCTTTTATCTTCAATTTGTGATATATACAACTTTGGTGAGTAAACTAATCATTTAAATTTTAATAGACATTTCAAATTGGGGGGGGTGAATTTAAAATAAAACGTTTGTCTAAAATATTATATTCGGTTTATTGGAAAGAGCATAAAATTTCACATTGCCCCTGAAAATATCGTAAAAATTGAACCAAGAGAAAAATTTTGATAGATTTTAACTCCCACAATACTCCCTTCCTAGTTAGCTGGAAGCTAGAGAAAAGAAAAGATAACTGGAGATAAAACATGCATGTATATGTGTGCGTGTCTACTGTATAGAGAACGAGAGAGGCTAACTCGATTGTCGCCCTTTAACTCAGAAGAGCGACCTAGCTACGTCACTTCCTTTTCCCCATATTTCTTTCTCTTTTGCGCTGGACCCTCAAGCAGTCAAGATGTAACAAACACCGCTCAGGTAGCAGTATCAGAATTTTTGTAGGAATTTTTGACACCCCTAACACGAAACTGCGAATACAATATAAAAATCTCGTAATTTCTCTGTTAAAAGTGGGTTATTTATTTTCTTTATGGATTATACTTCCAAAATAAACTATTACAGTTGTTTTAAAAGTAATAAAAATATTTTTATTTTTTTTTAAAACAGTAATGAATTTTCCGAACTCAATATTTTTCAATTTTTAAACTCAATATTTTTAAATTTTAAAAATCTATCAAAATTTTTCTATTGATTCTATTTTTACGATATTTTCAGGGTCAATGTGAAATTTTATGTTCTTTCCAATAAACCGAATATAATATTTTAGACAAACGTTTTTTTTAAATTCACGCCCCCCCATTTTCACGCCCCCCCCCATTTTGAAATGTCTATTAAAAAGTAAATAATTAATTTATGTTTAATAGGTTTATATATCACAAATTGAAGAGAAAAGGTCAATAAATAATATATTCAAATTTAAAACAAAAAAAAAAAATCAGTTTTTTAGAAATTTACCTGTAAAGTCCGAAGTTTAAAACCTTATTTTATAAGAACACATTTTTTCTTTTTGTCTTTTTTTTTTTTTTTAATGAAACCTTGGTCCTTGCTCCTTTAATTGAAAAAAAAATTAGGGCTTGAATTACATTTTTCGAGGAGTTATAAGCTTAGAAAGATAGGGGGTCGAATAATTTACGCCTCTCATTTTGAAATGTCTATTAAAAAGTAAATAATTAATTTATGTTTAATAGGTTTATATATCACAAATTGAAGAGAAAAGGTCAATAAATAATATATTCAAATTTAAAACAAAAAAAAATCAGTTTTTTAGAAATTTACCTGTAAAGTCCGAAGTTTAAAACCTTTTTAAAAAAAAAAACACATTGTTTTGTTTTGTTTTTTTTTTAAATAAAACCTTGGTCCTTACTCCTTTAATTGAAAAAAAAAATTAGGGCTTGAATTACATTTTTCGAGGAGTTATAAGCTTGGAAAGATGGGGTGGAATTATTCACTATTTTCACGAAATTTCTGACACTGCTACCGCTCAGGTGGCATGGGTCACCACAGCGCTCCTGACTACCGTCAGCCTCTCGCAAGTAACGTTACTCATCTATCAATGAACTCTTATTCTTTCTATCTCTTTATTAATATTCTTCATGTATATTTATGTAAATAAATTGCATTTCTTTTGCTGATATATAGCGGTATGTTTTTGTCATCATTATGCGACATTTTGCCTTTTAAATTCCTCTACCATTAAATACATCCACCATTATACACATGGGGACGGGATCCTTGATAACGTGAGCCGACCATCCTGTCCTCTACACCACGTTGATTTTTTTTTTTTTTGAAAGATTATGTACTGTTTATATGTTCCAGTAAGTATTGAACGCTGACAACAATTTTTTCTATTTTATTCAATGTTTTCTTTTTTTAGATATTTAAAAAAAAATTCACTCGATGAAGTAGAATTAAAATATATTAAATCAAAAATGTATGTATTTCTTTGAGAAAAGAAAAAAATCGGTCGACTGTTTTTTTGTTTTTTTTAGGCAAAAACTTATAAGTAAAATTTGACTAGTTTTCAACTATGGGAACACATATTTCTTCATGTGCAAGGCTAGACGGCTAACGTGAAGGTGTGCTTTTTACTTCCTTCTGTCCATTCATAGTTCTAAACAAGAACAAACCAGTACTTCCGGTGCTTTGATAAGAATGTAAAAGTGCTTACATAATGGCACCTTTTTCAAATAGTCATTTTAAAAATTCTTTTATTTAAAATATAAATGGAATTTAAAATATAAATATGGTTAAATTCTTAGCAATGAAGAATTGAATTACACATTGAATAGTATTTTTTATAGGTAAGTGATTTTTTGAAATTTATAATTGAAATAAGTAAAATTTTGTTGATTTTCTTCAAATCTTTTTTAAAGAAAACCGATTTAAAAAGAACAAATATTGCATAATTTGCTATTAAACCTGTTATTTTTTTTAAAATTTGGTTTTAGCTTTTTTTTTTTTTTTTACACAGTGATCACCACTTATCAAGGCCCGGAAGCCACTCAGGGATAAGGGTTATTGCAAGTACATTACGTTAGTGAGGAGATTTGCTGAAATGTTTACTTAAGGGGGCGGTTCATTAGGAATTTGTTAACATTGGACTTGAAGACATCCAAGTTGTAGTCCGGAGGGAAGCAGAAAGACGGAACAGAGTTCCACAGGCGTGCAGTTCTAAGAAAGAAGCTTTGTTCATGGAATCTGCGTTTTGATTTAGGCACAGATATTGAGTGGGGGAAATTTTTCACAGTGGATTCAGCTAGACGGGTGTTTTTCGTGAAAGATTGGCGAGGGGGGACCAGAGATTGGAGTTCAGACGAGCATCTGCCATGGAAATAACGATAAAACAAGGACAGGCTCGCAACGTCTCTTCTGTGAAATTGAAAAAAGGTATTAGGGTTTGAATTACATTTTTCAAGTAGTTATAAGCTTGTAAAGATAGGATGTCGAATTATTCAATTTTTTTCACGCATTCTTAAGGTCGGTTTCTGACACTGCTAAAAGTGTGCCGGCAGAAAAACAAGAGAAAAGAAAGATGATCGATCGCTACAACTGCTGTCCTACAGATGGAGAGAAAAACAGAGGAGGTAATTTGTAGGGGACTAGGATATATAAATACCCCAATCCCGTTACAAAAGAATAATGAAACGAATGGGAATTGAAGGAAACAAAGACTCAATTAATGGATAAGATAAATGTCGTTTATTTGCTGTTGAAAGAAATGAACATTTTAGTTATAACATGTCCGCGCGTATGTAACCAATGTCCGTTGCAGGACTAGTGTTGTAGCAAGAATAGGAAACGTATTTTCATCTCAAGTTCGGGTCACTATTGTTTGTTCGCGCGTAGGAAGAGAAATAAATGTTGTAGGAAAATTGAGAATGGTAGTCCAGCGTGTAGACAAAGAAGAGGATATTAGAGTTGTCATCAGTTAGTAGTCAGCGACGCGAAGGTGCTCTTAGTGGCCAGTAGTAGGTGGAAAGAGAAAGGGTGAGAAAGCCTTTAGCTCGTGCTCCATACATAGTAGGAAGTGGGTGTGAGGTGCGCGTGCGCGCGCGCCGAAACGGCGCGCGGCTTGTTCGCCCAACCTCTCTAGTTGAGAGTTGGTTCCAAAGAGGAAGAAACAGCTTATCGCCTTGTTTTTATACTAGTTTCCAGAGTGTATTTTGCACATGTGTATTTCCTTAGAAAGCGGAAGTGACGTCGTCCATGTGCGTGATCGTGTTCGCGTGTGTGAGTACATGTGTGTACGTAAGTGTGTGTGTATATATACGTGAATGTGAGTGTATGTACGCGAACGTGAATAAGTGTACGTGTGGACGTGGGCGCGTATGTTTGTGTGCGCGTATGTTTGTGTGCGCGTATGTATATGACAGCTTGAAATATGAATGTGTTTTGTGTGAGACTTGAAAAAGGCTCGTACAAATACTCCCCTTCCTAGGAAAAAAATAATATACATGCAATGTATATATATTTATGTATAAATATATATATATATTTTTTGTGAGTAATGTTTTCGCCAGTTGATTTTTTTGTCCTGTTTTTTTTTTTTTTTTTTTTTTTTGCTGTTGGTGTGGTTGTTTGAAAAACAACGTCAAAAAGAACGGAATGTCAAAAACGGAGTGTGTTCGTAAAAAAAAGTATTTACTTACGCGTGGAAGATGCGTTTACTCTTTTTTTTTTTTTTTTTGGCTGACATTTGTTGGTTTGGTTTCTGTTGTGTGTTGACATGTGCAAAGAGTTGCTTGGACAGAGAAGTGAATTGTTCCGTTTGGAAGGAAAATTTTTTTTCGTGTTGACGGTGTCGTGTGTGTGTCCAGTTGACGGTAGCTTCGCATGGTTCTGTGGTAATGTGTGCATCGTTTGGACGGGCGCTAGTCGCGCGTTTGTTCTTGTTGAACAGGGTCTGGTTACTGTTGTCTTCACAAGTGCGTCTGCGGTAATGTGTGTACATTGTCTGTACGGGCGTTTGTTGTGTAGTCGTTCGTGGTTGCCGGCTGTCAACGAAACTTCCAAGTTTTGAGTTTATCCGCGTGCGTCGTGCATCTCAACTCGTATTGTTGAATCAACTTCTTCCTATGTGTTGATAGGGATGTCCTGTTTCTTTGTTGTTGCGTCTGCTTGCGCGGGAGGGAATTGCATAGGCCTATGTGATTTTGCTCCTCGCGTTTGTTGCAGGGTAATGTCAGGAAACCGTGAAAATGTTTGTCAAGCTCGAATTTGTTTTTAAATTCGATATGAAAGTCGACAGCTCCGTGTTCGTTTTTTTTTTTCTTTTTTTTTTTTTTTTTTGCAGAGTCTGACGAGGGTTCGTCATTGTAGTTGGTAGTAGCTATTCCTGTGGGTAGTGGTTTGGTTCGCTTGGTTTTCTTTGTTGAGAAGTTCGTTTTTTTCTTTATCAAATAAAACGCGCGTCTCGCTCAAAACAATTAATCTCAAAACGGTAGGGTCGCCATGCTTGTTCGTTCCCAGTCAGTCGGGCGCCAGTTTGTTGTGGACTTGTGGCATAGGAGGAAATGCGTGCTCCTCTCGCGTTCCGAGGGAAAATGAATTGTCTCGGGGAAGAAACGAACGACGTGTTAAATTGAATTAAACGAACAGGAATTTCTTTGGTGAAAGAAACAAGTGAAAGAAAAGGGTACCACACGTGGTTAGTTTTGCGTGCGTCTTTCGCTGTTAGCTGGTGAGAAAGAAAGTTTATAGCTTGGCATGCGTTTCTCGTTAAGTGGTGAAGAGGAAAAGTTTATCTTTGTAGAGAAAGAGTCTGTGTGTGTATGAGTGCTTCATTCAACCTCATCCATTTCATTTAAATAACGGGGTCACTAAATTTGTAGGGGACTAGGATATATAAATACCCCAATCCCGTTACAAAAGAATAATGAAACGAATGGGAATTGAAGGAAACAAAGACTCAATTAATGGATAAGATAAATGTCGTTTATTTGCTGTTGAAAGAAATGAACATTTTAGTTATAACATGTCCGCGCGTATGTAACCAAAGTTCCGTTGCAGGACTAGTGTTGTAGCAAGAATAGGAAACGTATTTTCATCTCAAGTTCGGGTCACTATTGTTTGTTCGCGCGTAAGAAGAGAAATAAATGTTGTAGGAAAATTGAGAATGGTAGTCCAGCGTGTAGACAAAGGAGAGGATATTAGAGTTGTCATCAGTTAGTAGTCAGCGACGCGAAGGTGCTCTTAGTGGCCAGTAGTAGGTGGAAAGAGAAAGGGTGAGAAAGCCTTTAGCTCGTGCTCCATACATAGTAGGAAGTGGGTGTGAGGTGCGCGTGCGCCGTTTCGGCGCGCGGCTTGTTCGCCCAACCTCTCTAGTTGAGAGTTGGTTCCAAAGAGGAAGAAACAGCTTATCGCTTTGTTTTTATACTCGTTTCCAGAGTGTATTTTGCGCATGTGTATTTCCTTAGAAAGCGGAAGTGACGTCGTCCATGTGCGTGATCGTGTTCGCGTGTGTGAGTACATGTGTGTACGTAAGTGTGTGTGTATATATACGTGAATGTGAGTGTATGTACGCGAACGTGAATAAGTGTACATGTGTGGACGTGGGCGCGTATGTTTGTGTGCGCGTATGTATATGACAGCTTGAAATATGAATGTGTTTTGTGTGAGACTTGAAAAAGGCTCATACAAATTCGAGACAGGAAAGAAAAAAAGAGTTCTTTTATTTTTAGGTCAGTCCAAATGGAAGATTTCAGGTCACAAGATTCCAGATGCCAAGAAAGTCTTTGCATTGTCCAAACAAACATGTGTATGAACACCAAACAAATTGGTAAACCTAATAAATGAAAAGTATAAACAAAGGATCTAGTGCTCATACCCGGTAAAAGCTCCTGATGTACAGCATGCAGACATGCAGGTGAGCAACAAAACGTACATTTCCACGTCGTTATTGTGATTTACCAAAAAATGACCAGTAAAGTCAACACCCACTTGTTGAAATTGGTGAACAAAATTTACCGGATAATTGGGCAGTTGAGAATTCGAAGGAGCTTTATCTGGCATCCAATTAATTTTTTTACAAATAATGCACTTGCGTAGAATTTTCTTCACTGATTGTCTCCCTTGGGGAATCCAAAGTTCAGATAACTTCAACTTTGAAAGAGTTGAATTGGTTCCTAGATAGCAACAGTTTAAATGTGCCTCTTTGATTACTAATTCATTGAAAAATAATGTTCCCTAGAAGTATAGGGAATTTGACATCAAAGGGGTGGATGTTAGATTTCTGAATACAACCCTTTGTTTACACCAGACAGTTCTTATCAAAAAACAAATGAAGAGCAGATATCTTATTAGTGAACTGGCTCAAGTATTCCAATTCATAGGGAAATTCTTCTTTCTGTATATAAGAAAAGAGCAGTAATTTAGCTCTATGATTGGTATCTGTGTTTCAGTGTTTCAACTTATCACAGAACCTTAACACCTTCTCGAGGATATTAATCACCTTGGTCAAAGAAGAAAATTCAGCGACATTTATGGGTAAGCTGTTCTCGTCAGTACAGGGATCATCAGAAAACATACACGATATCTTTTTAATTTTTTTTTTTTTTTTTTGTTCACGTCATTAAGACAAGGCAAAGGAGACACAGGCTAGTCGATGGTATATCGATTTAACCAATCGGGGCTGTGTATCCCAAAATTGAATAACTGTTCAAATTTAGAGGTGTTAAGGCCTCTCTTACAAATCTGCATGCTTTTTGGACAAAGGAACATATTTGAACTGAAGGAGAATTTTGAATTCTAGATTGAAATTATCTAGAATTTTTTTTAATGTCTTGTAGGGAAACGTGCGACTTACCTAACTAGCACGTGTGCATAATTCAACGAGTTGGTCATGGAATGAAATGAATGAAGAAGAAAGAAACAAAAATGCTTGCCTTATCTCTTTATATGCCTGCAATGTGACCACCCGATATGCAAATGAGATGCCCCTGGTTGGAGATAAAAGAAGGTTGATTGTTTAGAGGGACGTTCATTTTGAAGTTGGATTTCGAAGAAATAAGTTGAATTAGCAGAAGTTCGTTTGGAGTTGAGAGAAGGAGTGTTACGTATACACAAGTTTGGAAGTTGGAAGTTTGGACAACAGTATCAACCTTACCCAGGAAATTATTGGTGTGACGGGCGGAAGAAATAACACTCAAGTTATTTAATTATAAGGTATTTCGGCTCTCGATGTGCGGTGACTCGAAAGGCAGAAAATGGACAGATTCGACTTTCGCTTGATACCTGAGTTTGATGGATCTACCACTGGACCGTCTGCCGTCGAATGGGTGGAAAAGGCTGAGAAGATCTGTACACTGTGCAGAATTAAAGAACCAGCTATAGTCATTCCTTTGAGGTTAACCGGAGGGGCCTATTCAGTCTACCAGCAACTCGGGGATGAACCAGACTGGGATACAATCAAACACAGCCTGTATACAGCATTTGGTACAGATCCGTTTATTGCATGGCAACAGTTCACGAGCCGGCAACTTCACCCCAAGGAAACAGTTTATGTGTACCTAGCCGACCTACGAAAATTGTCGGTACCATTTGGTGGGGTTAACAATAAGATATTAAGATGTGCCTTTTTAGTAGGCTTACCTGAGGAGGTCAGCAAACTGTTGCAGGCATCGTCACAAATTAATGAATTGACAACTGACGAGTTATTAGCCCGAGCTCAAAACATCTGTAAGGAACAGGAGCCAATTGCAGCAGCAACTAGTATTCAACATGCAACAGTCGAACCGCATGGAAGCAATGTAGATTCTCTCCCAGGTAGTAATAAGCGTGTAGGCCCAGTGTGCTATAAATGTGGGGAGGCCAATCATTTTGCTAAGGATTGCCGGAGTGATAGGAGGTGTGTATATTCACAAGCACTGAGAACAGTGCAATGCTATCGCTGCAATAAGTATGGGCACATATCTCGCAACTGTTCGGGGAACGACGTTGGGGGGCAAGGTACTATCACCACCCTTGCCCCTTGCCAACCAATAAACACAGGATTACCAGTCATTGACGTTAAAATTGACGATGTGCAGTGTTCAGCACTCATAGACACAGGGTGTTCCCAGTCTATAGTTAGTGCACATTACTGTCAGATGTGGCGGGAGCAACCAGTCTGTATTATGACGATCAATGGTTTATCCCGAGCATGTCGATCTGTACTGAGAAGGGTGACACAGCCAAAGTTGATCTTCTGGTGATGCAAGAAAAACCCCTTGGCTATGACATGTTGATTGGAATTGATGCAATACAAGCACTAGGAGGCGTCATAATCACAGCGACTGGAAGTGTAATGCTTGGAGAAGGAAAAGAAGTCTGTGCAGCCATGTCTATTGAAGAAAAGGACTTCTGTGCTACGTTTGACGACAACGAAAAGGCGTGGACTACAAAGTGGAAATGGACTATGAGCCAGGCACCAGATCGGCTGTGCAACACCATTCCAGAGTATGCAGTTTCCACAAAGAATAGGGCCGCATATAAAGGAGAACTTTATATTGCTAACGGATGGTTAACACCGTACCCACAGGAACGTCTGGGACCATCCAAAGGATTTATTCCGCTCATGGCTGTTGAACAACCTACTAAAGACAAAATTCGGCCTGTAATGGATTACCGAGAATTGAATCAACATGTTGATGCTTTCACTGGAAACGCAGATGTGTGCGCTGCTAAACTAAGAGAGTGGTGTCAGAAAGGGAGTAATGTAGCACTGCTGAATTTGATGAGAGCCTACCTGCAGATACGTGTCAATGAGTCATTATGGCCATTTCAGACAGTGATAATCAAGGGAAAACGATATTTTAGGTTTTGGCCTAAACGTAGCACCCTTAATAATGACAACTATTATTAAAACTGTTTTGATGTAGGATGAGACCACAGCAAAACCTTCTTCAGCTTACATTGACAACATCTACATTAATGAGGATATAATGTCTGCAGATGTGGTTCGAGCAAAACTAGCATCGTTTGGGTTAATAAGCAAAAACCCTAAGCGCCTAAAGGACGGGGTGCCCGTGTTAGTGCTAGAGGTCTATGAGAAGGGCAATACTTAGCGATGGAAGCGAGAAAGTGCGATTCCAGAGTTACCCAGTGTATTGACAAGACACATTGTGTTTCCTATTTGCAGTAAATTAGTAGGACATCTACCTTTCTGTGGATGGCTCCGATCGGCAACAGGAGTGTTAAAAAGACGAGTAACTGCAGTAACCAAAGGATGGGACGACATGGTGTATGATGATTCTCTCCAGCAAATGATGGCTGAAATGTTGTACAGAGTACATAGAAACAACCCTGCCCAGGGTGAGTGGCAAGTATCTGGAAACGAACTGAATGCATGGGTTGACGCAAGTTCACTGGCTACAGGTGTCGTGTTGGAACAGTTGGGTGCTGTTGTGGACGATGCGTGCTGGCTTTGTCCGAAAAATGATGCCCAGCATATAAATTTGGCAGAACTTGATGCCACGTTAAAAGGGCTTAATCTTGCATTGCAATGGCAGGCTAAGGTTGTGCATCTTCACACTGACTCGTTGTGTGTTTACCACTGGTTGACTGACACCTTGACTGGAAAGGCTCGAGTTAAGACTAGAGCTGCCAGTGAGATGTTAGTATGAAGGAGACTGGCAATAATAAAGCGTATAGTTGACAAATACAGCTGGCAGGTGGACATTACCTTAGTTTCGTCTATGCAGAATTTGGCTGATAGCTTGACTAGAGTACCAAAGAGGTGGATTGATGTAATGAGACAGGAATCTGATCCTCCACAACAGACATGCACGGCCGTAACAGATCAATTAACACTGACCAGATCTGTACAATACGTCAGCAGAGTGGGCATCCTGGAATTTGGAGGGCAACATATTTTGTCCGAAGAGTGTGTCCTTCAACTACAAGAGCATCAATCAAGGCATCTATACGCTCGTGTGAAGAGTGTCAGCGAATTGATCCAGCACCATCCCAATGGCAAAAAGGGAAGCTTGAGGTGGAGGACAACTGGTATCGAGTAGGAATGGATGTAACACATTATGAGGGCAAGCGTTTTTTGACCTTGACAGATTGTGGTCCGACACGTTTCACGATATGGCGCCTGTTGACACGACAGGATGCATCTAGCATTATACGACAGTTGAGAGCTGTCTTTTTTGAACGTGGTGCCCCGCTGGAAATTCTGACTGATAATGCTACTATGTTTCGATGTCAAGAATTTCAGAAATTTACGCAGGAATGGGGGATTAGAATGCGTTACCGATTTGCATATTTTTCAGAAGGTAACGGTATAGCGGAGCAGTGTCACTGCACCATTAAAAGAATTGCGGCCAGGACATAGTATTCTATTCCAGAAGCTGTGACACCAAAGGACGATGCAACACCAGAAACTGCACCAGCTAATGGGATTTACCGCTATGAACAGCGTATAAAAGGAATTGATGTAACACCATCAGTGATTAGCGTTGTCAATACACCATATCAAGTGGGAGACCGTGTTTGGGTAAAACCCCCGAATGCTGGGTGCACTGTAAAATTTTGGAGAGGAAAAATAGACAAAATCATAAGTCCTCAGACCATGTTAATTAATGGTGTACCACGTCATGTAAAAGATATCCACCCCTGTTATACTTCTTCTGATTCTGAGGATAATGAGGAAGATCACATACAGTTCAGGGATGATCCTGATCGCCTACTGCCCCTACAGGTGAGCATAGAAACACTACCTACAGAACCAGATGAGGGAATGATGGAACATACTAGTGGCAATAGTGATGAGAATGATGGACATGAGGAAGTAATACCACCAGTTCCTCATCGAAGTACCCGAGAAAGGCGAATACTGTCCACCCACTGTGATTGTGAAACGCCGCCTATAGCACCACGAGAGGGAATGATGGAACATACTGAGGAAGATGGAACCGAGGAAGTGATGCCTCCGATTCTTCGAAGGAGTACCTGACAAAGACGGATACTGCCCCCTTGCCCTGATTGTGAAACACCGCATAGGGAACCACAAGAGGGGATAATAGAACAGACTGGTGGCAATAACGGTGGTAATGAGGAAGTGCTTCCCCTGATTCTTCAAAGACGTACCCGACAAAGACGACTGCCCCCCTGCCCTGTGTGTGATCATGAGATCAGGGGGGGGGAACGTGCGACTTACCTAACTAGCACATGTGCATAATTCAACAGGTCGGTCGTGGAATGAAATGAATGAAGAAGAAAGAAACAAAAATTGCTGCCTTATCTCTTTATATGCCTGCAATGTGATCACCCGATATGCAAATGAGATGCTCCTGGTTGGACATAAAAAAGGGTTGATTTTTTAGAGGGACGTTCATTTTGAAGTTGGATTTCGAAGAAATAAGTTGAATTAGCAGAAGTTCGTTTGGAGTTGTGGTTACGTATACAGAAGTTTGGAAGTTGGAAGTTTGGACAACAGTGTCAACTTTACCCAGGAAATTATTGGTGTGATGGGCGGAAGAAATAACACTCAAATTATTGAATTATACATGGTTCTCCTTACATGGAGAACCATTATACATGGTTCTCTACAAAAATATTTTTCTTAATCCCTTTTCCGTTTAAAACCCAAGATGGGGCACCTTGGGCGTTAGATACAGGGAAAATGGAATGAATATTGAGAGGCCCAAAGCCTTCAGCACATTAGGGACAACTTTAAGAGCCAGATGAATAGCCATGTTCTAAGGTAGGAAGAGTCTCCCGTTTAATAGGAGCCACCTTCACCTTAACAAATAACAGAAAGCATTTAGTTCCTTGCTTTACATAAAGGGGAAACTTGTATGCAAGTTTAGATGCATCAACAAAGCATATAAACTTCGCTGGGGAGTACTCCATCATCACACGTCTGGGGAACTTAACATCACTTAATTTGTTTAACTCTTTTGCGAGAGCTTGCCAAGAGGCTGTATAATTTACAGGAATTTCTTGATCCCAGGAATAGTTTGTTTTTCCATCGTTGGCTAATCAGAATCTTACCTTGAATAGTAACTGAGAGTTGTTGTATTAGTTAAGTCCCTTTAACAAATCGGAAGTTAGGAAGAGTTACTGCCCTTGTACATATGACTGCCATGGCGTCTTTTATAAATAAAGCCTGTATTTGTTAGCTCTAGTTCATTTTCTTATTTATTCGTTAAAAAAAAAAAAATCTGCGACCATCTCGAAAACTAGAACAAAACTGAACATAAAAATATGCTTTTGTAAATCACGCGTGAAAACTTAATTTTTGAGACTAATTAAAAAGCATTAAATCTACGTAACAACACTCAAAAAAATGGACATTTGTTTTAAAAACTTGTTATTTCAAATGTCCCTTAAAGACTCCTACGCTATGTGACGAGTCACTTTACAACGCATAAACGCATAATGTTAAAAAAAAAAAAAAAAAAAACGTTAATGAAGGCGGTGAAATGCAAAAAAAAAAAAAAGCCCTAGGTTCCAGGGATTATGCCATGCGTCGCGACGAGTTTAAATGCCAGATTCGTTTTCAGTGGCCTCGATAACACCTAAAAACACAAACTTGAATGGTCGGCGTTGTGTTACAGTTAAAATAAATATTTACCAAATATTAAAATAAGTTTGCCTCTTAATTTTCTGTTGTCAAAGTTTTTTTCTCTCTTTCTTTTTTTTTTTTTTTTTTTTTTGTTTGTTTGCACCTTCTGCGAAGCTGCTTTTCTATGTCGCCATTTTGAATTTCGATGCGAATCACGTTTTATTCACCACGTCACTAAATTCGCAAATTCTTCAGCCGTCTGCTTTTTTAAAACAAGCGGCAAAAGATTGGATAAAAGTAAGTTTCATGCTATTTAAGTAGTGTACTTTTATTTTTTTTGTATATATGTTTTTTTTATTAACTTTCCAAATATGTTACTTTCTATTTTCTAGTTGAGATTGAAATAAGTTTCATATGGTAAAAAATGTGATAATTGAAAACAGATAAACAAACTTCTTTTTGAAGATTTAATTTTAAGGGAATAAGTGAAGTGATAGTTGTTTAGTTAAGAAATTAGAACCAAACGATAGAGCGAACGTGACAGCAACTGTATTTAAGAGAGTTCCTGGGCGGTAAAAGTTACATCAGGCAACCAGAGGCGAATAGTCCTCGCTATTTAGTTGTATGTCTATTTGTCTGCTTTCTTGTTGATTTAAAGCGTGTGATAGTGCTTTGATTAGGCATGACCATAGTAAAGGCAAAATTTTCGATCCCCATAGCAAATAATAACTGTAAAAACTTGTAAAATAAAACTAATTAATTATAATTTTTGCAGTATTCTGAAGAAAAAAAGATTATAAAAAAATCTCATTTTTTTTACTCTCCTCCGTAAAACCGGTGAATTTTCCCCCCAAAAAAATAAATAAATGAATTTTTTAAAAAATCCCCAAAAAGCTAAAACGGGAAAAATGGAATTCAATGTTAATTTCTGCATATTTGGACCTAAACAATGAAATCCACGCGATATTTAAAAATTCTCTCAAAAAATCAAGTAATTTATCAATTTAATTTATATTTTTACAGACTTATTTTAAAAATAAAAGAGGCTAAAACTTAAATAAAAAAAATGTACATAAAAAATTGTTATATTTTCCCCTCCTCTTCCAATACAACCTTATCAGAATTTTATTTTAAATTTAAATAATGCTTAGTTATAAGAATTAATTGATATTTCCTAGAATAAGAAGAATTTCATAAAATAATTTAAATATTACTTTTTCGGGCTACAAATTATGATATTGAAAAATATTTTTATTAATTTACTTTTTGTTTCATCAAATGAAAAATCTTTTTCTATAAAGAAAAGGAAAAATTTATTGTTTTGTAATCTTTGTGGTAAATAATACATAGCTTACCTGAGTGTAGCTGCCGGAGGTGAGGATGGTCTTCCAACAATCAAGAAGAACAATAGCATTGTGGTTATTTATGCTAATAGAGTAAGGTAAATTGTTATAAAAACCTTCCTCCTTTGTGAAGAGTCAGTCATTATTTTTTTTATGACCCTTGTCCTGTGCGTTATTCAACCAGCGATTTCTACCTTTTATTTTTATTACCGTCGGATATTTTTTTCTACACGACGCTTTTTTTTCCCCCCCTTTGTCTTACTGTTATTTTTAACAGTTGTTTCTTTTTTCTTGGACTTTTTTTTAACCGTCTTTTTAACGGTTCGGCTATGGCCGCTTCGGCGAGCCAAACGCCTATTGTCGTCGACATTACTGAAACGGAAAACGGCACTACTGCTACGCCAAACAACTGG
Source organism: Euprymna scolopes (assembly GCF_053919585.1). NCBI lineage: Eukaryota > Metazoa > Mollusca > Cephalopoda > Sepiida > Sepiolidae > Euprymna > Euprymna scolopes. Next base: position 169,448 of record NC_136486.1, on the reverse strand, counting down.
ACCAAACCACCAAAAGTGGATATCAACGTCAACGAATTTATTGAAAAGGCAAAACAATGCCTGGAACGTGTCACCGACAAGGGTTTAATCGTCAACGTGCCAAGGTTGGAGGAAATCCAAAAAAAGTGTCTGACTATATTTATAGTCGACAGGAAATTAAAAAAAGTTATAAGAGCAAATGCAGATATTGTCACCAACCTTTTGGCTACAGCTGGTTTTAGACCCTTGCGCATCGTCAAGTGCAAGGGCTACAACACATGGAGTGTACTTTTCAACTCCCAAGAAGACTGCCTAACTATCTCACAAAAAGAGATAATAACTCAGAACTATATTCTAAGATCAGAATATATGGGAAAAAGACGGACGACGGTGTCCGTTTTTAATGTACCGCACCACATTGAAGGAGAACACATCGGCGCCTTCCTTTTAAAATATGGCGAAATGGTTTCAGTGCAGGTGGACGAGTTCCACGGCATATGGTCTTATGATATCCTCCTCGATAAGGCAAACTTCGATACGATCCCTTTCTTCCTCGAGGCAGGAGAGGAGAAACTCCCTATAATAGTGGCTGGAAGAAGGCCGACATGCTGGAATTGCAGCGAAATTGGCCACCTCACATCAGAGTGCCCCTTAAAAAAACCTCCACCAAACACCAAAAAATCCAGCGGACAACACTTGGGATCCACATCAAAAAGCGTTCCCAAGTTGCCCACCAACGAAACAGAATCAGACGAAATCCTCAGGGGAGAACCCTGGCAAATCGCCCCTGGAAGAAAAACTCCTGCTCTTCAATTCAGGAAGGATACTGCCATGTTTTCTTTCTATTGTCGTTGGGAAGTAGTTCCAAATATTCTATAATGTATTCATCAATCCCAATTTTCTCCCGTGTCATACCAACAAACCACTCTCGGCCTTTCTGCGTATCCCAGATGGCAATGCATGGTTCGTTCAACTCAACATCGTCCTCCTGATCAGTATTGACGAGCACAGCAGATGTAGAATCTCCAGATTGATGCAGTTGATCGTACATACTATCAGCATCTGTTTAATGAGTAGTTCAAATTGTTTGAGGTATCATGCTCTGGCAATTGGTCACTTATATCCTCCACTTCAAATTGATCATCATCCAAATCCAAACGATTGTGCAGTTCTTGCTCTGCCAGAAACCGTTCATGTTCCATATCGACGTGGAAAGTGTCAATGAGCCATTTGCGAGAGAGAGACTTTTGATCGACAAAGAATCTTCGTTCATGTACATCAAATTCATCAGGATTCACATATTTTGAAAGTATATTGAGAAGGACATGGTGCTCTCGTTTCCATTTAATCATATTCACACGTCTGGAACCCTTTGCTTTGTAGACATCTTTGTCGTAAATTTTTAGCGATCGATCAAGTTTATGTTTTATCCCAGGTATTGTAACATAACGAACATCACTTCCAAAGGCTTTCTGCCACAATTGTAGTAATTGCAAGGAGAACTGGTGAATATGATTTTTCTGTGTCGTGGTACCATATTTGGCAGCATGATGTTGCACAGCTTGAACACATTCAGCCTCAGTTGGAAGAGAATCAAGCAGAAGATAAGTCCAATCGTCGTAATTATAATCTTCGTCAATCTGCCCTGCTATACCAGCCATGTTCATTGCATTTTACTAACTGAAAAAGAAAGCAAAGTTCAATCAAATTCACAATTAATGACATGCAATGTTATCGTGTCTATTTAAAGATGCCATTGCATTGTTACAGAAAGAAAACATTCCCTTATTTGGTAATTTTCCATCTATAACTCAAATAAAGCCCCTTTTTGACAACCTATGTTGATTCTTAGGGACTTTTTGACTCTCTTTGGCTAAATCGGCCATATTTAGCCCTTTTTAAAGGTCCTTATACCCCTCATTAACAGTGCAAAAGTTGGGAGAGTGCCTGCTTCAAGCATTTCCCAACAGTTTCTGCCATGTAGAGGTGTCTTTGGGTCCATGGGAGGTGCATTTTGGAAAATTCGTGATTTCCGACCATTTTTGGCTAATTTTGGGGTAATTTTTACCCATTTTGGACTCTGAGATACCCTAAAAAACCCTATACTTGTGGGATAGCCAATGGGAATGTTAGATTAACGATACAAATGCATTTATAGTCAAAAAATGCACCCTGTGGCTTTCAATAAGTGATTAAGTGTGTTCGGGGGCGAAATTTGGGCTATTTTCATGCGTCGACGCGGTCAAATCACGTTTGGGGCCAGCGACCCTCCAATTTTGACCCGTTTTGAACAAAATCATTTGTTCCCATCTATTTACATATAAATGAAGGTAATAAGCCACTTTTGGCATTTATTTGAAAAATTTTGTTTCTATAGCCTACCCCTATTCTTAGATAAGAGAAAAATTCAGGTTGTGCTCGATGGTTGTACATCTAAACAATATGATATAAATGCGGGAATGCCTCAGGGGTCTGTCCTTGGATCTCTATTATTCCTAATGTTCATAATGACCTCCCTGACAAAATTGTCTGTGAGATGGGTATATATGCTGATGAAATCACACTCTATAATAAACACAACAGGAAAACAAATGAACACATATCTAAAGAAATGGCAGAAACACTAAAGAACGACCTCCAATCTGTAGTGAAATGGGGACAAAAATGGATGTTCACATTTAATGCTGCCAAGGCTAAACTTGTCTCCTACAATAACTACAAGAAACCTTCTCTATCACCAATAGCAATGGCCAAAGACTTGATCTAAAAGTACATCTTTTAAACTCCTCAGCCTAACGTTCACAGGAAACATTAGTTCGAAAAATTACATTGAGAGCATTGCCAGAACCGCTGCGAAAAAGGTAGGTTCTCTCTACCATGCTAGAAAGCTACTAATGTTAAGGAACAGTCACCTGTTCTTGTGAGTAAATATGAGATAGGATAGCCAAGGATTCGAACTTGTGAAGCTAGATTTGGAATTAAGAATTCCGATCATAAGTTAAAATAAATAATACAGGAATGTTATTGAAAATGGAATGTAGAATTACCGTTCACATAAAATAGTTAGATATCTGTTTATTGAAAAAGGAAAGTAATGATGTAATTTTGTTTCTGTTAAAGAAATGAAATTAAAATAAGGAATTTAAAAACGGACAATGGAAAATGTTTGTAAAATGGGTTAATCAAAAATTAGGTTAGAGAGTCGGCTTTTAAGTGAGGCGTGTCAGGCCACGTGTCTGATATGCACGTGTTTGTCCTGCAATGACGTCATGAGTTTTCAATATAGTTGGAGCTTGGCAAAGAGTAAGTCAGTTAGTCAGGGGAGAAGAGAGAAGTGAGTCAGAGACAGAGCTGACATGGAACCTTGGAAGCAGAGGGGAGAAGAAAGAATCATGTAGAGATTTGAATTCCTTGATGCAAAGCTATTGACCGGTCGAAAATGGAATAAACGAATATCATCTTTTTGTATCTGCATCTTCGTGTTATGTTATTCAACAGAAAAGGTGTTGTGAATTTATATTATAAGAACTTTGTGAAAATCATCATCTCAAAAATAGGTAAAGAAATATATGTGTCAATTTTATAGAAACACTCCCATTCACAGAAATGTCAAATAGTATAAATGTCAAACGCATTATCTCTTGGTCTATCTGTCAATATATCAAATCTCCTCTCATTGTGTATTACATGCCGTCGGCTCTCCTGTATTAACATGTACCTTGTCTCTTTATATATACAGAACTGTCTCTCTCTTTAACTATAGACTATATATCTGCACACAACATGAACACTCTAAGACTCTCTGTTACTAACACGAACAACAAATACATACGTCATCTCTTCTGGAATAACCCCTATGTAAAACTAATGCCCGAAAGTATTCTGTACCTCTATAAGGCCACCATTCGCCCATATATTGAGTATTGTTGTCATATTTGGGCTGGTGCATCTGCTGCTAGTCTCTCACTCCTAGACAATGTTCAAAAGAGAGTCGCCAACCTGATAGGTCCTGAACTGTCATCTAAGCTTCAGCCTCTGTCCCATTGACGAAATGTTGCATCTCTCTGCGTGTTCTACAAGTACTTTAATGGTAAATGCTCCGACGAACTGCAAGCACTTGTACCCCCTCGGCATAAATACCCCCGACAAATCCAACAAGCAGCAAAATCCCACCCCTTCACAGTTGAGATCCCTAGATGTAAGAGAGCCTTCTACTCTAGTAGTTTCTTTCCTAGAACTGCTAGACTTTGGAATTCCCTTCCGGGTTCCTGTTTCCCCAACTGTGCTGACATGCAGAAGTTCAAGTGTAATGTGAACTGACAGCTTGCTGCGCAACTTCCCACATAGTACCCCTGTAGCTTATGTCCCTGATACTAGCCCCCTACACCAAAGTGGCGATGTGCCTTGTTTAGGGTGAAAATGTAATAAAAAAAAAGGTATAATGTATATTTGTACTAGTTTTTTGTTTCTTTTTTTCCTGTATTTTTAATCTTTAATTGGGCTTGTTTTCTTGTATCTGCAAAAATTTACGACCATTTTAAGGTTTTGTCATTTCACGATGTTTAAATCAAATTTTACTGGTTTTATGGAGTGTTAAATAAATAATGTGTTGCCTTAAATTAAGGAAACAGAAGTCTCACCATGTGTATGTGTGTGTCGGGTGAAGTCGAGCGATAAAGAGAAAGATTAAAGATGGTGCCTGTGGTTTTATGAGCTGTGGTCTTGTAAAATCTCGCCACACACATGCAAATGGGGAAGATAGGCTTCATAAAAGCAGCCTGATTGAGAAGTAGCATTTGGTGACCTTTGACAATTGTTGACTTTCTAGCCTAACCTGCTGTCACGACTTCTCATGAGTTGATTTACTATAGAACAAGCTATTTCCAGCTATGGCCACCAACCTGAACAATATGATAAAGCCATTCAATGGTGAAGGCGATGTGATGGCTTGGCTAAAGAAAGTGGACCTAGTGTCAAAGCTCCAAAAGATAGGTGATGTTGCCACAGTGATATCGTTATTCCTGAAGAGGGATGCACTAGCCTTATACTTGGAGCTGAATGAGTGGGAACAAGATGATGTAGACACAAAGTCAAATTGGTCCAGGCATTTGCTGAGGGGCCGTTTGAGGCATTCACCAGATTAAAAGAGATGAAGTGGACGGTGGAATCTGTCGATGTGTATGCTAATGAGATTAAAAGATTGGTGGAGCTATCAGGAATTAGGAGGCAGGCTGCAAGTCACATGGGCAAGATAGCGTTTGTCATCAGGTTCCCAGAGGAGATTTCCAAGAAGTTGCAGTAGGTCCCAGGTGTTCAGACTTTGGAGGTGAGCAAGCTGCTCCAAACTGTGAAAATGTTAGTGAACACCCAACCTTCTGGGTCTATATGAATGGCAGCAGCAGCATGGAAGAACGTGAGCAGAAGTCGGCCGAGACCGCGAGGTGCATGTTTTGAATGTAGGGGCCCACACCTGTGGAAGACTGCAGGAAGTTCCATGAAAAGATGGTGTGCTACAGATGTAATTGGAGTGGTCACGTGGCAGTGAACTGCATGAGTTTGGTAAATTGGCAAGGGGGAGCCGAAGCGCGACCAGCTGCCCTGTCTCGAGAATAATAGCGCACTTGCAGCTGATGCCCAAGCGAGAGATTGTTGTGGAAGAAGAAGAAGTTGTGGCCTTGATTGACACTGGCTGTACCACTACTATAGTGCACACAAGCCTGGTCGGATGATAGAAAGGGAAGGGTGAAGTAGTGGCATTCAATGGGTCACGAGTGAAGTGTCGAAGGAAAAAGACCGTCACATTGAAATTGAGTATCCCTGGATGAGGGTCCATGTGATTGTCGCCGACCAACTAATGCCTGGCATCTATATGATTGTTGGAATGGACGTAATATGCCGACTTGGAGCCATCACAGTCAGCAGTAATGGCATGAGGTTTGGACTGGCAGGGTGTGCAATGACAGAGCAGGTCAATGAAGGGTTCAAAGAGGCCAGAGAAAAGAGATGGATATCGATCAGAGATCCAGATTTTCAAGTAGAATTCGATGGGAATCAGTGGACAGTGGAGTGGGCATGGAAGAATAAACCGCCAATATTAACAAACAGGGTAGTATGCTATGATAATTCGCTCAAAGGAGGAGCAAGAAAGATTTTTGAAGAAGTGGCTGGATGGATTGAGGAGGTTATACTGTTGTCATGGATGGATGATGTAGAATCAGATATCTTTCCATTGATGGCCATTCTGCAACCAACAAAAGGGAAGGGAAGACCAGTTTTAGATTTCCGAGATTTGAACCAACATGTTGAGTGCTATACTGGGGGTGATGCTGTAGATGTATGCAGTGAGACCATTAGAGAATGGAGGCAAATGAATGGTTGATCTAAAATCTGCCTACTTGCAACTCCATTTTTCCAAGAAACTCTGGAAGTACCAGTTACTCAGATATAAAGGCAAAACCTACTGCCGTACGAGGGCAGGATTCGGGTTGAACTCGGCACCCAAGATCATGTCGACTATTCTGAGGAAAGTTCTGGAGAGAATGGGGAAAGGAGATGGTGCCGTGATCTTGTACATCGATGACATTCTTGTAAATGAAACTCTAGTGACTGCAAAGGAAGTGGTGGGTCACTTGAAGTTTGGGTTGATCATGAAGGCACCTGAAGAATTGGACGGGGGAGCAGCCTTGGGGCTAAAACTGAAATGAAGTGCATCAGGTGGCCTGGAATTTCGAAGGGGGAATAAGATTCTGCAAATGAAAGAAGAGTTCAATAAGCGGGAGCTATTTTCCATATGTGGCAGGCTGATGGGGTATTACCTTGTTACCGACTGGCTTAAAACAGCATGCTGAAGGAAGAGAATGGGATGATAAAGTGGGAGGAAGAACGATCATCTTGATCAAACAGGTCTTGAAAGAAGTGGAAAGGCAAGACCCACTTCGGGGAACATGGAATGTGCTGCGAACAGTGGATGGAGTCATGTAGTGTGATGCAAGCAGCATTGCAACAGGTGTTGTCTTAGAAGTGGGTGGAGTGGTTGCGGAAGAAGGCTGGCTGAGGAAGAAGGATGATGCTAGCCACATTAATATGGAAGAATTGGATGCAGTTATTAAAGGAACAAATCTGGCCTTGTAATGGGGACTATGCAATGTTTGTGTGAAAACAGACTCTGCCACTGTGTTTGTTTGGTTAAAATCAATGATTTCAAATGATAAGAGTGCAAAGACGGAAGTGGCAGCAGAGATGATGGTGAAATGCAGGCTTGGGATGCTGGCTGAGCTGATGCAGGGTTTTTCTCTAAAGCTGCATTTTATCAACGTCTCTTCCAAGAAGAACTAAGCAGATGTTCTCATGAAAGTGAGAAAGAGCTAGCTGGTGCCCAAAAATGAGAATGTTGCAGCAGTATCTGATCTGGATAATTCTGGGATGCAAGAGTTGCACAATCCGCACCTTATGGGGGTAGAAAAGACGTTGTACTTGGTGAGAAAAGTCAACCCGAGTGTCACCAAGGAACAAGTAAAGCAAGTGTCATGACTTGCGACAGGTGTCAGTCAACTGACCCTGCTCCAAGCACACACAAAGCTGGAGAACTAAGTGTGACTGGGACCTGGTAAAGACTGGCAGTTGATGTAACCCATTATAGGCATTGGCTTTATATGACAAAGATCGACTGTGGCCCCAGGCGCTTTGCCCTATGGAGAAGGCTGTGAGGTGAAATGGCCAGTGAAATAGCGCAGCCCTCAACATGGTGTTTCTGGAGCAAGGTCCAATGGAAGAGCTGCTGACATAGGTGCAGAAAATTAACCAGCCATCCTTGATCCATTCACGGAGTTCCTCTTTGTATGCAAGCCTCATTAGGTCAAGCATATGGTACTCAGCTACTCCATTCTGCAGTTTGGCTTGTTCCTGGTTTTCCGATTACTTCCATGAGGTGATCCAAGCTTTCTGCTGCTGGTCAAATTTGAGACTAAAGTCTGGCTGGTTAATCCTTAGCACAGCGTGCACTGGAGCCTTCTCCTAAAATTGTACCACCCCGTCTGCATTATGTGAACACCATCTAGGGCTTTGATGGCATCATAGCCTAGAAGCAGGTCAAAGCTCAGTGGTTTTTCAAGTGCTTCCAGTGCCTCGATGTTAGCAGTTTCCAGTTCTTGTGCGAATGTTCACGGTGCCAACCCCACAACATGTCTGCATATCTCCACTAATGACGGTCACCCTGTATGTTTTCGTGTAGTGTTATATCTCATTTAGTATTAAGTTGAATAAAATATTAACATGATAAAAGCATAGTTTATGAAAAATACTATTTTTTCTATTGAAGCTAATTTCTCATTAATGGATAAATTAATGATAATATTACAATTATTTAAAATAATAATATTATTGTCGATAGATAAGGTTACATTTTATGCTTTATTGACTAGTATCTTTTATTTCTTTACAGAGCTATGGATTATCCCCAAAGGATTTTATATATGGAGCATTTTCTAAAGTTAATCGAAAATACATTTTTAAAAATGTATATTTAAATAAGAATGAAATAAATTCAACATATAAACATTTCAATTGTGAGGCATATGCAAACACACAAAGATGAAACCCTTATGCTCGATAAGTGTGCACCACAGCTGTTACAAAAATTATTGCTTCAAGATTCCACTCAATGGTAAAAACATGTATGGGAAGTGTGTGTGTCTAAGGATTTTCACAAAACTCTCAAAAAATTACATGCAGAAGCATACTGGTGTGTTTGAATTACATACTAGATATTATTCTAAAGATTAAATGGTTTCTCTGGACAATAATTTGGTTGATAATTTGACGTTATACTTCACCCTACAAGTAAACTCTGACCAAATATATAAGTATTTGAGGTCCAAATAAGATCCACTTGACACAGTAAAAGATATGCTTATACAAGGAATTGTGCAGCTTCTAGTAATGTTACCTCAATAACAATATTTATATGAATATTCCACCAGAGTAAATGAATTCCTTCCCTAGAATCCAGAAAGGTTGAAAAAATGTAATTATTTTAAAGTTTATCCTTCTAAAAATATTTAAGGGGTAAATTGTTCAAAGGAAGGTTGATGTTATTTACTGCTTTACTGAGTCAATATTTGACATGTAGAGGAAAATCTTGATGTAGCACTATGATATCTATGTATCTCATATAGATATACGTGTTAGTGCCAGAAACGTACCCCTATTATACCGAAAATTCATTGAAGTAAAATACAAAGAAAAGGTGAAAACTTGTGAAAACATGCGAAGCTCAGTATTTTCAGAAAACTTTACTTGAAGAATTAACCTGCACACATAGTACATACCTTGATGAAAACATCTTATGTTTGCTAAATATGTAGCTCAGCATTTATGAATAATTGTGGTTTATAAATAATACATTTCACACACACATTGATCAAAAACATTATGGGAATTATATAAATGAATATTTTCAATAAAACTAATTTAAACACCAACACAGGGTAACACACTTATGAAGAAACTTATGCATGTGAAGTGTGTGGTTCAACATTTTAAAATAGTTCATATTTAAAAACACCTGGTAAAAAACCGTATGCTTTTGAATTGTGTAATTCAGCATTTTCAAGAAAATATCAGTTAAAATGTACTTGCAAAATCACATTGGTGAAAAATCTCATATTTGTGAAGTTTGTGGCACAGCATTTTCAAATAGGTCTAAGTTAAAAACTCACCTGCGCACACACACTGGTGAAAAACCTTTTGCTTGTGAAGTTTGTGGTGCATCATTTGCACAGCTTTCTCATTTAAAATCCCACATACGAATACACACTGGTGAAAAGCCTTACACTTGTGATGTGTGTGGCTCAGCATTTGCCAAAAGTTCTCATTTAAAAATCCACATCCGAACACACACTGGTGAAAAACCTTATGCATGTAAATTGTGTGGGTCAGCATTTTCACAAAACTCTCAGTTAAAAATTCACATGCAGAAGCATACAGGTGATAAACCTCATAGTTGTGAAGTTTGTGGCTCAGGATTTTCATATAGTTATGATTTAAACATCCACATGCGCACACACACTGGTGAGAAACCTTACACATGTGAATTATGCAGTTCTGCATTTTCCAGGAAGTATCTGTTAAAAATACACATGCAAAATCACACTGGTGAAAAACCTCATGTTTGTAAAGTTTGTAGCTCAGCGTTTTCATATAGTTCTGATTTAAAAGTTCACCTGCGAACACACACTGGTGAAAAAAATCATCTGTGTGGAGTATGTGGGTCAATGTTTTCAAAAAACTCTACATTAAAAACTCACCTGCGCACACACACTGGGGAAAAACCTTATGCTTGTGAAATTTGTGGCGCAGCATTTACACAGATTTCTCATTTAAAATCTCACATACGAACACACACTGGTGAAAAACCTTACACTTGTGAAGTGTGTCACTCAGCATTTAGCAAAAGTTCTGATTTAAAAATTCACTTGCGAAAACACACTGGGGAAAAACCTTATGCATGTGAATTGTGTGGTTCTGCATTTTCAAGAAAATATAAGTTAAATATTCACATGCAAAATCACACTGATGAATCATCCTTGTAAACAGAACCATATTAGAAGACTGCAAAAGAAGATGAATGGTCTGGATTGATTACAAAAAGGCCTTTGACAGTATACCTCATTCCTGGATACTTCGCTGTTTGGAGCTGTACAATGTGCACACTGATATTAAATCAACTCCAAAAACAAAAGGCCTGATGGTGCACATCAATTACATTATAGCACACGGAAGGAAGGATACAGACCCCAAACATAAAGATCAAGTGAGGAATATTCCAGGGAGACAGCCTCTCACCGCTCCTTTTCTGCCTCACAATTGATCCACTAAGTAAGCTACTTAAGCAATCCAATGCTGGATACAATCTCAGCATGGGCAAAAAGAAGGAAGAAAATAAAAGAGTAAACCATCTACTCTTTATGGACAACTTAAAACTCTATGCAGAATCCGAAAAACAACTTATCTCTCTGATCGACATTGTTAAAATTATGCAGAGGACATCTGCATGGAGTTTGGATTCGACAAATGCACTAAGTGCACCATAAGGAAGGAAAGAAAGACAGCATCAGAACATCTTAATCTTGACAATGGCTCTATTGAAGATGTTGAAAAAGATGCTGTCTATAAATACCTGGGAGTAGAGGAGAATGAGACACTTGAACATGGAAAGATGAGAGAAAAAGTGCAGGGAGAATGCTTCAAGTGACTTAAAAAAAATTTCTCATCAGAACTATCATCGAAAAACAAAATTACTGCCATTAATCAATTGGCAATACCTGTTGTCTCTTATGGATTTGGCATAATCAATTGGCCACAAAACTGCATCAATAACCTTGACGTAAAAACTTGGAAAATGTTGACCCTTCATAAAGTCATTTACAAACATCAGTGCATGGACAGGCTGTACTTACCACAGAAAGAAGGTGGTTTAGACCTCACTGAAATTAACCACGCATACCAAGCTTCAATGGTAAGCATAGGCCAATATATCAAATGTTCTTCTGATCCAAAAATAAAAATGGTGAATTAACATCACACCAAATGTTTGCCCTGGCAGACATCAACTACAAAGCTCTGTGGAAATCTCAGTAGTAACAAACTGGACACCACAATAGAAAAATTTGACAACCCAGAAACCCTAATAGCCCGAAAGAAGAGAAAGGAGTATACAAAAAGGTAACTGAAGACAAGACTAGAAGGATGGCAACAACATAAGAGAGCAGGCAGGTTCATGGAAGAACTGAACCAAAACTACATTGACAAGGAGGCTTCACTGCAATGGTTTAAAAGTGACTCATTTCCATTTGATGAAGAACGATTAATTATAGCTGCACAAGACCAAGGCTTACTCACAAATGGATTTTAAAAAATGCCTGGTCTACAAAAAACAGACCAATGCAGATTCTGTCACTCAGCTGTTGAAAGCCCAAGCCACCTAATGTCTGGATGCGAGATCCTTCTCACCGATGGTCATTACACTGTCCGCAACAACAAAGTATATAGATACTTACATTGGAAGATCTGTGGAGAGATGCAACTAGATAGGTCGTTGAACATCTGGGAACATGAACCACCACCGATAACATCAAATGGAAAAGTGATAGTGTTCTACGACAAAGAAATACAGGCAGGCAGCTACATAAAAGACAAGGCCATCAAGCCAGATATAGTAATATGAAACAAGCCCAAAAGGACTGCACTCATTATCGACGTCACAGTTCCAAACGACTTAGGCCTTAATAGAGCAGAATGGGAAAAGATAACAAAATATCAGGACCAAAAAAATGATCTAAAAACATGATCTCTGAAAGAAATAAACATTATACCAGTTGTGACAGGAGCGACTGGCCTAATAAAAAAAGAACCTTCATAAATACTTAGAAGCAATCCATGGAAAACTAAGCTATAAGGAAATACAGAAAGCAGCCATAAAGGGAACAGTGTCTATTCTTAAAAGAGCTCTTGGATATAAATTTAAACTATAATAGAATCAAGTGTTAGCCCCAGGAAGGAGCCCCTTGATCTCTTCAACCTAACAAAAATAAAATTTTAAAAAAATGAATAATCTCATGTTTTTGAATTTTTTGGCTCAACATTTTTATATAGGTCTAATTCCAAAACTGATCTGCGCTCACACACTGGACCTAAAGAATGATTTAAAAACAATATCTCATGCAACCCTAACACAAATGCACCTACATTAAGACCTTTCTTATTTTGTTTTTTCCTTTATAATTTTTACACAACTAAGGCATGTTCTGCAAAGCCCAAAACAAAAACAACAGCCCTCTCCCCTTTCTCTTCCCCTTTTCTTTTTTTCACACCCATTTCCCTACTGGCTTCCTAACAAACCAAAGTAATATAAATAACCAAAATAAAATCCATTAATAAATATTTAAAGAAACAACTTGAAGCATAAAAAGTTTTTCCAATCAATCAGATTTCACTAGACCCCATCAATGGGGCATCAGAATATGCCGACTGCCCTTTGAAGAGAGTAAAAATCTCTCAATGGGGCTACCTGTTGGCCGTAGGTAGTAACCTGTAATGCCATTAGGATAGGATCCTGGTGGTTGAGGGACTTGGAGGTCAAGATTTAGCACCCCCACTTCCCAACACACCACTTTCGCTCTTACTAGACTAGGCGGGCAGTCCGAAGGGCCTGATCCGATCAATTGGCTGGTCACATCAAACCCCGCCATATATTGCCGATTTCACAAATCTACTATTAACACAACATGCTTATCCCTTTCCCACAAATAACACCTACTTCCTAATATATGGTGGGAAGCAGTGGCTGAGGGTCAATCGACAAAGTGAATACATCAATGACATGGCTGCAAACCCCTTAAATTATTATGTAGCCTATAGTAACATCAAAGGAAGATAGGTGCTCATTAAGATAATGCTGAAATTGAGTATATCATCCTTGTACCCTGTTGAGACTGGGCAAATGGGTTTCCCCTCAGGCACTTCCCATATAGGGCTCCGAGGTGGGTGCGGAACAAGAATGATAGAAAAACAATTTTATTTGATTATGGCTTTTATTTCCTCCTACTCGTTTGCCAGAATTTCATACATTATTTTCGTTTTCAGCACCCCTGAAAACCTCTAAAAGTTGTAATTTTATAAAAATTTTTCCAGGGTGGAAAGATTCTTTCCACATACATAAATAACTTGAAACTGCTATAAATATCTTTAAAATCACCACTGTTTTATATATTAAACAAGGTAAAAATAGACTAAAATCAAAGGAAATAACTAGATGAAAATTTCACTTTGTTTAATGGCGATAGTGATTTTTAAGATATTTTCATTAGTTTACAAGGCTCCTTTAGTATTTGACAAACTATGGATACCCACCGTAGGGGTGGCTGCGCGCAAAATTTTTGTGCCAAGAGGTACGCAATCTCAAACCACACCTCTCCTGGGCTGACATTGTTAAATACCAGTGGCAAGTGGAGTGTATATTCATGACAACTAGAAACAAATGCAGAGATAAGCAGAGAGCACATACAGTGCCTTGAATTCCCAAACGGTCACCCATCTGGTACTAATCAGGCTCAACACTGTTTAGCTTCAGTGATCTGACGAGTACTGGTGTGTCAACGTGATTATATTAGTTTAATCAAGTTATTTCCCTTGATTCTGGTTTATTTTTACCGTGTTTAATAGAGAAAACAGCGGTGATTTGAAGGTTATTTTCTATTATTTTAATCTAATTATTTCCATTAGTTCTAGTCTATTCTAACCTTGTTTCACAGAGAAAACATTGGTGATTTGAAAGATATTTACATTAGTTTCATGTGGGTATTTCCCTTGATTCTGACCTATTTTTACGTTGTTTAATAGAGAAAGCAGCAATGATTTTAAAGATATTTTTTATTGATTTCACTAAGTTATTTCTCTTTGTAAGTTCTAATCTATTTTTACTTTGTTAGTTCTAATATGTTTTTATTTGGTTTAATAGAGAAAACAACGTGAATTTTTAAGGTATTTTCGTTGGTTTCATCTAGTTATGTCCCTTGATTCTAGTCTTTTTTTTTTTACCTTTTTTAATAGAGAAAACATTAGTGATTTTAGATGTATTTTCATTAGTTTCATCAAATTATTTCCGGTGATTCAAGTCTATTTTTTTCTCGTTTAATAGAGAATAAAATGGTTATATTAAAGATATTTTCATTAGTTTCATCAAGTTATTTCTCTTTAATCTAGACTTTTTTCCTGGTTTAATAGAGAAAAGAGGGGTGATTTTAGAGATATTTACATTAGTTATTTCTAGTTATTTCTGTTAGTTCTAATCTTTTGTACTTTGTTTAATAGAGAAAACGGTGGTGATTTTAAAGATATTTTAATTAGTTTCATCAAATTATTTCCCTTGATTCCTGTCTATTTTAACTTGTTTATTAGAGAAAACAGCAGTGATTTTATAGATATTTTCATTAGTTTCATCAAGTTATTTCCGTTGATCCTAGTCTATTGTTACATTGTTTAATAGGGAAATCAACAGTGATTTTAATATATTAAAATTAGTTTTATCTACATTAATGATCTTCCAAATCACATCCTTGCATCATTCATAGACATTTATGCTGATGATGCTACTATCTATGGTAGCACATCTAAGACTGTAAATGACCGATTCTCTCTCCTTTGATCTTGAGCAAGTAGTACAATGGGGAAAGAGGTGGCTTGTTACTTTTAATGCATCTAAAACCAAACTTTTATCTTTATATCATCAACGCTCTAATCTTAATCTGGCATCAATTGAAATGAATGTCTCTCGTCTTGGGGAGGCCTCATGTTTTGACAAGCTTCTGGGCTTGACCTTTACTCCTGATCTTAAATGGAACACATACATTGAATCTGTTGTCAAGGCCGCTGGAAAAATGGTGGGATCCTTCTATTGATCCAGTAGATATCTCACTGCTGATGCAATTCTCTATCTATATAAGAGCCAGGTATGTCCAAGGATTGAGAACTGTTGTCACATCTGTGCAGGAGCTG
The DNA here is from genome assembly GCF_053919585.1 of Euprymna scolopes. Taxonomy (NCBI): domain Eukaryota; kingdom Metazoa; phylum Mollusca; class Cephalopoda; order Sepiida; family Sepiolidae; genus Euprymna; species Euprymna scolopes. The sequence continues at coordinate 153,917 of NC_136486.1, read as the reverse complement.
CTAGAAAGGAGATATCCTGCCTTGATGGAGTTCAAAATAGACTTTGTAGCCTCGTAGGAGATGTCCTTTTCTCTTACCTGCAACCTCTTTCTCACAGAAGATATGTTGCGAGTTTGTCTCTGCTTTATAGTTATTTTCATGGAAAGTGCTCGACTGAGCTCCAATTATGCCCCCCTTGCCAAACTTTCACAAGAAACACACATCTAACAGAAAACACTATCAATAATTTCCACCACTCTTTATCTGTGCCTAAACCTAAATGTAGATTCCATGAACAAAGCTTCTTTCTTAGAACTGCATGCATATGGAATTGTCTTCCGTTTTCCTGCTTTCCAGCTGACTACAATATGGTTGTCTTCAAGTCTAATGTAAACAAAGTTTTTGATAAGTCAACAAACTCTGTTCCGTCTGCCTGCTTTCCACCTGACTACAACCTGGATGTCTTCAAGTCCAATGTAAACAAATTCCTAATGAACCGCCACCTCAAGTAAACACTTCAATAAATCTCCACACTAACGTACTGTACTAGCAATAACCCTTATCCCTGAGTGGCTTCCGGGCCTTGATAAGTGGTGACCACTGTGTAAAAAAAAATTAAAAAATCAGAGTATGCCAAAGAACTTTGCCGCTAATTCTACTCTATGCAATCAGAGCTGTCAACCTCCCACATTTCCTCTTGTGTCTGAAAACTCACTATGTAACATACAAATATCTGTGCATGATGTCGCTAAGCTAATAAAAAAACCACAATTCCAGTAAAGCAACTGATCCTGATGGCATTCCTATTATTGTGCTCAAAAAGATTCAACCAGAACTAACTCCTATACTTACAAATCTGTTTAAGTGTTGTCTGGGGGCGAAATGCTTCCTAACATCTTAGAAAACCTCATTAGTGTGTCCCATATTAAAAATTTAGATGATCGCTCATCTCCCTCTCAATACAGACCAATAAGTCTCCTGTACGTCTTGAGTAAGTTGCTAGAATCTATGTTAGATAGAGAAGTAGTCAACCACCTCAGCAAAATTAACCTCCTCAGTGACATGAAATATGGTTTCCGCTCTGCTAGATCTACAGCAAATGTATTAACAGTTATATCTCATAGGATTAGCAAATCTCTTGATGAAGGCTTCCTTTCTAGGGCAATTGCCCTTGACATATCGAAGGCTTTTGATAGAGTATGGCATAAAGGTCTACTCCACAAAATCTCCAGCTACGGTATAGCTGGAAATGTCATTTCAGTTAGTAAATCATTTCTCTTTGATAGTGTTACAAGGAAGCATTTCTATAAAAAAATAATAAAAATCAATAAAACAGTTTCAAATGTGTGCTAAAGTATTCTTGGCAATCCTAATAATCAAATCTCAAATGTTTTTAATTCACGAAATAGTTTAAAAGCCAGAGTATAATAATAGAAATTTTAGAAGGATCTAGAAGTTGTATAATGATCTAGAAGGTCCCAGAGGGTTCTACAATAACCTAGAATGGGGTATGGTGCCATATAAATAAGTGTGGAAAGAGAAGCTGATCAGATATCAGCTTGTACTCAATAAGGTAACTCCGGTCCCTGATTCATGGATAAGTCTAGCCGAAAGAATCTAAAACACAAAAACGGAAAATATATTTCCTCAGCCACGGAAAGTTGCAGAAAATGCTTTCTGAACTAGTGGTAAATAGATTTTTGAAATTTTCTTATTGATCAAACATTTAAAAGAAAAACAAAAAAAAATAATCTTATTGAATTTCGTTATTAATAGAGTGAATAGTCACTCGAAGTCGGGTTTGCTGGCTGTTCTTAAATTTGACTACCTTCCTTCTCCCTCGTAATCTCCACTCCCTCGTCCTGTTTTTAGACCTGAGTTTCACCAAGCCTTCATTAGTTTGTTGCATTAATGGTAGTAATTCTAAACAACTGTGTCTTTTGTTAACCAACCTTTTTCGTTTGTTTCCTTATTGTTGTAAATATTTGTATGCAAACCTTTTTGTTTATTTTTGTTATTGTTGAAAATAAAGGAAAATATCATTTTTCTAAAATCATATTTCATATTCATGATTTTAAATGTTACCTCTTGGACGTGTAAGGGTATCTTATGTAGTTTCCGACGTGTAGGAGATGGGGAGTCTCGTCGTGGGCGACGAAGCATTTCACTGAAGAACCACGGCAACACACAGCGAACCAACAAACAATGACAGCCACGGCGCGAAGGTAATTAACAAAGCTCAGCTGACTGCACGAATAGAAACGGAACCCAACGGTCACTAACGGAACCCAACGGTCACTGTACTGATCGCCACGAACGTCAGAACCTGACTGCCTCGCACCTCCAATGGACCGATTTTTATTCCTCAAGATGGCCTAGCTAATTTGCATCCCCGCGAGATCTCGCGCGATACTGCGAGATTCCGTCTCTAATAAAAGCAGGCAAGCGCCATCTTGGAACTCTTTCTTCCGCTGCCCCGACCACAGGATCAGCCACCACCCCGCACGCCAGGCACACACGGACCCTCTTGCGCCGAGGGCTACGGTTAGTCTCACACTCCCCCCTGGTCTCCAGATCACATACGTGACACGGCGGACGTGGCCGTTTGATTCGAGCACTCCTGCGGAGGGGTATTGCCGGGACTTCCTCATCTGAGCTCTCAGAAGTGGCATCGGAAGCATCAGCATCAGCATTAGAGCTCGCAGTTGAGTCATTAGGTTGGTGGAGCACAGGTTGGATCCATCGCTCATCGTCGGATGACTCGCTCCTTCCACTGCTCGCAGTTGAGTCACCAGGTTCGTGGGGCACGGGTTGGATCCATCGCTCATCGTCGGATGACTCGCTACTTCCACTGCTCGCCGATTGGTCAGCGCTTAGAGCGGGCCGGACATCCCTTACGTGGCGCGGAGTATCATCGACTAGTATGGCCTGTTCACTGATTACGCCGGTGACCCGCCCCCTCCAAAAGCTGCTGGTGCACCGGCCGCCGGGTGGCTTCACCCAGACGATGTCTCCCACTTGGTACGTCCCCTGGGGTTCTCGTTGGTCGGGTAGACACACTTCAACGTCCTTGACGCGTACGTGGTAGTGATGAATCGCATCAGCGGGCGCACTGCCGCCAGTCATGGCGTCCTTAGGCGTTGTGTTGTATCTGTAAACCGCCTCCGCGATCGTACACTTCTTCCTGGCCGTGATCCTCTTCACGGTTCGGTGGCACCGCTCCGCTATGCCGTTGCCGCTCGGCACATACGCGCATCGGTGTCAAAGGCAGATCCCCTAGTTGTCCATAAAATGCCTGAATTCCCTGCTGCAGAACGCCGTGTCGTTATCCGTGAGGATCTCCTCAGGCGGCCCCCTTTCGTAGAATATGGATTCCAATTCGTGGATAACACTGGTGGAATCCTGCCTCGCTAATTGGCGCCAAATCGCGAACCTTGTTGGCCCGCAGTCTATCAGCGTGAGGAAGTGTTGGCTGCCGTAGTGGGTTATATCCATACCCAACCGACTCCAGGTCGCGTCCACTCCCAGCTGTCCTTTCCGCCATCTGGCTGGGCAGGGTCGATGGACTGGCACGTTTGGCACTCCCTGACCACTGCTCTTACTGCGCTCTTTGGTATTGATGGTCTAGCCAACTTCACAAAGTAGTAGGTCCGTTGTACTCCGGGGTGCCCACTGTCGTGATGTATCTTCCTGATTTCGTCCTCCTCGACGGAGGCAGCACACAGAGGCAATGGTTTAGCTTCTTTCTTCATAGTCTCATACCATCTCCGTGGTACCCGAGTGAGCTTGTCGGCGAGGTTGTAGTCCGAGGTGACGAGCACTACGTCTACATACAGGTTGTACTCCGTCACCAGTTTTTTCACAGTCTCCAGCCTCCGTCTTATCAGCATTTCGCTGGCTGCCTTGGTGCGTGCCCTGGCCTTGCTCGTGAGTGTGTCCGACACCCAGTGGTGCACGCAAAGTGAGTCAGTGTGCACACGCAGTTTCTTCACTTCCCATTGAAGTGCCAGGTTAATGCCCTTTATTACAGCGTCAAGTTCTGCCAGGTTGATATGGGCAGCATCATTCGCCGGTCGCAGCCAGCAGGCATCCTCAACTACGGCCCCATCTTTCTCCAAAACTACACCGATCGCTAGAGAACTTGCGTCCACCCACACGCTCAGTTCGTCTCCCTGCACGCACCAGTCCCCTGTGGCGGGGTCATTCTTTTTCACACTAGCGACAGTCTCCTTTAACATTCGAACCAATAGTTCGTCGGTTATCTCATCGTCCCAGCCTTTGGTGACCGCATTTGCCCTCCTTTTTATGACGCCTGTCGCCGCACGAACCCATCCGCATACTGGAAGGTGCTCCACAAGTTTCCTGCACAGGGAGAACACGGCACGTCTTGTGTAAACGTCGGGTACGTCGGGAACTGCGGTTCCACGCCTCCACTTCAGGATACCTCACTCCTCTTGAACGCTCAAGCCCAATATGCGGGCGCCATCCTCAAGCCGCTCAGAGTCCTTGCAGTTTAGACCAAACTCGGCAAGTTTGGATCTTACGCGCGAAGATGACAGGATATCTTCATTCACGTATATATCGTCAATGTACGCCGATGTTCCCTTTCTGATCCATTCTTCTTGTGACAACACGGAATTGACGATAGCCTTCATTATCTGGGGTGCTACGTTTTGAGAGACGCTCAAGGGTACAAAAATAAGAATTGTCCCAGTCGTGAAGGATTTCTCCTCCACCGAAAGAGAACAAGAAATGGAAGTGCGGCATCCGAAGAACAGATGCTGCACTTTGATCCTGACCAAAAGGCCAAGAGTAGCGGTGAACCCGTGGAAAAAGAAAGGGAAAACAGGCAGCTGTAAACGACGAAAGGAAGAGAAAAAAGATAAGATCGTAGCTTATGGTGGAAGAACGTGATGACGTTAAATTGGCCATGACAGCCCGTGGGTGGCGAGGATACCAATGAAATTCCGATCTACAAAGCAAACAGTCGCCGAACAGCAGGGCGACAAGTGACCCTATTGAAAAGACGCGTGGCCTTTGTGGAATCGGATTCAGCTGTTTTTATGTCCTCTCAAAAATAATTAAGTTGGGCACCTCTGTTTTTACGACCTGTCAAGTTCCATTAGAGAACACCCGAATGCCAACAGAGAAAGAAAAGACAGCTCCTTTTTTGGGTATAGGCCGCCTGGCGAAGATTTGATGGACAGTGATCCCTTAATTCTGATTGGCCAACGACCTGAAACGGGAAGAGACCCAGTCCACGCCCCCACAATATAAGCAGCGAGCCTTGAGAGATTAAGAGTCAGAGTCAGACACAGAGTGAGAGTAAGAGAGAGAGCTTTGCTTCCATGGGTTCGACGAACGAAGATTCCCCCATCGATTGACCCTGTCACGTAGATAATTGAGTTGTCTGTCGGAGAGAGAGAAGAGAAAACCTCGCAGTTAACAAGTGGCCAGTCCCTAACTAAACAGCTAACTGCGATTGTACCCTGATTGAATACAAAGAAGTTTAAACAAAAAGAAACGCTTATTGACTTGGTCCCTTCAATTGTTTTTGCATGACAAGTCTGTTTTAGGAAACCAGCCGTGACATCATCGCTGAGGAAACATCAGAACCGACAACCGGGGTCATTCCACCACTGGACGACGCGCGGGGGACGTAAGTGTCACATAACTGGTGCCGACGACCTGTGATACCTCGTTTCGGTAGGAAACGTGCGAACGAATTTCCACGGGCACATAATTTTTTTTTCTTTCTCTCTCGAAGGCACAAGATCTCCCTGTGAGAGTGGGAATGGAAAGTTGAAAGATTGAAAAAAAAAGAAAAAGAAAACGAAGTAAACAAGGAGGGAGAAAAAGAGAGAAAGCCAAAATTGAAAAAAAAAGAAAAAAGGAAAGAAAGTAAACTCGAAACCAAAGCGCATCTTGAAAAAAAAAGAAAAAAGAAGAAGGAGAAAAAAAAAAAAAAAAAAAAACGCCACGAGTGAAGCCAGACGACGAACTTTAATCAACTGATTATAAAGTCTGAACAGCTCGTTGGTCATTCTCATCCACCAGTCGCAGAAGAACACAAGTGCATCAGACCGGGTAAGTCCATTTTTTTTGCTGGTTCCCTCTTTTGTATGCTTTGCTTTCAGCGGCTGTCTGTGTTTTGTGTTGGGTGCTGTTACACCTTGTAGGGGGCGAGGAGTAGTAAGAGTGAAAAAAATAGATAATAACAATGTATTCTCAGGGAGGACTCGGGGCGGGTCAGTCGATGGGGGAAGGGTCAGAGCAGACTGTTGAGCTGCAGATGACCATGGAGCGGCCACTGTGGGGAATTAGCGTACCCGGATATGGGGGAGACCCGAGGGGAGTCAAGGAGTGGTTGGCGATAATAGAAAAAAAAAGATTAGTATATGGGTTGACCGATAGAGAAATGGTGCTGCTTGCCTGTGACGGAGCAGTCGCAGCGGCCTCAGAATATATATGCAAATGCTTGGAAAGCAACCCAAGCATAGCCTGGTCTGATTTTCGCGATCAGGTGAAGAGTAAATTCGCCGGCGAAAAGACCACGGTACAGGCAGTGCGTGAGCTGTCTCGAATAGAGATGGCCAATGGGGAGAGCGTGGATGAACTGGTCGACCGCATGCAGGAACTGGCGGTCCTGGCGTATCCAGTGTCCGAACACCGCGAGATGCCCACAACCCAAGCAATGCTAGTTGACACGATGGTAGATGCATTGCGGGACGAAGCGACCAAGATAGAAGTGCTAAAGAGTTGCCCAGATACTCTAGAAGAAGCACGCAAAATAGCTAAGAACTATGCGTGGTTGCAGAAAAGAATAATGGGAGAGGAGTCGCGAAATAGGAGCGGGGAACTGGGGAACAGAATGAGATATAGGGCCGGAGGACGCGCCCGGGGCCAGCCTGGATTGGTGTGCTGGAACTGTGGCGGCGAGGGCCACAGGTCGAGAGAGTGCCCCACTGTCCACGAGACATAATGGGGGAGTAAGAGTGGGCATCGTAAAGACCGAACTGAACGCGTGTCAGAGAGGAGGTAAAATTGACCGTTTCTCCTACAGCCACCAGTCCCACAGGTGTTGGCGGTGTGGAGACCTGAGACATATTAGGAGGGACTGTCCTGACCGAGGAAAAAGCCACCCGAGGGCGAAAGATCCTCTGGAGAGAGGGAATCAGAACCAAACCCCACCCCCTCGGCGAATCTGTAGAGAAAGAGAGGTAGGGCAGACAGGTAGGGTTGGAAAGAAACCACTGTCACAAGTTGCGATGCTCACGGGAGCGGGGTATCAGGAGAGAACCCTGAAACAGGAAAAGAGGAGAGCCCAGGTGTTCCCTCCGCTCACAAAAAAGGGAGAACTCACCTGTAATGTGACGATAGGAGCCATGCAGGTGAAGGCTCTGGTTGACACCGGAGCGATAATATCCCTAATAGACGCGGACGTCTGTCGGACTGTGGCAGGGAGGAGAAGGTTGTACCCGTCGGATGTGGGGCTCAGTCAGGCCGACGGTAGCTGGATGTCGGTGACAGGGAAGGTATGGCTACCCGTACGAGTGGCCGGAAAGAAAGAGAATTTCCCCCTGTATGTGGTACCCGGGCTATGCAATGAAATGATTCTGGGAGAGGATTGGCTCCGAGCGAGGGGAGCCACTCTGAGTTTTAATCCAGACGCGCTAACGGTGAGAGGGGTGAAGATACCACTAGGTGACACAAGGTCTGTCCCTCTCCCTATGGGAGCTGACAGCAACAGGAAGCTTTCCCCAAGAACGGTCGGGGCCTGTATGGGCAAGGTGGATAGCACCAAGGAACAGGGAGGAAAATTGTCCCAAGTCAAACGGGTAGCGACGTATAAGGTTAATAAGAAGGGAGTAACTCCTACAGATCCAGTAGTCCGAGAATCAGGGACGGTCCTCAAGGCGACGGCCGATAGGACTAATAGGACCAGGAAGGTCAAGAAGAAAAAAAAGGCAGCGTTTACTGGACAGTTAAGACAGGGTGACCAAGTTTGGATGAGAGAGACGGATAAAAAGATAAAGAATCCCAGGGGTAATCAAACGCGAGATGAGGACAGAGTTCCTGACGACCATAGGGACGACACCGAGCGACGGTTTAAGACAAGAGAGACGACCTCTATAGAGCCTAGAAATATAGAGACGGACGGAAGGGTGGAACGGGAAATTTTAGGGTTCCACTCCACCAGCTATAGGAGGTCACGAAGAGTAGGCGCGGCTTGTGAAGAAAAGAGAGTGGAATGGCAGTTGACCGCAGAGTCAGCCGAGGAGTCGAACGAAGGAGATGAAGAGTGTCCAATACCCATCTCCTGGCTCCAGCAAATGGGGAGAGGTGAACCGAGGCTGCCGTTGAGGAGAGCAAGGGACTCCCTGTCCCAGGAGTAGTGTGACGTCCTTCCACCAAGGACCAGTGGGGGTCAGTAGGACAGAGACGGGAGGTTGGAGCGACATCTTCAGGTTTAAATGTGGTGCAGCTGTTTTCTCTGTGGATGCATGGAGGGCCCCCATGTGTTCGCACTGTTGGCAGATTGTGTCGCGGACTGACCTTGGAGGTAGGTAGGGACTAAAACGGAAGGCTTCAGGGGGAGGGGCGCCGTAAATAGCAGGAAAGAACTATAAGTAATTGAGAAGTATCTCGCAGTGAGTAAATTGGCCAACGGGGAGAGTAACTTAGCACGAGAAAGTCGCGTATTGAGCGAGGGTGTCTTTGGGGAATTTAAACTGTCGAGTAGAATATCTTAAAGAAACAAACGGTGCTGATATTGTTCTGTTTTGAGAAAAAAAAGAAATTTAGAAATGCTCAGTCGAGAAGGATTTCTCCTTCACGGGACGGGAATTGAATATTGTTAGTGTAGCATTGAAACAGTTGTTGCACTTGGTCTCTGACCAAAATGGCGCTGCTGGGACAAATTATGGGACTGAAGGGCAGGATTGCCTCGGTCGGGGAGGATCTCTCCTTCACTGGATGAGAATAGTGCATGTTGGGTGTGGCGTTAGGGCAGATGCTGTACCTTGTTCCGAGTGAGAGAATGCTTATGGGACAAGTGAAGTTAAAAAAAAAAAAATTAAAAAAAAAGGTGGGGGAAGGAAAGGAAAAAGAAAGAAAGATGGATATGTGGATAGGATTTGTTCAATGAGGTGTGAGAAAAGAAAATCTGGAGAGTGTTTTTAATTTGCAGATAGCTGGATAAGGATGTGAGGGGGGAGATGATGAAGATGAGAATACCAACGGCCAGCCACGCGTAGCGGCCAGAGAAAAAGAAAAGTGTACGTGTATGTACGCAGTTGGGTGTGTTGTCATCGGGAAACCTGTACCCCCAGTATAGTGGCCCCGGGAAGGTTGAGAGACGGGTTATTGAAAATACGGGTTGAGCGACTGCATGTGGACCTCGTTGACAGGCACTGCAGTGGTGCAGTGCTATGTTGCACTGGGGGGGGGGCGCACCACCAGAGCGCAGACAGCCGGGCAGCTAAGCGAAAAGAAGGGCACCGGCGTGGGGGGGCAGCACCCGGTCCTAACAGGCGTGGTGGAACGAGTGGAGGACGAGTCCGTTCGGGGGCCGCCCAAAATGGCTCTTAAAATTGTAGGAATGTAAACCAAAGACAGAAGAGGAGAGAAAACACATACACTCACACGGCAAGCAAAACAAAAAAAAAAAAATAAATAAATAATAATTTTCCATGACACTTCCATCTTACACCTGTAAACCTAAGACAAACAGAAACAGAAGAAGAGGGAACGCACCAACCCACACTCATCTAACAAACAAGAGACCTTTTTTTTTTTCTTTCGTTCCGCTTGTTTTGTTTTGTTTTGTTTTGTTTTGTTTTGTTTTTTTTGTTCTGTTTTTTTTTGGGGGGGGGGGTTTCTTACAACTAATTCGAACAATTAAAACTCCAGAGACTTTATCACTTTTCTTTTGGCATGCGATTAATATATTCTCGAAAGAGGGGCTGGCTCACGATTTGCGATTTTTTTTTTCCCCCTTTTCTTCTCTCTCTCTCTCATTGAAACGGTCAGTGCAGTTGGCAATCCAGCCATCTGAGAAACAATTCACCTGGCAAAAGGTGTATTTTACGATGTAAAAGACATGTCGATGGGAGGGGAGTGGAATGAGAGACGCTCAAGGGTACAAAAATAAGAATTGTCCCAGTCGTGAAGGATTTCTCCTCCACCGAAAGAGAACAAGAAATGGAAGTGCGGCATCCGAAGAACAGATGCTGCACTTTGATCCTGACCAAAAGGCCAAGAGTAGCGGTGAACCCGTGGAAAAAGAAAGGGAAAACAGGCAGCTGAAACGATGAAAGGAAGAGAAAAAAGATAAGATCGTAGCTTATGGTGGAAGAACGTGATGACGTTAAATTGGCCATGACAGCCCGTGGGTGGCGAGGATACCAATGGAATTCTGATCTACAAAGCAAACAGTCGCCGAACAACGGGGCGACAAGTGACCCTATTGAAAAGACGCGTGGCCTTTGTGGAATCGGATTCAGCTGTTTTTATGTCCTCTCAAAAATAATTAAGTTGGGCACCTCTGTTTTTACGACCTGTCAAGTTCCATTAGAGAACACCCGAATGCCAACAGAGAAAGAAAAGACAGCTCCTTTTTTGGGTATAGGCCGCCTGGCGAAGATTTGATGGACAGTGATCCCTTAATTCTGATTGGCCAACGACCTGAAACGGGAAGAGACCCAGTCCACGCCCCCACAATATAAGCAGCGAGCCTTGAGAGATTAAGAGTCAGAGTCAGACACAGAGTGAGAGTAAGAGAGAGAGCTTTGCTTCCTTGGGTCCGACGAACGAAGATTCCCCCATCGATTGACCCTGTCACGTAGATAATTGAGTTTTCTGTCAGAGAGAGAGAAGAGAAAACCTCGCAGTTTACAAGTGGCCAGTCCCTAACTAAACAGCTAACTGCGATTGTACCCTGATTGAATACAAAGAAGTTTAAACAAAAAGAAACGCTTATTGACTTGGTCCCTTCAATTGTTTTTGCATGACAAGTCTGTTTTAGGAAACCGGCCGTGACATCATCGCTGAGGAAACATCAGAACCGACAACCGGGGTCATTCCACCACTGGACGACGCGCGGGGGACGTAAGTGTCACATTTAGCCCAAATCCGAGTCGCGTAAGACAGTATCTCTTCCCGGAAAACATCACTGTCTGGAAAGGCCACATCGCCTCGCCGATCCGGACCTGCAAGTATGCTTTTCTCAAGTCCAGTAGGGACACGTTGGACCCCTGCCGGCGCCACTCTCGCAGCTTGCTGGCACAGACGTCAGCGTCCGCTGTGAACGCATCAACGTGCGCATTCAACTCACGGTAGTCCATTACCGGCCTCACCTTTGACTTGTTAGGTTGGGCAACTGCCATCAGCGGTATCAGGCCCTTGGGGAGTCCAAGTTTGTCGTAGGGGTATGGAATCAGCCAACCATTCTTAATCCATTCACGGAGCTCGCTTTCATATGCAGGCCTTATCTGGTCGGGCATACGGTACTCTGCCACTTTGTTTTGTAGTTTGGCCGGTTCCTTGTCTTCTGACCACCTCCAAGTGACGGTCCACGCTTTCTGTTGGTCGTCGAACTCCGCACTGAAGTCCGGCTGGTCGACTCTTAGTGCTGCGCACACCGGGGGCCTATCCTGAAACTCTACAACGCCAGCGCGCGTTATGCGCACGCCGCCCAGGGCTTTGATGGCATCGTAGCCTAGCAACAGGTCGAAACTCAGCGGCTTTTCGCGTGTCACCAGCGCTTCGACGTTGGCCGAGTTTCCAGTTCTTGTGCGAATGTGTACCACACCCACGCCGCAACACATTCGTATTTTTCCAGTAATGGTAGTTATCCTGACGTTCTTCTTTTTCCACGCCCGACAGATGTCCGCACACAGCTGATGTAAGAAAACGGCTAGCAAACGCCACTGGAACCCAGTTATTGTGTTTTTGTTCCAACATAGCCCCAAGTCCTACGGTTAATGCGTCTGAAGAGACTCTGATGGGAAGTTCTGGATTAAAGTGTTTTAATGTTGGACTCTGTGTAACTAACTTTTTTAGTCATCGAACAACTTCTTTCTGCGGTTTATCAAAAGACCACATATTATCTTTTTCCAACAAGAGGCGAAGAGGTGCAGTTTCATTTGATAAGTTAGGAATGAATTTTCCTAAGTAATTTATCATGCCTAGAAAACGCTGGAGTTCTGTTTTGTTTGCTGGATCTGGCATGTTCATGATCGCTTTGCATTTTTTGTCATCAGGTTCCACCCCTCTACTGGATATTTTGTGTCCTAGGAATGTCAACTCAGTTATGTTGGACTGACATTTTGATTGATTTAGTTTCATGCCGGATTTCCTTATAGAATTCAAAACCTCAGTAGTTCTCTTTTGTAAGAGTTCTGGAGTGTCTGCCCAAATGATATCATCCTGTAAGTTTCTGCATCCTTCAACATGACATATTTCACTGGCACTGTGTATGCCATATGGTAGACGTGTGAATCTGTAGCATCCACAAGGTGAGTTGAAAGTGAGAAGTATGGAACTTTCCTCATCAACCTTAATCTGCCAGAATGCATTAGATGCATCAAGCTTAGTGAAAAACTTTACACCTGCCATTTCCTGTATTATGTCTGATGCTGTTGGTAACCTATAATGCTCTCTTTTTATAGCCTTGTTAAGATTCTGTGGGTCAAGGCATACACGAAGGGAACCATTGGGTTTTTCTACTACCACCAGTGATGATACCCATTCTGTTGGTTCTGATACATGTTTAATGATACCTAACTGTCATTTTTATAAGTTCCTTTTTTAATTTTTTTCTTTAGTACAACTGGAATATTCCGTGGAGGGTTTATGACAGGTTTAATTTCTAGGTCCATTGTGATGTGATGAATACCAGGGAGAGTCCCAAGTTTTCCAAAGCATTCCTTAAATTCAGAGAGAAAATCATTGTTATTTGTGTTAATTTTGCATACCTTTTTTTTATTAGGTTGAGACTAGTACAGGTGTTTAGTCCTAGTATTGGAGATGCATCTATATCTGCTATGACAAATATGAGATGATACTTGACATAATTTCTTATTACTTGAGCAACACACTTACCTTGAACTGGTATTGCTGTGTCGTTATAGGCAGAAAGTGTTATATTGGTTGAATGCAATTTTGGATGAACCGATAATCTGTAGTAATCTTTTATTGGAAGAATGTTAACTTGACTGCTGGAGTCCATTTTAAATTGTATGTTCGTCCCATTGACTTGTAAATTAATGTTCCAATCTTCAGCTAAGGCATTAACTTTGTGGATTTTTGTTACTTTTTTCTCCTTGGATGAGAATTTGGCAGAGATGCTATCCACATAATTTTCATAATTATCATCGTCTGTAGAAGATGCCTCACTGTGTTTCTGGTGCACTTTCTGTACTACCCTTTTGGCAGGACATCTACTTGCAAAATGATTTTGTTTCTTGCATTTATTGCAGATTCGATCATATGCAAGGCAGTTTCTACAAAAATGTGAGAACGAACAGAATCTACAGTTTTTTATTTTGTCGTTACTGTAGTTATTATTTGAAGAGTGTGGTAAATCACTTTCGGATCGTTGTTGTAGTTGATTAGTATTTTCCTTTTTTACAGACTTTTTTTTTTTGTAAAGTTCACCGATTATAATTCTTTCTGCAATACCCCCCCATCTCTGTCTAGTTAATTCAGCCGTTCGACCCGCTTTTATAGCTCTTTCCAAAGTTAAATCAGATTCGGCCAATAGCTTTTCTTGTAAACATGAGTCATTAGTACCTATTATTATTACATCTCTTATTAAACTATCACAGAGTTCCCCAAATTCACATTCTTGGCTGAGTGTTTTTATCCTAGTAATGAACTCATCAAACGATTCCGCATCTTCTTGACGAACAGTGAGAAACGGAAAACGAGAGAGTGTTACATTTCTTCAAGGGTTAAAAAATTCTTCAAATTTGTCTAAAACTGTTGCAAATTTAAGGCTGTCTTCCTCAATTTGAAAATCAAAGTTTCTATAAATTCTGCGGCCTTGTTTGCCTAGACATTGCAAAAGAATGCTTGTTTTAACTTCGTCACTTTTCTCAAGTTTTTCCGCTGCCATTAAATATATTTTAAGGTTTTGTTTAAAGACCGTCAAGTCTTTAAAAAGATTTTCTGAGGAAAAATCAGGTGGAGGAGGCGGAATAAAATGCGAATCCATTTTATTTATTTATTTTTATTTATTTATTATAATTATATTTTTTTCGTCAACAAAGCAAATGGGTTCTAAACTTCTGACACCATGTTGTATACATAAATGATTATGTATGTGATTTATATAAACAAATTCATCTATTTGTGAGTGTGACAATAAAATAAGTTTGTCTTAACGTGCAGATACTTATTTAATATGAATATGAGTGAGTAGAGATCAGCATGTCCGATGGAAGAGACATGAGGAAAGAGATTGACTCTGAGTAGTTTAAAACACTTTTATTTCCAGAATGCCATCTTATCAGAAGCCTCAGCTACCGGAAGTGTCCTTGTGGGGGTCGCCTGGCCTTTTTTTGGGAACTGACTTCCTCCACAAATAATAAAAATAAAAATAAGAAATCTTATGTGCCACACAAACGGAGGTTTATTTCTGGAATAGAAATAACAAACAATAACAAGTTAAAACATAGTTCTCAATATTTCAGAGTTCCTTTTTTTTGAGTTCATATGAAAGATGGAGAGTCTCTTTTTTGTGTTCTTTGAAGGTTCAAATTTGTAACATTGACAATATTAATGTTCGTTTGTTAAAAGAGAGTATTAATGCGCGGAGCAGTGGAAATGAAATAATTGATGTTTGCACGCGTGGTAAGTCCATATGAGAAAGCGTTGAATGAGTCGGGAGAGTTTAAAGAGACGAAAGAATGCTCGAAAGGCTAAGAGACTAAAGAGATAGATTTTGTGTTTGTGCATGTTTATATTCGATTTGATCGGCTCCAAACGAGCTCTAGAAAATCAGTTTTAAAATGTGTCCTAGGAGGAATTCCATTGGATGGAAGGCATCACATGGGGTGCTTTCAACGTCCGCACCTTTGGTATATAAAGGTCACGCCGGAATTTGCGTGGGTGTCATTTTTCATTTTTTAACGCGCCGAAACAATCAATTGCACTGCGCGCCTAAATTGTATTTAACGATTTTAAATTTGAATATTAAACTGTGCCAACTGGCACAAATACTCCCCCCAGATTGGAAAAAAAAATTTTTTTTTTTTTTTTTTTTTTTAATATGTAATGTATTCCTTGAAATGTTTCGGCCAGTGGACTTTCCTACCCGTTTTTGTCGTGGGTTTGGTGTCCTCGTCATTTTCTGCTGGTCTCCCTTGTTCTAAGGGAATTTGTTCTGGTGGGGAAATTGTCTGAGGGTATTCCTCAATGTATGCTGGTTTAATTCGGTCGATCGCGATGTTGTCTTTCCTGTCTTTCCGTTGGACAGTAAAATATTTTTCACTTCTGTCCAAAACTTGGTATGGTCTAGTGTAATTTGGACAAAATGGCTTTTTGACCGTATCATTCCTGATAAACACAAATTTGCATGTGTGAAGGTCGTTCGGTATATATGTTTGTTTGTCAGCCCTCCTGGTGGGGGTAAATTTGAGAGAAGACATTTTGTTCTTTAATTCCGTCACAAATATAGCCGTGGGTGAAATATCTGTGTATGCATTAAAATACTGTCCAGGTAGTGTGACTACGGATCCAAAAACTAGCTCTGCTGGTGTGCTTTGTAAGTCTTCTTTTATTGTGTTTCGGATCATTAATAGGATTAATGGTAAATTATCTGACCAGTCCGCGTTGTTAAGACTCGTGGCCAAAGAAGTTTTTAGCTGTCCGTGAAAGCGTTCGACGAGGCCATTTGAACAAGGGTGATAAGCAGTAGTCTTTGTGTGGGTTGTTCCCAACAATTGGTTGAACTCTGCGAAGAGTTTCGATTGAAATTGCGAACCTCTGTCCGTTGTGAGTATTGACGGTACTCCAAAAATTGCTATCCAGTCTTTTAGTATTGTTCCAGCTACTGTCGCTGCCGATGTGTCTTTCACGGGTATGGCTGTTGGCCATCTGCTGAACCTGTCGACTATGGTGAGAATGTGGGTGTGTCCTTTTGAGGGCGGTAATGGCCCCACCAAGTCAACATGGATATTGGTGAACCTGGCATCAGGCGCACTGAAAGTGCCCAGCGGTGACTTCATGTGCCTGTGTATTTTATTTTTCTGACAGGATACACACGTCTTGGTCCAATTTCGAATATCTGCATTCATATTCGGCCAAACAAAGCGGTCTGTTATTATTTTTACGGTGGCTCGTTTGCCTGGATGCGACATATTGTGAAAATGTAGAAAAACATGTCGTCTGATGCTTGGCGGTATGTATGGACGCGGTTGTTCTTTTGCTGTATCACAATAAAGTGTTGTTACACTAAAAGGTACGGGCATTTCCTTCAGTTGCAAAGACGTTTTCTGTTGTACGTCAGTGAGTGTCTTGTCCGTCTTTTGTTCTTGTGCAATTAATTCCATAGTTAACGAACTGGAATTTAGTGAAGTTATTGCAGCTCGTGATAATGCGTCTGCCACGATGTTTTCTTGCCCCTTGACGTATCTGATGTCTGTGGAATATTGGGCAATATAATCAAGGTGTCTGATTTCTCTTGGACCATATTTATCTTCATGCGTATGCAGTGCATATGTTAACGGTTTATGGTCAGTGTAAATACAGAAGTTTCTTCCTTCTAACAGATGTCTAAAATGTTTAATTGACAAATAAATTGCTAATAGCTCCCTTGAAAAGGTACTGTACTTTGTCTGTGTCTTGCTCAGTTTGGCTGAGAAAAACGATATAGGGGTCATTGTATCCCCTGTCAGTTGATGTATAACTGCTCCTACAGCTATGTTTGACGCGTCTGTTGTAAGTGTAAGCTTCGATTCTTCGCTGTCCTTAATATAAATGTTCTCTTGTATCTATACTGAGCATATCTTCTCTTTCAGTCTTACTAAATATTCGGTTTTGGCACCAAATCAGAATTTCTAATAACAAGTAAATCATACCCTAACACTTTATCCTTATCCTAAACCTACTAAACCATATCTAATCATCCATTCCTAAACTTACAAAACTATATCTAACCATACATTAACTCGTCTCTCTCAATCCAATACTGTAGCAAATTTAGCTGCTTTCACAGCACGAATTTTTACCTATAGGGGAAGTCGGGGTAAGTTGAGCCAATTTTCCATTTTGGCTCTTCAGAACCCAAACGACAAATTATTTTGCAAAGATGAGTGTATTATTATAAAATTCTTTTATTTGGGAACATTTTGAAACAAGTTGCAGTTTTCTGCTAGTACACCTAAACCGACCATGTGCTTTACAAAAATGCATATCAAATGGCTCAACTTGCCCCGACCATGGGGCAAGTTGATCCAACCTCTGGGGTAAGTTGTGCCACACAGGGGTAAGTTGTGCCACGCAAGAATGTGTTGCAAATAAAGAAAGAACAAGCCCAAAATTTTTGCTGTGGTTATAAAACAAATTATAATAATGAAGTAGAAATGTTAATTACAGCGAATGAACCAGCACAAAATTTGAAACATATATCTGAAAGTAAGTTAATGAAGTTGCCACTGTGACAAGTCACAGCTGAAAACGAGCTGGCTAGAACAACGGATAGAACTGCCAACACTATTTGGCTGTGGCAGCTTGTAAACAACATCTTCTGCATTGAAACCCTCTTCGTCCTTTGGGTTTGGAACAAACACAGGCTTGTACGTTCCTACCTTTCCAGCAACTTTTTGAAGGAAAACACCTTCAAACTCAAAGTCCTCCCCCTTGAGAGTGTCAACCCGGGCAATATAGTTCACAGTTCGTGATTTGCCAGCACATTTGACAACCACAAAGTCACCTTCGATTATTGGGCTATCCAGATCAATATCACCATCACTATCTGATGACACATCATCAAATTCAAAATCTGAATCATCAGTGTCGAACATGGGGTTTTAGATCTCGGGGGACATGACTTTTCCCATAAGTATTGAACAAACACTGCTTTGTTTTTGTTAATAGGCTCCTCTTTCTATTTTCAGAAAGGGCTATCAGCTTCTGTCGTTCAGGGCTGTCAGTCTAAATCTTTGAGCTGCCCTTTTTGTGGCCACCTCTTCTTGCCTTTCTTGGTGCTGCTTTCGGAAATGGCTGAATTACAGATGGTGAAATGTATGGACGATGCATGACATCATGTGAGCTAGATGAAACACAAGACCCCAGATGCGGATGGTTGCATAAGATCATCTTCTTGCTGTTTTTGTGGTCGGACATCATCACTGTGCACGGGCAAGACTGCTCCAGGAACCTCACCTGATGGTCCTGCATCTTCCACAGTAGAATTTGCCTCAAGGCTTTCTGCAGCCACATTTTGCTCACGGTCAGTTGGAAGAGAAGGGGAAAAGTCAATTTCACTAAAGATGTCCCGGTTAAATGAATGAATGCCCGAGGCTTGGAATCCAGCAGCAATGTTCAATGGTGTCATGGCAATCATCTGGGCTTGGTTCACTAGAGCTGGGATTTCATATGTTGTTACTGTTTTCCCTGGATTGGATCGTAGCCACCCATCCATGGCTCTGTTGTACGCTGTTTTGAAGGGTCCATACACTGACCGGTCGAGCGGCTGGAGACGATGGGAAGTGTGTGGTGGAATGGTCAGTAAGACAACGCCATGAGATCTTGCTGTGTTCACAACATTCAAAGAAATGTGTGTATCATGGTTGTCGAGGATTAAGAGGATTTTCTTTCCTGGTGAGCATCTGGTGTGCTTGATGATGTGATTTAAATATTCCACAAACACCTCTTCATTCATCCAGCCACTTCGTGTTGCCCTCCCTATGCACTGTGTTGGTCCACCTCTGATGAAGTGATCTCTGTAGTGGACTCTGGGAAAGATGAACAGAGGAGGCACGACTGATCCAATTGCACTCACAGTGTACACCACTGTTACCAATTCCCCGCGTTCAGCAGAGGTGATTGAACCAACTTGTTTCTTTCCTTTTTCTGTGACAACGGCTCCAGGGTTTTGAACGGTGGTGCACCCAGTCTCATCAGTGTTGTAAATATCACTTGGTGAGAACTTGTACTTGTCCATTATCTGACTCAAGTTGTTGAAAAATTTATCAACAACTGGGCGGTTGAAGGCTGTGGCACGCCCAAAAGATGTTGCTTCTGTCACTCTAATTGCCAGGTTCCGGCGCTTCTTGAAGCCTAACCACCAATCATGTCCTGCTTTTTTCTTACGATCCCAACTTGGTGGCAGATTGAGACAGTTTTTTAGCAAACTCATATGCCAGTGTGCGACATCTTCTCAATGACAAACCATGAAACATGTCTGACAATTGTTTCATGTGGTCAGCCAAATCCCTTTCCATTTAAGGACTAAAAACCAATTGCTGTAAGGAAACAGGTGTGTAAGCAGTCCCTGCTGGTTGACTGTCTTGTTTGTCCATGTACCGCTTCAGTGTCATTCGATCAATGTTAAAGTCCTTTCCAACACTCCTCACACTCTGACCTCCAGTAACAGTAACGTAGTGGCGCATGTCTGGTGGGCTTTTTTCTGTGAAACACACAAAAAAGAAAAATGAAATCAACACAATAAATTAGATAATGATGTAGAATATTACTAGAGTGAACTAGTTGATTCAGTGGAGTTCCTGGCATAAGTCTGGAACATTGAACAATGAATGCCAGAACAGCTGGCATTTGTAGAGAGGCACCTGCCTCTCCTGGCATGTTTAGCCAATTAGGCGCCTCCAAATGTAATAACCCACCATGCCTGACTAATTGTAGGCTAGTCCATAATGGTGGAGAGGGGAGGTAAGTGCATTCTTGATTCTACAATGATAATAATAATAATGTTAAAAATAATAATGATAATCGTAATAATAAAAATAATTATTATTATTAGAATAACAAAGCGCCTGTACAGCATGCAAATTCCTATCCAAGCACGGCTTACACATCTTAAACATTTACCAGGTAACCCATAGATCTAATTCTTATACAAGTAGAGCATGTAACTTATACAACATGCATTTTGAATTCACTCTATAACAGGCCTACTGATGTGGTTGCACATTCATCTGTTTCTTGAAAACGTGTAAAAAGACATATGGGGCAAGTTGAGCCAGTGGCACAACTTACCCCATTAACATTGGCTCAACTTACCCCAGTCTTACCTCATTGAACTGTCTGTTCAAATGCATGCATCTCATGTGTGGTGAATGTAAAAATCTTTTACAGGTATGAGGGCAAGTAATTGAACAAACAACTACCACATATTATATCTAATCAAACTATTACTACACACAAGAAACATGCACTCACCTCTGTAACACTTTATTTTACTTTTTTGGCGCGAAATCTGATTTTCTTTTACTGCATCAACCTCCGATATTGGTCCAGCAAAACAAAATGGTGGAGGTTAAAGTCACGTGATCAGTTGTTTATAGATTGCATACAAAGTTGGATTGGCTTAGTCAATTGTGGTTAAAAGGGGGTGGCTCAACTTACCCCTATGCTCAACTTACCCCGACTTCCCCTACCCTCTCCCAGTAACAATGGAAATGGAAGCATAGTAATGCCCTTTTTTAACCAGGTTACCTACTAAAACCAGCCCATATATCTATTTACCAAATTACACATGACTCAAAACTTACTGTTTTACCCGTACTATATTGCACTCGCATCTCATGCCCTGCTATCATCTAAAATATAGTTTGGGCACAACTCGTAGTTCAATTCTTAACACCTACTCACACTCTAATATTATACTAGACCCAAGCTCACATGAATAAAAAAAAAAAATAAAATAAAAAAAAATAAAAGGAAAAAATAAAAAAATATATATATACAAAAGAGAAAGCCTCAAACCACATTATCACCTCCTAACAAGCCTCCTTACAATCATAGTTGCTTACACTGCATGAGCTCTACTCAACCTCTTTATCCAGTAACAATGAAATAACAATGTCCCTAATCCACTTTGAGGAGTGTAACTATTTTAGCAGATATAACCTCTACAAACTAACCCAATAACATTAACTAACCACGCGGGGTCGCAGAAATACCTGGATTAGAACCCAGGCGCGGAGCAAACCCTCTCAGTGGTGACGGACCCAGTAGATCTTTCCAGATCATCCGTCTAGGAGAAGGAAAACTCTGAAACCAAGCCAAAGAGGAGGGAGGCCTCTTCAGTCTTGGATGACAACCTTCCTAGAGCTGGTGACTCAATCAAATTACCTGTTTGCAAACCTAAAATGCTTGAGTAGATAGGTCCTGCCTATCGCAAGGCTTCCATACTCCTTCTTTGCCTATTAGTCAGGCGCAGAGATACTATCACAGTGATTCGACAGAAACACCCAGTGGTAGATCTTGTTTCTTGTCTAGGGCAATGTACGCCATTTCCCCACTCCCGACACACCCCACCCCTAAAGCTGGGCACTTGAGAATGCTTGAGTACCACATATGCCTGAGCAATTAGATTGGGTTGACCTTCCTCCGATGGGTTGAGGGTACCGGATTGACAGTTACTGGCTGCTGTTTCCGACTGGTAGTACAGGGGCCCTAACTTTTTGGTAGCGCTTAGAGCGGCTGCTCCATCAACAGTTGAATAATATCGGGATGTTTGCAGTGCCATGGCGCACATGGAAAGGGACCCTGCACTCATCCCCGGTGGGCTTTCCTGAGGCCACAGTCCTAGTTGATGGAGGGTCAGCTGATGGTCTACTTGTGATGCATGTGTGATATTCTGCATAACCTCCTGTTCGGCTTCCCCTAACCCAACTGAAACGCGTTAAAAAAAACATGATGACAGTACAATCTAAAAATAAGCTTAAAGCAGGCTTAGGGTCAAACAAATCCAACTTGCCTCCTCCCTTGAGGCTTGCATTTACAAATATCCGTGGGCTTAGAACTAATTTAGCTGATGTTGAAGCATTTCTCCTAACAAATACCCCGGATATCTTAGCCCTAAGTGAGACTAACCTACACTCCTCCATCCCCTCTAACTACTTTAACATGCCTGGATATCTCCCACTCTGCCGTAAGGACTCTGACAGACATATGCACGGACTTGGAGTTTACATTCGTAATACCCTTCCCTTGACTAGAGAAACAAACCTAGAAACGGATGATCAAGCCTTTATGTGCTTTAGACTAATCATGCAACACAACATTAGCTACTTTTACTTTCTCTACCGCTCTCCCTCGACCCAAGACTGCACCATAATAAACAAAGTATCTGACAGCATAGACACAGCACTCTCCTTCGACACTAGCGCCCAAGTACATGTATTTGGCGACTTTAATGTCCATCACAAAAACTGGCTTGGATTCTCTACTTACACAGATGCAGCAGGCAGCGCAACTCATAGCTTCTCTGTATCTCACTCCCTATCGCAAATTGTTACTTTTCCAACCCGCTTCCCTGATAAGGAAGAACAACACGCATCACTATTAGATCTGTTTTTGACCACAGTTCCTGATAATTGTGTAACGAAAGCCGACAGCCCACTTGGGAACGCTGATCATGCGGTGATAATGGTTGAAATCGCCCTAAACTCTAGACCCAAAACTGAAGAGCCAGTGCTCAAAACAACGAGATATTATAAAAAGGCTGACTGGGAAGCTATCAGAGATCTTATCAGAGACGCCCCATGGGGAAATATTTTTTCTCTTCCTGCTGAACAGTGTGCAACCGAGACCACTGAATGGTTCAAAACTGCAATCGAAGCGCATGTTCCCATGCGGAAATTCTATAGCAAGCCCCACTCTCCCCAATGGTTTACTTCGACTTGCGCAACTGCCATTGCTCAAAGGCAGCATGCATTCCGCAGGTTTAATCGACATAAGTCCAGTTCAAACAGACAGAAGTACATAGAAGCTAGAAGTAACGTTAAGAAAGAAATAGCGACAGCTAAGAGGGAATTTACGGAAACCACTAAAAAACGCATCGAAGCACAAAAACTAGGAACTCGTGACTTCTGGAAAATCTACAACAGTGTAGTAAATAATAGGCAATCAACAATTCCCCCACTAACCAACAATCACAAGGTTCTTTGCTCAGCAACCGAGAAGGCTAACATGCTTGCCAGTCGGTTTGCCTCAAACTCCACACTGGACCCTCTAAACCACCCCCCTACCTCAATTTCCTATGCGGACAGACGCCACGCTAGACGATCTGAAAATCACCCCTGCTCAGGTGCATGCTATCATAAAAAACCTTGACACTTCCAAAGCATGTGGACCCGACCTCATCCCAGCTGTGCTATTAAAAAAGTGCTCAGCCGAAGTAGATCCAGTTCTCTCCAAACTCTACAACGAATGCCTTAATGAATCTTGCTTTCCGAGCTGTTGGAAAACTGCTTCTGTAGTACCAGTATTCAAGAATTCTGCCGAAAGAACTGACCCATTAAATTATCGCCCTATTAGCCTCCTCCCACTTTTTGCCAAAATATTTGAGACCTTAATTAACCATGCTCTAGTCCAGCACCTTACAGATGCTAAACTTCTGACCGACCATCAATATGGATTTAGACAAGCCCGTTCCACGGCAGACATCCTCACTGTAATCTCTGAACGCATATACCATTCACTGGACAAAGCGGGAGAGGGCAGAGCGGTAGCTCTAGATATATTTAAGGCTTTTGACAGGGTATGGCATGAGGGTCTCCTCAGGAAGATTAGATCTTACGGTATCACTGGTAGAATACTTAACATAATTAATTCCTTCTTAGATAAGAGAAAAATCCAGGTTGTCCTCGACGGTCGTACATCCAAACAATATGATATAAATGCGGGAGTGCCCCAAGGATCTATCCTTGGACCTCTGCTGTTCCTGATATTCATAAATGACCTCCCCGACAAGATTGCCTCTGATGGATATATATGCTGATGACACCACACTCTATAGCAGGCACGACAGGAAAACAAATGAACATATATCTAAAGTAATGGCAGAAACACTAGAGGATGACCTCCAATCAGTAGTGGAATGGGGACAAAAATGGATGGTAACGTTCAATGCCACCAAGACAAAACTGGTTTCATTCAATAATTACAAGAAACCTTCTCTACCACCTATAGCACTGACTTCCTCCACAAATAATAAAAATAAAAATAAGAAATCTTATGTGCCACACAAACGGAGGTTTATTTCTGGAATAGAAATAACAAACAATAACAAGTTAAAACATAGTTCTCAATACTTCAGAGTTCCTTTTTTTGAGTTTATATGAAAGATGGAGAGTCTCTTTTTTGTGTTCTTTGAAGGTTCAAATTTGTAACATTGACAATATTAATGTTCGTCTGTTAAAAGAGAGTATTAATCCGCGGAGCAGTGGAAATGAAATAATTGATGTTTGCACGCGTGGTAAGTCCATATGAGAAAGCGTTGAATGAGTCGGAAGAGTTTAAAGAGACGAAAGAATGCTCGAAAGGCTAAGAGACTAAAGAGATAGATTTTGTGTTTGTGCATGTTTATATTCGATTTGATCGGCTCCAAACGAGCTCTAGAAAATCAGTTTTAAAATGTGTCCTAGGAGGAATTCCATTGGATGGAAGGCATCACATGGGGTGCTTTCAACTAGGTCCGCACCTTTGGTATATAAAGGTCACGCCGGAATTTGCGTGGGTGTCATTTTTCATTTTTTTAACCGCCGAAACAATCAATTGCACTGCGCGCCTAAATTGTATTTAACGATTTTAAATTTGAATATTAAACTGTGCCAACTGGCACATCCTCAACTGTCAACCCACAGTAAATATATTTCGTATATATATATATATATATATATATATATATATATATATATATATATATATATATATATATATATATATATATAAACACATTGGTGGTTTTAAAGATATTTACATTAGATTTATCAAGTTATCTCCTTTGGTTCTTAGGCACCGCCAAAACTGGGGGGGGGGCAGGTCAGTACTTTTTGACGGACCGTCTTTTTAAAAATCTACCAAAAATCAGGTCATTATCCGATCAATACGAAATTTTCAGCGATTATTAGGAGAAGAATAAACTTTATAACAGTGTACTTATTTTTCATAAACGATATTTATATATATATTTTTTTTGCTTACGACCCCCCCCTTGTTTTGAAGTGGGAACAAATATGCTTAAAATAATCATCTGAAACTGAACAAAACATATTGTGTTGTTGTAAGGGACAGATTTATAGATTTAAAAAAAAAAAAAAAAATTGTTTGCATACCTTATTTTGACGTCTGAATATCAGAACTTCGATTGTGTTTAATTATTCCGCTTTTGAGTTTTGAAGTGTGAAATTCGGTAAATATTTTAAGTAAAACAATTAATTTAAGTTAAGCAAAACAAAAAATTTTTTTTTTTAATATTTATACGAAAAAAGCCATTTTAAAATTTTTGATAAATAAATTAACAATTTTTTTTTAGCGAGCCGAATAATGCATGACTATTATTAAACAGGACATGCTTTGAATAATCGATACAAAAAAAAAAAATTCGATAAATGTTGTGCCCTTTGTGTTAAAAATAGCATCATTTTTTTCGATCCCGTTTGAAAACGTTTGCCGCCTTTCGACTACGGTGGACCAAACGCGCTGAAATAATTTTTTTTTATTCTGCTTTAAATTGCCCCCCCCCATTTTGGGGAGCCTGGCCCCCACACACATACACATTAAAAACCAAACTCATACAAATGGTCACCCATCTGGTACTGGCCAGCCTCAGCTTAATAATACATTGAAATTTTCGTCACTGAAAAATAAGTTTTTTTGGCTTGTTTGGTCTTCCATAGTTTTCTTCTTATAAAACGCAAAGGTAAACAGAGTCGATCTCGACTCTACATTGACGCGAAATATCTAGTTACCTATATGAATAAGTGGAATTATTTGAAATTCAGGTACTTATATTATAATATTTTTGCATATTCTCTTAGAAAATCATCCTAAATCTTAGTTAGACAATAAATAAATAAATTAATTATTTCAAAAACCTTTTTTTTTTTTAAATATTTAAGTACGTTTTTTGTGCTTTAGCGAATTCTTAATAGGATGCTATAAAAAAGGTATAATCAAGGACCAAGGTCTGAGGCTAAGAAATTTATCCTAACACATCAATGACAACTGGCTGAGAGAGAAAGAGAAAAAGAACGTCTTACCTCTTGCAACAGATGCCGTCGGTTGCGACCTCAGGTATTAGTCCTTGTGGTCCCGTAATAATTCTTTATCAATACAATAATTGATTGAGAAAGAAAAAACAAAGGAACTACCAAGACGGTGTCCCAATAGTAAATAAGAGAAGAAGAAAAGAAAAGGAAAGAGAAGAAAAGGAACAACTTCAGACACGGTGTGAACCGATTGTAAAGATGGGGGTAAAAATTAACACACAAGCTAGTCAACCCATACAATTTTATAGAAGGTCTAGGGTCACATGATTTATCCATTAGTATAAAAAACAATCACAAAGGGAAAGACGCTTTCGCATCCATCTCTCAAAACCCGAGGTCATTGAAGGTAGGAAAGATTTTCTTATACACTCCCGTCTCAAGAGAAAAAATAAATAAATAAAATAAATGAATAAATAAATAGTAAACAGTGAAGTTGTCTGAGTACATTTTAATACAAATAACTGTTAATTTTGGGTCCAAACACTCAAAATTCTAAATTTAGATTCCCGGGACATGGATCCAACTTGATAAATTGAACAAATCCAAGAAAAATAAGTTTTAAGGGGTCGAAGCAAAAACCCCCCCAAAAAACTGAACCTTCAGCCAATCCCTGGTCCAAACATTCCAAACCAACATAAAGTGTATTCAGACATAGGGCAAGCTTCGTAATCGGTTTTTGTCAAAATTTGACTGCCAAGCCGGCTGAACTGCTAGTAAATAAATAAAAATAAAGGATAAAGAGAAAAGGAAGAAAAAAAATGGAAGAGGTAAATAAATAATTACCTATTTTCTGAGAGTGGACTGTTAGTGAATTGAATGTAGGCAATTCCAACAGTACCAATTCTCACCCTCTGGGGGAACTTGCTGAATACCTACGCAGTTGAAATGGTACCATTGATTGCATTCATCACAGCATATCATTGGACTACCATTATCCGGTAGAACACATCCTGGGCAAATACATGCATGTTCAGCATCATTTAATAAATTATCCACCATCATATCATGGGATAATGAAGGATCCTGGTTGAGGCAACTTCCACACCGCCAACTCTCCTCTTCTGGTGGAGGTCGATATAGACCAACACAGGAAAAATGGTACCAGTCATCACAGCAGTCACAACATATCATGGCACTGCCATTGTCTGGTTCACCACAATCAGGGCAAATCCAACCAAGCTCTATGCCCTCTTCAATAGGGTCTTCAAGTACAGATGTACAGCCATTCAGATTGTCATCAGCATTCCCCATCAAGGAATCAAGTCCATCAATGGGTTCTTGAATAGACGACTCCAAGGGATAGAGGTGCTTCAGGGAATGAACTTGCAAGGAGCCATCTCCTCGTTTTATCTGAGCAGATCTCACCAATCCGTCATCTCCTGTAAATAGACGTGTGACCCTACCCAATGCCCAAAATGGTCGAGGTTTGTTAGGGAGTTTGATTGTGACTACATCTCCCACACAAACAACTGGTGAAGTCCCTCCTTGTTGTCTTTGAGCATGCTCTCTTATACTAAGCAGATAATCTTCGTACCAAATTTTCTTAAATCTTTTTAATGCATCATTCCTGCAATTTAAGGACTCTAAGAGTTGTTTCCGAGAAGGAGGTTCTAGTTGATAAATACCCTCCCCATCCATTCTCAAAATCAAACGAGGGTTTACTACAGGGCGTAAAAAGTGATTTGGACTTATTATTTCCAAACTTGAGTCAGATGAACTTCTGTAAGTCAAGGGACGGTCATTTATGGCATTTTGTACATCAGAAATAATTGTCAGGAGATCGAAATAATCATGACTAGCTCGTCCAATTAATTTATACAAGCAAGACTTGATGGTTTTAATCAGTCTTTCCCATACACCTCCATACCAAGGAGAGTGTACAGGGATCTTAACATGCTTGATTTGGCATGTCCCCAATTTCTCCCTGAATTCACTGGAAGCAATCACCTCATGAATCATGTCACATCCAGCCACAAATGACTTAGCATTGTCACTATAAATATGCGAAGGAATCCCATAAATATTTGAAAATCGAATCAAGGCCATTAGGAATGAGTGAACAGACATATCCTCAATCAGTTCTAGATGAACTGACTGTACCTCCAAACAAGTAAAGACCAGGATATACATCTTCACCCTCTCCCCACCTCTCAGAACCCACAGATGACCCGTATAGTCTACTCCTGTGTGCAAAAATGGTCTTATCATATTCACCCGATGTTTAGGTAAATCAGTCATTTTGGGGTAGGTAAATGGAATAGAGTTAAATTTCTGGCACAAAGAGCATCCTGATAAAATTCTCTTTACCGCCTGCCTACCCTGGGGTATCCAGTACCCAGATAACCTGACCTTATTCAAGGTAGCAGGAACACCCAGATGCTTACACTGGTGGTGACAGTCCAATATTATGAGATTAGTAAGATGGTGATCCTTAGCAATAAGCAAGGGATTAACTATTTCGTATTCATATACAGAGACCTTCCCAATTCTTCCCTTGGATCGAATTAATCCTTCCTTATCCAAAAAAAGGTTTAGACTTCCCACTCTCGGTGGTATTGACCTACCTGAAGGATTTTGTAAGTATTCTAATTCCTCCCAGAAGGATTGTTTCTGCATTACTTTAATCAAGTGTGTCCGAGCCATCTTACCAAAGTCGGAGTCTCTTTTCCTCAACCTATTAATAAACTTGAACACACATGTGGTGACATTTAATAGTTTAGACAATGAAGAATATCTATCATATTGCACAACTGGCTCCTCCTGGCTGTGCGAAACAGCACAAACCATCGAAGATACAATCTTTTTGCTTTCTGGGCTCAAACAACTCAAAGGATTTTCAGGCCAAGAAATCGGTTGGTCTCTTAGCCAAGACGGTCCAGATACCCAATATTCCAAATTGGCCCTCAGTTTAGAGGTAGGAATACCCCTGGTGATAAGGTCAGCGGGATTCTGTGCAGTAGGCACATATTTAAACTGAATGGCCACACCAAATTTAGACATCAATTCAGCCTCCCATTGACTAATGTCCTTCAATCTATTCATGGCAAAAACATTCTTGCTATTAGTCCGCCTTGTGACCAACCAGGATAATACTATTTGTGAATCAACTGCAAGAAATACCTTTTTGAAACTTACATTAGAATAGGCCTTCAACAAAGTCGGAAGGCACTTGATGGCCAAGAAGGCCGATAAAAGCTCCAGAGTTGGTAAACTCTTCGATTTAAGAGGCGCCACCTTTGCCTTGGAAAAAACCAGAGATGAAACCTTCCCCTGGACTGCATATGCTGCAAATCCATATGCCCTTTTGGATGCATCACAAAACAGAAATAATTCAGCTTCCCTCCCTTCGTCAAGGGTTTTTCTAGGGAAGGTAACAGAACCAAGTTCTGACAATTCATGAGCGATGACTGCCCATTTGGATTGAAGTTCACTTGGCACAATTTCATCCCACTCAAAACCTAATTTCCACAACTCACTAACAAGAGTACGTGCCTGTATAGATACCGGCAAACATAATGAGAGTGGATCGAATATCCTTGATGCTTCAGACAGTATATGCCTTTTAGTTGCTGCTTCAGGGTTACAATTATAGGAAGCAATATTGATGGTATCAGTAAGAGGATCGTAACGATAACCTAATACCTTCTCCCAAGGACAGCTGTGACTCACAAGAGTACCATCTCTCCTCATTAAATCGTGTAATTCTGTATGATTAGAATTGCAAGATTGGAGTATGAATCCTCCTTCTTGCAATCTTTCTACTGCTCGTGTATACAAGCCCGTTAACTCATCCAAGGAATTGCTCGTTTTAATCAGATTATCTACATAAAAATTAGACTGTAACATCCCAGTGCAATCATCCAAAGGATAACGCCCAGCATGAAATTTTAGTATGCAATTCAAGATGAATGGGCTTGCACTAAACCCAAATAAGATTGTTGTGTAACGATAACACATTAGCTTATTATTTTTTCGCAGAAAGAAACAAAATTTATTCTTATCAGATTCACTAGATAATCGAATCATCAAGAATGCCTTCTTGATGTCTGCTAAAAATACATACCTATTTGTTCGGAAAAGCAGAGTTAAATCAAGCATGTCCCCTGTTAAGTTGATCCCAGGATAAGCAGCATCATTTAGAGAGACAGAGTTCTTAGTTTTAAAAGAACAGTTAAAAACTGGTCGAATTTTAGTTGTAGTTGTATGCTCGTCTTTGAACACAGGTCTATGTGGAACCCACACATAATGCTTGTATTCCTGAGGGGAGCATTCTAGGGGTTCAATTATCCCTTCTCTTTCTTGGTCTTCAAAAACCTTAATATACTCCTCATATAAGTCCTTCTTCTTTAAATTGAATACTACTCTGTCCAGCACCTTAAGTGCTATATGATGGTTAGATTGAACCTGAGATAACTTGTCCTTATGCCAAGGCAATTTAACCAAATAATGACCATCTTTATAAACTATGTTTTGCATGAATTCTTCCATCTTTTGATTGTCATAGTCAGAAACCGATTCTATGTCAGGCAGTCCCAAGGATTCTAGACTAAACATCCATTCCAAGCCCCGATCCACAGTGCTT
Source organism: Euprymna scolopes (assembly GCF_053919585.1). Classification (NCBI taxonomy): domain Eukaryota; kingdom Metazoa; phylum Mollusca; class Cephalopoda; order Sepiida; family Sepiolidae; genus Euprymna; species Euprymna scolopes. The sequence goes on along the minus strand of NC_136486.1, from coordinate 123,110 downwards.
CCTTCAAAAATGTCGGCAAATGGATCCACATAGGTCGGAACAGGATTCACAATACTATTAACCAAAGAATCGTTACAATAGTACTGCCTGTCAATTTCATAGCTCAAGGCTCCCGGAGTTATAGCAATCTTACTGATTTGGTTCTCATGCAAAAAATGTTTTGTATTTCCTATGGGGATAATGCCAACGGATGTCTGCCAAGCCGCACCATTCATGCATCGTGTTATCTTCATGGGACGCATATATTGAATCAAATCAATTCCCATGAGACCCCACAATTGTACACTGCCACTCTCTATCTCTGCAGCAAAGGTATAATTCAGTTTTCTTAGGTTTTCCCAAACCAGAGGAAGGTCTGGTACTTTGTGAGACAGATTCAATTCGCAATCAATTAGAATAGGTAGTTGGGGGGCTACTCCTGGCAAGACCTCTACAACTGCTGTTAACTGCTTGAAAATGCGACGTTTTCTCCCCACAAAGGTCACAACGTCCATGGCCACCTCCTCCCACGAGTCTGGATCGCACTTCAGGTGCTGAAGAACCCTTTCAGAGAAATATGACCTCTGACTGCCTGAATCAATAAGGCAATTCAGAGAAACTGAGGAGGCTCCCCTTTTAATTGTGATGTTGACCATTGGCAGTAGGTTTTGAATGTCCCCAAGTTTTGTACTTATGCTAGTATTTATTTCTGTTTCCTCTAGTACAAATTGAGGACACATAGAAGCATAATGCCTCCGAGACCTACAATACCTGCAAGGGAATCTAAATCCCTTGACTCCTGGACAGGCTTTCTGATCATGGCTGGCAACTGTGCAGAACTCACATAATCCAAGTTGCCTACAGCGTTGCAGGCGCTCATTGTATGAGGGATAGGTAGTACACTGAGAACTAGTGTGTCCATTTCTTGCACAAAAATTGCAATAAGGAATCTTGTCTTCCAAGTCTAGGTCTGCGTGAAAACTTTGTAATGCAGAATTTTTAGGTGGGCTTCTCGTCCAAACAGCATTTGACCTTGGCTTAAACCGTGGAATCAGTTCTGTCTTAGGAGTTGAAATAGGTTTAATCCGGAGTAATGCTTTAATAACTTCGTGACTATACTGCAGTATGCAGTTCAAGCCAGGATATGGTGTGCTAGAGCCTCTAATGAGCTCTGCCTTTATCTCATCAGGGATCTTATCAAATAGGATATGAGCCACCAGACATCCACTTCCGGAGTCCTCAACTAAAAAATCATAACCATAGTCTGAATCTAACTCACCAAGTTCATACTGAACCTGGGAAAGATATTCCTTTAGTTGTTCGTAAGACTTGTCCACCTTAGGTGTAGACTGCACTATTCTTTTAAAAATTTCTTCCCTAATGGCTTCTCTGTCCCAGTATTCCTCTTTTAAAATATTTATGGCCACATCATAATTATGGTCATTTTCTGACAGGTGATGGATCAGATGAAATGGCCGACCTATCACATATGCCTTAAGGCATATGAGTTTTTCCTTCTTTGAGCTCACTCCAGATGTGCAAAACTCAAAACGGGTTAGGAAATCCCGCAGGGCAAATTTATTGGTTTTATCAACGCCAGTAAATGTTGGACATGTTATTTTAGGCTTCGCTAATTCAATGCCAGATTGAGCTGGGGAAGGTAGAGTGGGAGGAGTTGAGGTTAGTAAAGGGGAATGGATCTCTGGAACCGGTAAGGAAGCATCTAACTGCGACAATAATTTATTCGCCCTGGTTTTGTAAGTGAAACTGTCTGTCAAACAGCTCCTCATCTCAATCGATGGTGTCTCCTTCATTATTTTCTTGTCAATATGCAATAACTCTTGGAGCCACTGGAGAATGTCTCGTTTATGAAGTTCTAATACATTTCTCTCAAGAGGTTCAAGTCCACTAAGATTTTCTAGTGTTAAGTCTATCATCGTACGAGTGACTCTCTGATCTTCCAATAAGGATGACCGTGATGATTGTTCAACTTGTAAGGAATTCATTTTAATATAAAAAACAGTACCTGTTGCAATGTTTAGCGAATTCTTAATAGGATGCTATAAAAAAGGTATAATCAAGGACCAAGGTCTGAGGCTAAGAAATTTATCCTAACACATCAATGACAACTGGCTGAGAGAGAAAGAGAAAAAGAACGTCTTACCTCTTGCAACAGATGCCGTCGGTTGCGACCTCAGGTATTAGTCCTTGTGGTCCCGTAATAATTCTTTATCAATACAATAATTGATTGAGAAAGAAAAAACAAAGGAACTACCAAGACGGTGTCCCAATAGTAAATAAGAGAAGAAGAAAAGAAAAGGAAAGAGAAGAAAAGGAACAACTTCAGACACGGTGTGAACCGATTGTAAAGATGGGGGTAAAAATTAACACACAAGCTAGTCAACCCATACAATTTTATAGAAGGTCTAGGGTCACATGATTTATCCATTAGTATAAAAAACAATCACAAAGGGAAAGACGCTTTCGCATCCATCTCTCAAAACCCGAGGTCATTGAAGGTAGGAAAGATTTTCTTATAGTGCAAGACAAAAGATGTCACTTGTTAACTTTTTGGGAAAATTTAACATTTAAAATTTAATTAAAAATAGTAGAAAAAGTTTTACATTATTCTGTTTTCTATATGATAAAATTCAGGGTTTTATCTTTCTAGAAAAAGAAAAGTTACTCAGAAATAATGGATTTTAATAAATGTAATTTAGTTTTAAAAAACAACAACAACTTGATTTTGCGGCCATCACCGCTGTTTTCTCTACTAAACAAAGTAAAATAGACAAGACCCAAAAGAAATAACGACATAAAACTAATGAAGATATCTTTAAGATGAACGCTGTTTTCTCTATTAAACAAGATCTTGTTTAATAGAGAAAACAGCGTTCATCTTAAAGATATCTTCATTAGTTTTATGTCGTTATTTCTTTTGGGTCTTGTCTATTTTACTTTGTTTAGTAGAGAAAACAGCGGTGATTTTAAAGATATTTACATTAGCTTCATCAAGTGATTTTCCTTGATTCTAGTCTACTTTACTATGTTTAATAGAGAAATCAACGTTAATTTACTGATATTTTTATTAGTGTCATCGGTACTTGTACAGTTCAATCAAGACATGCAAAAATGAAAATATCGAAAAAAGAAAGTTATATTGTATGTATCCGTTTTGGACTGAAGATTTCCGAAAAAAATATTTCATTTAATTTGATTGAGTAGTTTTTTTTTGGGGGGGGGTTCTTATGTTCTTATGAGAGCGCGTTGAAGTCAGCCATTATGGAAATTTTTAACACGCCACGGAGAGATAACTCTAGTTAAAGCGCCGACACTCCCTACCCATCTTTAATACTAGCTTTTCTTCCTAAAAATCGAACATTTTGCTCGGTATCATAACAAATTGTTTTTTTGCTGTAAAAAAAAAAAAATTAAAAAAAAACTACTTGATGAAATTAAGTGAATTTTTTTTCTTCTGAGAACTTCCTTCCATGACGGATACGTGCAATATAACCTTTTTTGATATGTTTATTTTTTAATGTCTCGATTAAACTGTACAAGTACCGTGTCGTGTCATCAAGTTATTTCCGTTGATTATAGTGTATTTTTACCTTGCTTAATAGAGCATAAAGTGGTCATATAAAAGATATTTTCATTAGTTTCAAGATATTTCTCTTTTAATCTAGTCTATTTTTACCTTATTTAATAGAGAAAGCGGTGATTTTAAAGATATTTACGTTAGTTTCATCTAGATATTTATGTTAGTTCTAATCTATCTTAACCTTGTTTAATAGAGAAAACAGCGTTGATTTTAAACATATTTACATTAGTTTCATGTAGGTAGTCCCGTTTGTCATGCTGTGTTGTGCATGGAAGTGTAAAGAATAAGACTGGAACACGCGTGTTTGGTTGGTAAGAAGGGAACTGAAACGAAAGAGCAGCGCTATCATTAGATCTCCCTTTCTCTGAAAACAATGACTTAGATATGTAAAGCAAAACAAAGAAAATGGAAAAGCTGGTTCAGGGTAAACTGCCTGAACAGCTACAGCGAAGCAGGGGGTTATTCTGCCCCATGAGATGCTTGCTGGGAGGTTATGAGTGTTTGCTCATCATTTTTGATGGTGGTCGTACCACCTTACAACTACGGGTACGTTTTTGAGTGTCATTTGGTATGCTTGGGGATGCACACATAAGTGGATCCACAGACGTCGCACATTTTTGTGGAGCTGTGTTGGGGAGGTCTTGCGGCATTTGTGGGGTAGGCGTCACTGGAATACTTCTTATGTGTTGTTGGTTTCTTCGCAGCACATGCCCATTGACATTCTCCAGGAGATAGGAGCGGTGACCATCTACCTGGGATACTACAGTCGCTGGGTCCCAGCTTCCAGACACAGGATTCTGTACCCTTACCCATTGACCATGGTATAGGAGTGGTAGATCTTCCTTAAGTGCATGTCGGTCAAAATACCTCTTTTGGTTCTGCTGGCGTTGTTGGAATGCGCTGTATATCTGATCCTGATCATGGTTGTCGTTTCTGATATTGGTTATCAGTGGAGATTGGATTCGTCTACCAATGAGTAGTTGTGCAGGGCTTGGTATGACACTTGAAATTGGGGTGTAGCGCCAGTGCAGCAGTGCGATCTCAGGAGTTGTTCGCGACTGTTTGGCTTTCTTGAGAATATTCTTGATAGTCCTTATTTGACGTTCTATGAAACCATTCCCTTGTGGTCTCCGAGGTGACATGGTCTCATGATGGAAGACCCATTCTTTGGTGAATTCGTGGTAGAGATGACTTGAAAATTATGGTCCGTTATCGCTGACTATCTTGGATGTTGTGCCAAACTCTGAGAAGATTTGGCGTGTGATGTTCACTATGGCACTGCTTGGTGAATGATCACGTAGGCGTTTGACTATAGGATTGATAATAGTCAGCTATGATCAACCATTAACTTCCGTGGAGATCAAACAGGTCTGTGCCAACTATGTCCCATGGCTTTGTTGAGATGTGATGTTACATTAGTGGCTCTTTCATGACTTCGTGAACTGTTCAATGTCTTTATGTTTACCCAATGAACAGTGTCCTTGGCAAGGATCATTGTTTTCTCTTGTCCTAAATGAGCAGCATGTAGTTGTTCTAATATGTCTTTTTGAAGTGTCTGGGGATGACGATTTGTTGTCCTTTGAGGATAAGACCATCATCAATTGAGAGCTGATCTCTTAGGCCTCAGAACACTCTAATATTAGTGGGCAGCTACTTGATTGTCTCTAGGCATCCCGTGATGATGGTTTCTATCATCTGGTTAAGCAGAGGATCAGCTGTCGTACATTGTCTTAGCTGTTCGATGTAATTAGTGGAAAAACGAACTGTATCAACCCGGACATCAAGTTCGATAGGGTCCGCATTACAAGGTGGTGGTAGGTGCGATAATCCATCAGCCAAGATGTTGTCAGATCCCTTGTTATATGTGAGCCTGAAGTTGTATCCTTGGAGTTTTATTAGCATTCTTTGCAGACATGCCGGGGCCGAGGTGAGCGGTTTGTCGATGATCATAGTGAGGGGTTTTTGGTCAGTGACGACTTGAAAATGGTGGCTCCAGAGGTATGTGTGGAACCTCTGTGTGCCAAACACGATGGCGAGTAGCTCACGTTTGATACATGCGTATCTCTGTTCTGTCTGTGTGAGGCTCTTGCTAGCATATGTGACAGACGATAGATTGCCCTCCTCATCTGGTTGTAGCAGAGCTGCACCGCTTCCATATAAACTCGCATAACATTGCATGTATATTGGTTTTTTAGGATCAAAATAGTGGAGCAGGGACGTTTCAGATACTTCACTTTTTATCATTTTGAAAGCTTCCTGATGGTGTGGTTCCCACTGGAAAGCAGAGTCCTTGCGTGATAGGTTACACAACACTGCTGTCTTGGAACTGAAGTCCTTGACAAAATCAGACAGGTATGTCATCATACCCAGGAATTGTTGTAGTTCCGTCTTGTTATGTGGTTCAGGCATTTTCTGTAGGTCACGTAACTTCGCCGGGTCTGGTTTTAGTCCGGTGTCTGTGTACAGATTTCCAAAAAAAGCATATTTCACGGCATTTGATCTTGCACTTCTCCAAGCTCAAGGTAAGGCCTTCTTCGGTAACGACCTCCATGAAACGTCTTAGGTTTTCGTCATGTTCCTGCTCTGTCGACCCATATATGGTGATATCGTCAGCTATACCACAAGCACCAGTGCATTTCTCGAGTATTGTGTCCATCTCGAGTTGGTAGATGTCCTGACTGACACACAAACCGAATGGCAGTCGTTCAAAACAATACCTTCCAAATGGTGTTTGGAAAGTTGTTAGTGGCTGACTTTCAGGGTCGAGCTTTATAGACCAGTACCCAGACTTAGCGTCCAACTTTGAGAAGAATTTTGCTCCTGCAAATCGGTGGTTGAGCTCCTCGACAGTTAAATTTGGTCGTATGGTCGTATGGGAGCTTTGTTTAGCGCTCGTGGGTCTAAGCAAATCTTAATTGTATTGTCACGTTTGGTGAAATAAGTGAGAGAGCTTACCCAGTTTGTGGGTTCCTTGATGCGGTGAATGACTCCTTGCGATTCCATCTTATCGAGTTTCGATTTGATTTTTCTGTGCATGGCTATAGGTGTTCTTCTCGGTGGGTTTATGTGGCATGGTACATTGGGGTTGACAACAAGCTTGTGATTGTTCCGAAATTCACCAATACGGTCAAATCTCTCAGGTATAGATGCATTAGGTCAGCTACACTATTGATGAGTTGGTGCTGGGCTGAGATGGCACAGTTCATTGTCACTACCCTAAGAGCCACTGATGTTGGCATGCCCAATATGGCTGCTCCTGGTACATCAACCACATAGAATTGGGTATCCAGAGCCATGGGGAGTTTTTATACTTGCACCTAAAAGTTGTACTGCCATAACAGTTTATCCTAGTATGTAGGCTATTAACAGACATTGTGTTGAGGTGAGTGATCCGGGCATTGGGTTTCCAGCTTGGTCTATACTGCTAGCGTACATGTTGCGGAATATACGGATAGCCAATGTATTTGCTTGTGCCCCTGTATCTACTTTCAGGTTCAAGGTATGAGTGCCTAGGTGGTCCTTTAGCTTGATGCTTAGATCAACAAATGCCTCATTCTGAGGATCTTTCATGTTTGCTGACTTTCCGTTGTTAGTTGTGATGGAACTAAAGGTGAGGTTCTCCATTGCTGTGCCTATGTCGGTCATGGCTTGGTCATCGTGTTTGGCGACGCTGTTTATTTTTGTGCCAAACTCGTATTGTTGGTTATTACTGTTATTCCAGGACCTTCCTTGTCTCTTGGTTTTGTGCTTCCCTGAGATGCAAACTGTAGCCCAGTGACATGTTTTGCCACATGTTTTGGAAGGGCAGTGTTCTTTGCGAAAACGGTTACTGCGTCCACAATTTTTGCAGGTTTGTCCGCATTTTCGGTCAATCCCTTGCCACTGGTGTGTACCAGGGCTTATTGCGGCTATCTGTGGTGATTCCTGTAACTGGTGGAGCTGGTTGACATAAACTGCTGAAGGAAAACTGCTTCTGTGGTACCAGTATTCAAGAATTCTGGCGAAAGAACTGACCCATTAAATTATCGCCCTATTAGCCTCCTCCCACTTTTTGCCAAAATATTTGAGACCTTAATTAACCATGCTCTAGTCCAGCACCTTACAGATGCTAAACTTCTGACCGACCAACAACATGGATTTAGACAAGCCCGTTCCACGGCAGACATCCTCACTGTAATCTCTGAACGCATATACCATTCACTGGACAAAGCGGGAGAGGGCAGAGCGGTAGCTCTAGATATATCTAAGGCTTTTGACAGGGTATGGCATGAGGGTCTCCTCAGGAAGATTAGATCTTACGGTATCACTGGTAGAATACTTAACATAATTAATTCCTTCTTAGATAAGAGAAAAATCCAGGTTGTCCTCGACGGTCGTACATCTAAACAATATGATATAAATGCGGGAGTGCCCCAGGGATCTATCCTTGGACCTCTGCTGTTCCTGATATTCATAAATGACCTCCCCGACAAAATTGCCTCTGAGATGGGTATATATACTGATGACACCACACTCTATAGCAGGCACGACAGGAAAACAAATGAACATATATCTAAAGTAATGGCAGAAACACTAGAGGATGACCTCCAATCAGTAGTGGAATGGGGACAAAAATGGATGGTCATGTTCAATGCCGCTAAGACAAAACTGGTTTCATTCAATAATTACAAGAAACCTTCTCTACCACCTATAGCAATGGCCAACGACTCTTTATCTGAGAGTACGTCTTTCAAGCTCCTTGGCCTAACGTTCACAGGAAACATGAGTTGGAACAATTACATCAAGGGCATTGCCAGGGCCGCTGCGAGGAAGGTGGGCTCTCTCTACCGTGCTAGAAAACTTCTAACACCCGAAAGTATCCTGTACCTCTATAAGGCCACCATTCGCCCATGTATGGAGTATTGCTGTCATATTTGGGCGGGCTGGTGCATCGGCTACTAGTCTCTCGCTCCTTGACAGGGTTCAAAAGAGAGTCGCAAATCTGATAGGCCCTAAACTGGCATCTAAGCTTCAGCCTCTGTCCCATCGTCGAAACGTTGCATCCCTCTGCCTGTTCTACAAGTATTATAATGGTGAATGCTCTGATGAACTGCAAGCACTTGTGCCCCCACGACGTGAACACCCTCGACAGACCCAACAAGCTGCAAAATCCCACCCCCACACTGTAGAGATCCCTAGATGTAAAAGATCTTTCTACTCTAGTAGTTTTTTCCCCAGAACTGCTAGACTTTGGAATTCCATTCCCGGTCACTGCTTCCCCAACTGTACTGACATGCATAAGTTCAAGTGCAACGTAAACCAACATCTTGCTGCCCTAATCCCTACATAGTACCCCAGTAGATGTTTCCCCTGATAGTAGCTCCCTACACCAAAGTGGCAATGTGCCTTGTTTGGGGTGAAAATGTAATAAAAAAAATTTAAAAAAAAAAAAAAGCCTCGTGTGAACGGGCTAATCTAAAAGCTTCTTCGATTTTGTAACCCTTCGGTTTGTTTAACAGTTCCTTTTGCAGTTCGGGTATTGGTGGCAATTAGTAACTCGATGAGGCATTCGTTTAATTCGTCGGCACTGAAATCACATTTCTTTGCCAACAGTCGACATCTGTTGATGAAGATGTCTGTTGTTTCATTTGGTCTCTGCTGGTATTTTCCGAGTTCCAATCTACAAACGTGGTGATTTGTAGCCGGTTCTAGCTGCTCCAAAAATGCAGCAAATATTATTTGCGGATCTTGCGATCATCATTCGACATCGACCAACTATTATACTGGCATAAGCCTTCTTCGCCGGTCGCGAGAAGTATTAGAGGGACTTTATCCTCGTGTTTCGTTACTTTGACGGTGAAGTAAAATTTCATTCGTTGTCAAAATAGTTTGAATGATTCGGTAATACATGTCGAGCCCCAATCAAAACTAGGGACTTGTAAGGAAATTGTGGCCATTGCGGTAAGAAAGTGTGAAGAAAAAAAGGTACAGACAATTTGTGTGGCGTGGGAGGTTAGAGAAAAATTCGTTCGGCGTGGGAAAGATAAAAAAAATCGTTTTTTTTACTTACTCGCTGTTTTACCTTTCTTTTTTTTTTTTTTTTAATTGTCTGTGACGTTATAAGATTGTGTGTTGTATGATAATACCGCTTGCCACCATGTCATGCTGTGTTGTGCATGGATGTGTAAGAATAAGACTGGAACACGTGTGTTTGGTTGGTAAGAAGGGAACAGAAACGAAAGAGCAGCGCTATCATTACAAGATTGTAGGCTATTTTTACTAGGTTTAGAGAATAAAGTGATGATATTAAAGATATATTCATTAGTTTCATATAGTTACTAATGTTATAATTAAGACAAGCGTATGGTAGCAAGAAAAACGTGAACACGGAGATTGTGTATATACATATATATGCATATATTTATTCTCGACAAACGAGATGTTAGAAAAAAAAAAGAAAAAGAAAGGATCGTTAGTATTTACTCGAAGTTGACTGGGACGACGATAAGGTATCGGCTGTGGCGTCGTGGTGAGAAGAGAGGTGGTTGAATGTTTGACTCTTGCGTCGGTGAAAATAGCAGTCGTGGCGATGGTGGAGACGACGTAGGCGACGATTAAGACGGCGTCGAAGACGGCGGAGGAAGCAGCGAACGCGAAGCGTGATGTGTTTGACTGGTCGGTCTGTCTAAAACTGCCGATTTGAACATGCTGCCCCTTTTTTATATCGAGGCGCGATGAAAAAGTGGCTCGAGAAAGCCTGTGTTTAATTTAGGCGGGAGGCATTGTTATTGGCCGAAAAATATAAATGTTATTTTCCCAATGTCTGCGGAATTGCGCGTAAATCGTCTGAGATTTGTATTTCTGTTTTATAACAAAGCTCCCCCAGATCTCAGACAGATTTACAATTTGTGAGTGTGTTTAGTAGTGTAGTGTTTAGATCATGACAAAGTCCCTGAAGCGGGTGGGGAGGTTCCCTCTTGTTGTTCTCACCGGGGGTAGGGTTGAGATAGTGTTATTGTCGTGTGGTGATGATGTTGAGGGATTCATGTTTTGATTTTGTGGGGGGGTTATTTGGAAAATGTTGTGTGGCGTGAAGCTGGTTGGTGTTGCAAGGTGGGGGCAGGGGGTTTGTTTTGCACAAATGCGGTGGGCGAGGGGCCAAGCATCTGATATGTGCGCGGTGGATCCAGGCTGTATCGCCCTTTTCATTTTGCACCTGAGACATCATGTCATTTGTTTTTATGATTGTGAAGTCACCTACCCATGGTAGATTAGATGATTGTGCCGTTGCTGATTGTGGCCGATGGAGTAAAACTTTATCACCTACTTGTATCGGGTCTCGACAGGTAAGGTGATGGGTGCCTTTCTCAAGTTTGTGATCGGCCTCGTCGTTGGCCAGGGTGACATGGTGGTGGACCCATCTTAGCAAAGCGTTGATTTGCATGCCATATGCTCCCGGGTCGTCACTTTTAATTTGTTTATTATGAAGCGTAGGCAAACCAATGTTGAGGTGACGACCGGTGATTGCATAATGAGGGGAGACACCGGTAGCGCTATTAGTCGTGGCGTTCATGGATGAGACTACCGATTCGAGGACGTCAGTCCATTCACAATTCCTCTCCTCGCATAGCATGTATAGGGCATTTTTCATTGTCCGATGTTGCCGCTCGATGTTCCCCGAGCTTTGTGGACGCCAGGGGCAGTGGAGCTCCTGTGTGATGGACAGCTGGTCACAGAATTGTCTATAGACTTCTCCCATGAAGTGTGTGCCCCGATCAGAGGAAACTATTCTTGGAATTTCCCTGTGCCGAAGAAAAAACTGAAACAGCCCGCGGGCCGCGTCAATGGCATGGTCCCTTGCACATGGTATCGCCGTGAAATACCGACTAAAGCTGTCCAAAATCGTCAGTATGTACCGTTTTCCTTTCGAATTCGGCATTGTTACAAAGTCGATAAAGACCAGCTCGAATGGTCTTTTTCCACGTTTGCACTGACCCATCGGCCAGTGGGTGCGTTTACCATAGTTCCCTTTGCATTTTGCGCAGGTTTCGCAAGAGTCGACATAGGCCTTAATGTCGCGGTTCTCGAACTCCCACCAGTATCCGGACAAGAGTTCTCGCATGCGAGTGATGCCTGAGTGGTTGCTGCCCTCGTGGGCCTGGAAGAGGTATCTGGGACGAAGTTTATATGGCACAACCAGTTTGGGGGAGTTATTGCTGTCCCTCATCATCAGCACGGTGGTACCCGGTTCCAGAAAAAAATTGTTGGAAGTGCTGTTTGAAGAGCGTAGCTCGGTGATCGCTAGGATCAAAATGTGGTTCACTGGGGTTGGTTGACTGGAGGGCACTGATGATCTTTGCTAATGTTTCATCCTTCTGTTGTTCGTTTGCAATGCCTAGGTGGTTGCAGATTTTCTCCGTAGGGATGGGAGATGAGTGGTATGCAAAGAATGCATTGCTGATATGTTATTGGGTGTGGGCGTCCCATGTTGTGTGTGTCTTGGGAATGAGTTGTAGACTGTGTGAGTCGTTGAGGCACCAAGATGGGATGTATATGCGTAAGGTTGATCCACTTAACTCGAAAATCTGGCCTGCTGGGGTCGGGTCGTGTGGAGTTTTGATTTTTCTTTGTCCATTACCTCTGCTGAGCATGTCGGCCCAAATGTTGGATTCACCCTCGATGTATTCCAGGACAAATTTATAGCATGAAATTTCTTCCTGCCATCTTCGTATTTTGGCGTTATTGAATTCTCGTTGATCCAAATATGTTAGTGATCGATGGTCGGTGAAGAGAACAAAAGGGCGGCTTCGGAGAAAATAATCGAATTTGATTATCGCCCACTTGACAGCGTAGGCCTCCCATTCCGTCGTGGACCAGTTCTGTTCTGTGGGGTTAAAAGTATGGGAGGCAACAGCGACGATATTTTTCTTCCCGTTGTCAGTCTCTTGCATTAGTATCGCACCACATGCCACGTCGCTAGCGTCGGTGGTGAGTGTAAACAGCTTGGAAAAATCCGGAAATGAAATGATGGGTGGTGAAGAGAGTCGTTCTTTAATTTTTTTGAAGGCTTTGTCGGCGCTCTCTGTCCATATGAAGGGTTTATTGATCTTGTTGAGATCATGTATGGGAGACATGAGTTTTGAGAATGTGCCCGACCTGATTTGTTCCTGCAGGCGCGTCTCAAGGAACTGTCTGATCCATACCAGTCGGCCGATGAGGCTTTGTAGCTCCTTCTTTGATGTTGGGGGTTTCATTTCTCGGATAGCTCGAACGTATTCGGGGTCAGGCTTGAAGCCTTCCTTGGTTATAATGCGACCCAGGAATTTTGCCTCGGTTGTGAGGAATGAGCACTTGTCAGGGTTTAGTTTGAGTCCAAAATTTCGGAGGGTGGTGAAAAGTTGTTCTAGAGCGAGTAAGTATTCGTCAAAAGTTCTTGCGTGAACCAAATTGTCGTCGATGTAGGACGAGATGTTATCACACGACGTGACTGTAGCCAGAGCTTCTGCTACACAGCGGGAAAAGATCTGTCCGGCCGAAGTAAGACCGAAAGCCAAACGAGTGTATTGGTAGCACTGGTCTTTCGACGTGAATGCGGTTTTGTGTTGGTCTTGCTGATCGATTTCGATTTGCCAATATCCACTGCGTAGATCTAGGGAAGCAAAGTATGTGTTGCCTTTGCCGATCTTGTTGAATAACTGGTCAATTCTCGGTATTGGATAAGGGTCTAGATCGACCAAGACTTTGTTCAGTGTCCTTTTGAAATTGGCTACTACGTGGACCGAACCGTTTTTCTTGTGCACGGCGAACACTGGGCTATTGAAGCCTTTGGGGTCGGTGCATTTTTCAATGACGCCTTCATTTGCCATGCGATTGATTTCCGCGTCAACATCCGCTTCTAAGGCCTGGGCGATCGATTGTTGCTTTTGACTGCGGGACTGACCGTTGGTTGGTATGCAGACGGGTCGGATGAATGTCCCCTTTTCGCTGTTATTTGTACCAATGATGCCTGCATACCTAATGAGTAGGTCAGCTGTAGCCCCCAATTCGTCACGACGAGGGTGGCTTGGTAATGAAAGTCCAGTATTTTGCTTAAGCCAGGTAAGTTTTTCCTCTAGTGTCCGGTTGTTGGGCTGGAGTTTCGTAGTTAAGTGACTTCGGAAGACAGCGGTTTGGGGTTCAAATGCCGAAATGTGGGTTAACGAAGCCGGCGGTGTGATGGGCGCTGAGTGTGTTAGGTGTCCTGAGGGAAGTATACATCTGAATTCTACGGTAGAGTTCTGGTTGTCAATTACGTATAAGTTGAGCGTGTTATGGCGCAGGATATTTTGGCCAATCAGAATTGGAGTGTTTTGGGTTGTTACGAGTACGTTCACCCCTCTAAAAGTGGGGGAGTCAAAACTGTCAATAGTGACGTCACTGGTTAATTCGCCGAAGGTGGTGATGCTGCCGTTGATGCCTTTCACTCGAACGTCAGTGTGGGCAATGTGTTTCTTAGCTTCTTTCGGAAGCTGACATAAAGGGATGATGCATGTAGAGCATCCCGAGTCTAGCATCGCGATGGCAGAGAAATAAATATCTTCGATTCTGAAAACAGACTGGACGAGTAGCGACTGGTGGTCAGGTCCTTGATGATTGAACATGTGATGGTTGATGTGGGGGTAGGGTGAACGAGCCATCACATCTCGTCCTGCCCGAAGTGAAAATCCTGGAGGTTTGTGGATTGTTGCGGCGATGTAGGTCTATCGGCTGATGGGTCGTCATCTGTCGTGGCGACGTGGGCTTGAGCTTGGGTATGAGGTGGGTGACGAAATGGGCAGTTACGCCTACGGAAGCAGGGTCGACCTCCGAGGTAATTCTGACACAGTGGCGGTCTATGCTGGCGCTTCTTGTGGTATTGAGGGCGGTCCTGTCTTTGTTGTTGGTTGGTTGGGCCGGTTTGTTGAGGGTGTGGCTGCCTACTAGATCGGGGTGATAGGTTCGACTTGGGTGGCGCATTCTCCCGATTTGACTGCCATGGTCTTTGAGTGTAAAATGATTCCTGGGCAGTCGCGTGTGTGAGATCAGATTTTATACCGCGATCGAGGTACCTTTGGGCCTCGCAAGCTATACCGATCGCGTTGTAGTGGGAGTCCATAGTTTTGACCAAGTGGGGGTAAAGACTTGGGTTCCAAGCCTTCACCTTCTCGCTCATCAGCATCGCGCCTATGATGGAAACAAGGCCGTCCACTGTTAGTTCGGTGTTTTTATCTTTTTTAAACTTGTTTTTAATGTGGACGGCCGCATCTCTGAGGGTACTTTCTAGGCGAGATGCGAAGTCCGGTAGTCTCTTGCCATCCAGTCGCTCCAGGTCCCAGGCACGGCTAAGGTGTTGAAAATTCGTCATTTGGCTGCCGTGTGCTGCCTGTAGGTAGTCTTTCAACGTGTTGAACGTGGATGTGCCAGCCTTCGAATCGACCATTTGTTGAAAGATTCCCTGGTCGAGGAGATCCTTCGCAGATTTGACAAACTCGCCCTCTAGACTGGGGTAGTTGTCTAATTTCGGTGCGACGTGGATGGCGTAAGCCTTGGACAGCGCTGTGATAAACTGGTTGACATCGTTACTCGGTCGGAAGGACTTTTGCTGCCTCATAATGTCCCGTATCGTCTGTTGCCGTATAACCAGACTGTAGTCGCCTTCCGATCGGTTTGTGTGGGATGTTGTTGAGGTTGATAGCCTCATAGCCGACAGCATTTCGTCGATGTCCTCCTGTAACTCGCGGAGGGTATGTTCCGATGGTTGTGTGTCTCTGGTTTTTATGTTGAACATCAGTGCTTTCTGTTCCCGGATAAGGGTAAAAAGTTCAGCTCGTGTGAAGTCTGAATGTTTGTTCATATTTTCCTTGCTGCACGCTCTGACACCAATGTTATAATTAAGACAAGCGTATGGTAGCAAGAAAAACGTGAACACGGAGATTGTGTATATACATATATATGCATATATTTATTCTCGACAAACGAGATGTAAATGACAAAGTTCTCTCTGATTCTCTCTCCTCTGATCTCGAGCGCGTGGTTCAGTGGGGGAAGATGTGGCTGGTTACCTTTATTGCATCCAAAACCAAACTGCTATCCTTACATCATCAACGCTCTGATCCCCATCTGGCATCAATTGTGATGGATGGCTCTCGTCTGGGTGAGGCCCCGTGTTTTGACAAGCTTCTGGGTTTGACCTTTACTCCTGATCTGAAATGGAACACGTACATCAAGTCTGTTGCCAAGGTCGCTGGAAAGATGGTGGGATCCTTCTACCGCTCCAGAAGATATCTCACTACGGATGCAATTCTCTATCTATATAAAAGCCAAGTACGTCCAAGGATGGAATACTGTTGCCATATCTGGGCAGGAGCTGCTAAAAACAGCCTATCCTGCCTTGACAGAGTACAAAATAGACTTCGTGGCTTAGTGGGGGATGCCCTTTTCTCTACCCTGCAACCTCTCTCCCACAGAAGAGACGTTGCGAGCCTGTCCTTGTTTTATCGTTATTTCCATGGCAGATGCTCGTCTGAACTCCAATCTCTGGTCCCCCCTCGCCAATCTTTCACAAAAAACACCCGTCTAGCTGAATCCACTGTGAAAAATTTCCCCCACTCTCTATCTGTGCCTAAATCAAAACGCAGATTCCATGAACAAAGCTTCTTTCTTAGAACTGCACGCCTGTGGAACTCTGTTCCGTCTGCCTGCTTCCCTCCGGACTACAACTTGGATGTCTTCAAGTCCAATGTTAACAAATTCCTAATGAACCACCCCCTTAAGTAAACATTTCAGCAAATCTCCTCACTAACGTAATGTACTTGCAATAACCCTTATCCCTGAGTGGCTTCCGGGCCTTGATAAGTGGTGATCACTGTGTAAAAAAAACAAAAAAAAAAAAAAAAAAAAAAAAGATGTTAGAAGAAAAAGAAAAAGAAAGGATCGTTAGTATTTACTCAAAGTTGACTGGGACGACGATAAGGTATCGGCTGTGGCGTCGTGGTGAGAAGAGAGGTGGTCGAATGTTTGACTCGTGCGTCGGTGAAAATAGCAGTCGTGGCGACGGTGGAGACGACGGAGGCGACGATGAAGACGGCGGAGGAAGCAGCGAACGCGAAGCGTGATGTGTTTGACTGGTCGGTCTGTCTAAAACTGCCGATTTGAACATGCTGCCCCTTTTTTATATCGAGGCGCGATGAAAAAGTGTCTCGAGAAAGCCTGTGTTTAATTTAGGCGGGAGGCATTGTTATTGGCCGAAAAATATAAATGTTATTTTCCCAATGTCTGCGGAATTGCGCGTAAATCGTCTGAGATTTGTATTTCTGTTTTATAACACTAAAATTGATTCTAGTATATAGTTCCCCTGTTTAATAGAGAAAACAGCGGTGAGTTTAAAGATATTTACATTAGTTTCATCTCGTTATTTACCCTGAGTCTAGTCTATTTTTATCTTGTTTCATAGAGAGCATAAAGTAATTATGTTAAAGATATATTCATTAGTTTCATCTAGTTACTTCCCTTGATTCTAGTTTATTTTTACCTTATTTAATTCAGTGGTTATATGAAAGATATTTTTATCAGTTTTATCAAGTTAGTTCCCTTGATTTTAGTTTATTTTTTTCATTGGTAATTTTAAAGATATTTTTATTAGTTTCATCAAGTTATTTCTTTTGATCTAGCGTATTTTTATTTTCTTTCATAGAGAACAGTTATTTTAAAGATATTTTCGTTTGTTTCATCAAGGAATTTTCCTTCTTTCTAGTCTATTCTTACATTGTTTAATGGAAAAAACAGAGGTGATTTTGAAGATATTTACATTAGTTTCATCTAGTTATTTCCCGTGGTTCTAATCTATTTTTGCCTTTTTAATAGAGAAAGCAGTGGTTATTTTAAAAATATTTTCACAAATTTGATCCAGTTATTGCCCTTGTTTCTAATTAATTTTTATTTTGTGTAATAGAGAAAACAGCAGTGATTTTCAAGATAATTACATTAGTTTATCTAGTTATCTCCCTTAGTTCTAATCTTTTTTTATTTCGTTTATTTGAGAAAACAGCGGTTATTTTAATGATATACTAATTAGTGTCATTAAGTTTTATTAATTCTAGTGTATTTTTACCTTGTGTAATAAAGAAGACAGTGGTGACTTTAAAGACGTACCTTAGTTTTGTTAGTTATTTCCCTTGATTCTAGTCAATGTATACTATGTTAAATAGAAAATGAGCGAGGATTTTACAAATATTTACAGTTGTTTCATCTAGTTATTTCCCTTAGTTCTAGCCTATTTTTACCTTGTCTAATCAGCGTAAATTTTGAAGATATTTTTATTAGTTTCATCGAGTTAGCAAATCCCACTCTTCCCAATGGTTTACTTCTACTTGTGCAGCTGCCATTATGCAGAGGCAACATGCATACAGCAGATTTATCCGGCATAAGTCCAGAACAAACAGACAAAAGTTTATAGAAGCTAGGGTAATAGTAAGAAAGAAGTAGCGACAGCTAAGAGAGAATATACCGAAGCCACCAGAAAATGCATCGAAGCACAGAAATTAGGAACTCTGGATTTCTGGACAATCTATGACAGTGTAGTAAATAATAAGCAATCAATAATTTCCCCACTATCCAACAATCACGAGGTTGTTTGCAGAACAATCGAGAAAGCTAACATGCTTTGCCTCAAACTTTACTTTGAACCCAGCAAACCACTCCCTCCCTGATTTTCCTTTGCAGACAGAAACCACACTAGATGATCTGTAAATCACCCCTTCTTAAGTACATGATATTATATAAAAAAAAAAAACCTAGACACCTCAAAAGCATGTGGCCCTGATCTCATCCCAGCTGTTCTATTAAAAAATGCTTTGCTGAAGTTGCTCCAGTCCTCTCCAAACTCTATAAAAATGCCTTAGCGAATCATGCTTTCCTGACTGCTAGAAACTGCTTCTGTGGTACCAGTTTACAAGAATTCTGGCGAAAGAACTGACCCATTAAATCATGGCCCCATTAGCTTTCTTCCTATTTTTACCAACATATGTGAGTCCATAATTAATAAAGCTCTAGTTCACCACCTTAGAGTTTTTAAACTTCTGTCTGACTATCAATAAGGATTTAGGCAAGACAGTTATACTGCTAATATTCTAATTGTAATCTCTGAACGTATATACCATGCTCAGTATAAGGCGAGGGAGGGGAGGGCAGTAGCACTAGATATATCTAAGGCTTTTGGCAGGGTATGACACGACGGTCTTCTCATGAACATCAAATCCTATGGTACTACTGGACAAATACTCGACATAATTGAATCCTTCCTAAATAAGAGAAGAATCCAGGTTGTTCTCGATGGTCGTACATCTAAACAATGATTTGAACGTCGATCCTTGGACCTTTATTATTCCTGATATTCGGAAATGACCTCCCTGATAAAATAGTCTCTTAAATGGGTATATTTGCTGACGACACCACGCTCTATAACAGGCATGAGGGTAAAACGAATGAACTTGTATCCAAGGCAAGGGTGGAAACCCTAGAAAAAGACCTCCAGTCTGTAGTAGAAAGGGGCCAAATATGGATAGTAACGTTCAATGCTACCAAGATTAAGCTCGTTTCCTTTAATAATTACAAGAAACCTTCTCACCCATCAATAGCTATGGCCAAAGATATATTACTTGAAAGTACTTCATTCAAACTTCTTCGTTTAACGTTGGAACAGATACATCGAGGGCATTGCCAAGGCTGCTGTGAAAAAGATGAGCTCTCTCTCTACTGTGCTAGAAAGTTACTTACGCCTGAAAGATGCACTGAGACTAAAGCTGCTTTCAGGACTGCCAGCAACCACTGTAAAAGAGTAATAAAAAAATCCAAGAGAGCTATATGCCCAGTCTGTTAAATCCAAGGTAGCTGATCAGCGGCTTGGTTCCCACCAGTTTTGGCAAATAACAAATAGGATCCTGAACAGAAGTGTGCGTTCTATCCCAACCATTATCAATGGACCAGAGGTCATCTCGTCAGCGTCAGACAAGGCCAAACTATTTGCCAAGAACTTTGCAGCTAATTCTATCCTATGCGACGAAGGCCATCAACTCCCCATATTTCCTCCTATAACACAGAACAAGCTAGGTAACATACAAATATCCGTGCCTGAGGTCGCCAAGCTAATCCAGAACCTAGATTCCAGTAAAGCAACTGGCCCTGATGGCATTCCAATTATAGTGTTTAAAAAGCTTCAACCAGAACTTGCTCCCATACTTACGAAACTATTTAAGCGCTGCCTTAAGGAGAAGTGCTTTCCGACTCCCTGGAAGACCTCATCAGTTTGCCCTGTATTTAAGAATTCAGGTGATAAGTCATCTCCCTCTCAGTACAGACCAATAAGTCTCCTGTGTGTTAAGAGTAAGTTGCTGGAATCCATATTAAATAGAGAAATAGTCAACCACCTCAGCAGGAATAACCTTCTTAGTGACACACAGTATGGTTTCCGCTCTGCAAGATCTACCGCAGATGTGCTGACGGTTATATCCCACAGGATTAGTGAATCTCTTGACAAAGGCTTCCTTTCTAGGGCAATTGCTGTTGACATATCAAAGGCCTTCGACAAGGTATGGCATAAGGGTCTACTTCACAAAATTTCCAGCTATGGTATAACTGGAAATGTTTTCTCAATCATTAAATCATTTCTCTCCGATAGGCTCATAAGAGTAGTGGTCGATGGACAAAAATCGGAGGCCTGCAATATAAATGCTGGAGTCCCTCAGTGGTCAATCCTGGGCCCAACTCTCTTCCTGATCTATATCAATGACCTCCCTAAACACATACTTAAATCATTCGTTGACATCTATGCTGTTGACACGACCATCTACGACAACACATCAAAGGCTGTAAATGACAAAGTTTTCTCTGATTCTCTCTCCTCTGATCTCGAGCGCGTGGTTCAGTGGGGAAAGATGTGGCTGGTTACCTTTAATGCATCCAAAACTAAACTCCTATCCTTACATCATCAACGCTCTGATCCCCCATCTGGCATCAATTGTGATGGATGGCTCTCGTCTGGGTGAGGCCCCATGT
This sequence comes from Euprymna scolopes, assembly GCF_053919585.1. Lineage (NCBI taxonomy): Eukaryota > Metazoa > Mollusca > Cephalopoda > Sepiida > Sepiolidae > Euprymna > Euprymna scolopes. The sequence goes on along the minus strand of NC_136486.1, from coordinate 102,481 downwards.
TTTAACAAGCTTCTGGGTTTGACCTTTACTCCTGATCTGAAATGGAACACGTACATCAAGTCTGTTGCCAAGGTCGCTGGTGGGATCCTTCTGCCGCTCCAGAAGATATCTCACTACTGATGCAATTCTCTATCTATATAAAAGCCAAGTACGTCCAAGGATGGAATACTGTTGCCATATCTGGGCAGGAGCTGCTAAAAACAGCCTATCCTGCCTTGACAGAGTACAAAATAGACTTCGTGGCTTAGTGGAGGATGCCCTTTTCTCTAATCTGCAACTTCTCTCCCACAGAAGAGACGTTGCGAGCCTATCCTTGTTTTATTGTTATTTCCATGGCAGGTGCTTGTCTGAACTCCAATCTCTGGTCCCCCCTCGCCAATCTTTCACGAAAACCACTCGTCTAACTGAATCCACTGTGAAAAATTTCCCCCACTCTCTATCTGTGCCTAAATCAAAACGCGGATTCCATGAACAAAGCTTCTTTCTTCTCTGTTCCATCTGCCTGCTTCCCTCCGGACTACAACTTGGATGTCATCAAGTCCAACGTTAACAAATTCCTAATGAACCGCCCCCTTAAGTAAACACTTTATCAAATCTCCACACTAACGTAATGTACTTGCAATAACCCTTATCCCTGAGTGGCTTCCGGGCCTTGATAAGTGATGATCACTGTGTAAAAAAAAAAGTATCTTGTAACATAACAAGACCACCATTTGCCCATGTATGGAGTATTGTTGTCACATTTGGGCTGGTGCATCTAATACTAGTCGCTCACTCCTGGACAGGATTCAAAAGAGAGTCGCCAACCTGATAAGTCTTGAACTGTCATCTAAGCTTCAACCTCTGTCCCCATGACGAAATGTTGCATCCCACTGCCGGTAAGTATTTTAATGGTGGATGCTCTGATGAACTACAAGCCCTTGTACACCTCGACGTAAATACTCTCGATAAACCCGACAAGCATCAAAATCTCACCCCATACACAGTAGAGATCCCTAGATGTAAGAAAGCTTTCTACTCTAATAGTTTCTTCGCACGAACTGCTAGACTTTGGAAATTCCCTTCCGGGTTCCTGCTTTCCCAACTGTACTGATATGCAAAAGTTCAATTGTAATGTGAACAAGCATCTTGTTACTCAACTCCCTGCATATGCAACTTATGTACTTAATAGTAGCCCCACATAAAAGTCGCATTGGGGCTTGTTTGGGGCGAGAATGTAATTTAAAAAAGAGATAAAAAAACAGCGGCAATTTTGAAGATATTTTCTATTATTCCTATCCAGTTATTTCTCTTGATTTTAGTCTATTTCTACCTTGTTTAGTTTAGAAAAGGTGGGTGATTATAGATATTTTCATTAGTGTTATCTACTTATTTCCTTTGACTCTATTCTATTTATACCTTATTTAAAGAGAAAACAGCGGTGATTTTATTTTCATTAGTTTAATCAAGTTATTTCCCTTGATTCTAGTCTTATTTTACTTTCTTGTATAGAGAAAAGGCGGTGATTTTAAATATATTTACATTAGTTTTATTTAGTTATTTATCCTGTTATAGTTATAGTATCTTTGTAAATTTGGTCCCTAATAGTATACTCTTACGCCAGAGTGGCACATATTTTCGGTTGAAGAAACATAGTTTCGGTTGAAGAAAAACAATAAAAGATATGTTGAGATTGGTTATAAGTTTACCTCCATAATAATGCTTATCATTTGCTGACTCTATTTTTCTTCAAATAAAATTTGATTTCGTTTTTGTTCTAAGTAAAAACATTTTAAATTTTATAATCTTTTTTGGTCAGTGGTGATGACACATTTTCTTTTAGTGGCTATTATAATTTTTTTTATAATAACTTTCTCTTTATGATCATATCTCCTCTCACGTGATCTTTTTTGCTGTTGGCATATATCAGTGTAATTTTTTTTATCCAGTTATCATCAGCAAGAGTAGCCATTTCAATAGCTAAAGTTTGTTTGTGCCTTAGAGAACAAACTAATTATATTTTATCTATTGATTTAACTCTTCGTTGAATTTACTCTCAATTGAATATTGCCGATATTTTTTACATAGTAATATGATTATGCTGTCGCGGCTAGGCCGCTAACAACAACAACAACAACAACAACAACAGCACAACAAACGACCAGCCTTTAACAGCCTCCGCCGAAATCAGCAGTAGCAGTAATGTCGGCGGCCGTCACGTGACTCCAGCGCCCCGTTTTAGGAAAGAAATTTAAAAAAGACATCTTTTCTACAACATAACAAAAACAACTAACTTTGATTTCCTGGAGAAACTTCGCGAAATACACACAACGAACTCCTCCAGCATCGACTGTTTGTTAAGAACATATCCGAGAATTAATATTAACTGTTGTTTAGAAATAGAAACAGCTGCCTGCCCGTCCCCGGTGACTGGCAGCCTCCTGAACATTTCGGCGATATTTCCACCGTTCGCCAGCTTGGTTCCCATGCAAAGCTCCGCACTTGCTCACGGTTCCCCTACCGTTCGACGCTCGCGCAACTACTGTGACTCCAGTCCTTACACTGTAGCAGTCCAGTCCACCACCACTACCGTGGCTCCGGTCTCCACACCGTAGAAGTCCACCACCACTACCGTGGCTCCGGTCTCCACACCGTAGAAGTCCACCACCACTACCGTGGCTCCGGTCTCCACACCGTAGAAGTCCACCACCACTACCGTGGCTCCGGTCTCCACACCGTAGAAGTCCACCACCACTACCGTGGCTCCGGTCTCCACACCGTAGAAGTCCACCACCACTACCGTGGCTCCGGTCTCCACACCGTAGAAGTCCACCACCACTACCGTGGCTACGGTCTCCACACCGTAGAAGTCCACCACCACTACCGTGGCTCCGGTCTCCACGCCGTAGAAGTCCACCTCATCACCACGACTCTGTCCGTACCTCTCATACACTGACACCTTACTCAGTGACCGTCCGATCTGAGCGCCTGTCCGTACCTGATGAACACTGAACCCTCAGTGTTGCCAATTCGCCGTCCGTACCTCTCATACACTGACACCTTACTCAGTGACCGTCCGATCTGAGCGCCTGTCCGTACCTGATGAACACTGAACCCTCAGTGTTGCCAATTCGCCGTCCATTCCTCTCTTAAACCCGAGGCTAACGCACCAGTACTATCCCAGTCGGGCCCAGGTCGACCAATCACCCGCACCAGTTATCACGCCGACTTCTCCGACGTCATCTCAGCGTTCCAGCCTACGGCGAACCAACAAGCATCCCCCTGTCAGAGTACACCAGCAACGGATCCCGGACCAACGTCGCCCAGTGAGAAAATTCGCATTTTTGCCACCCTTTCGTTTGCTTAAATAAAAGGCGAATCGTCGTTTTTAACTAAACCTCCCGAGTTTTGTCATTCTTCTTTGCCTAGCATGCTGTTCACCTTTTGCCTGTGTTTATTTTGTTAGTTGTTGGGTCGATTGTCTCCGGACGGCCGGCCCCCGCAACAAGTGGTGACCCCGACGTGATTCTTAACATAGGCAAAAACAGCTGGCAGAGAAGATTGCTAAAAATACAGACGGACTCGACACGACTCTCGATACGGGCAAACAACTGACACAGAAGATGGCGGAAGGCACCGAAGAACACAAAATTAACGCATCAACTCCCTTCATTCAACTACCGCCATATAACCCCGTGAACACCAGGAGTTGGTTTATTCAACTGGAGGCGATTTTTGCATCCAGGAGAGTCACATGCCAGGACACCAAATATGCCGCAGTGGTACAGGCCCTACCTGCAGCCGTTGTGGAAGAAGTGGAGGACATCCTGATGAATACACCCGAACACCTTCCGTACACCCACCTCAAAGACGCCATCCTTAAGCGCACAGGCCGCTCGGACGAAGATCTTATCAGAGACCTGTTCTCTCACGTGTCTCTCGGCGACAGAACCCCATCCCAGCTCTTGCGCCTTATGAAGAGTCGCCTCGGAAACAACACCATGGCCGAGCCTATTCTCCGAGGCCTATGGATGGATCGGTTGCCCTCGAACATCACTCAGGTTTTGGCCCTGGTTCCTATAGAAACTCCCCTGGAAGTGCTGGCCGATTCAGCAGACAAGGTCTATTCTCGGGGCCATGAAAGAGTCCACCAAGTGGACGACACCCACGAAAGAGTCCACCAAGTGGAAAGGACTCACCAAAGAGACCACCAAGGCGATAACAGCCCTCAAAGCCTTGCACGACGCTTCGAAGAGGAGATGGCCCAGATGAGAGCCGAACTCCAAGAGCTGAAACTCACCTTACTCCAGAGGCAACGAAACCCAGACACCCACACTCGCGGTCGAAGCCCAGCCCCACGCACGCGTTATAGAAGCCGTACCCGCAGTTCGAGCCAGAGACAGAGCTATAACCCCAACGAATGCTGGTACCATCAACATTTCGGTGACCAAGCTCGCAAGTGTCAACCTCCCTGTACACGCCAAAGGACACAGGGAAACGAATAAACCAGCAGGCAGTGGCGACAACCCCTGCTGGTACACACATGCATAGTCGTCTTTTTTATGTGTGGGACCAGAACAATGGCCTAAGATTTTTAGTCGACACCGGTGCAGCCATCAGCGTCATACCACCCACCAACAAGTCAAACCTAAGACCCGCCCCATTTCAACTTCGGGCAGCAAACGGTTCCATTATAGAAACCTACGGGAACCGAGAACTAACTCTGAATATTAAGCTTAGGTGTGACTTCAAGTGGTCATTCACGGTGGCAAATGTCAAAACCCCCTTGCTCGGTGCTGATTTCCTGGCATACTACAACTTGACCGTCCACATGAAGACAAGGACCCTATCCGACAACACCACATCGCTCAAGGTTATAGGGACCCCATCAAGTTGCAACACAACCGGGATTAGCGTAACAACTCAACACGACCCACGCTACGCGGAAATCCTGCGCCGGTACCAGGACATCACTCAACCTATCAAGCCTACCGACACAGGAGAACATCAAACCCAGCACCACATAAAGACCACTGGACAACCCGCATTCGCACGGCCACGACGACTCCCCCCACACAAGCTGGCATATGCCAAAAAGGTTTTTGAAGAGATGTTGGCGGACAACACCATCCGCCCCTCAGACAGTCCATACGCATCGCCACTACATTTGGTACCCAAGCCTGATGGGGAGTTCAGAGTCTGCGTGGACTACCGAAAACTAAACGCATCCACAGTGCCCGACCGGTATCCAGTTCCACACATCCACGATTTCGCATCAGGCCTACAGGGGGCTCGTATCTTTTCGAAGATCGACCTGACCAAGGCATACTACCAGGTACCAGTTGCTCCAGAAGACATACAGAAGACAGCCGTTACAACCCCTTTCGGGCTGTTTGAATTCTTAAAAATGCCCTTTGGACTACGTAATGCAGCCCAGACTTTTCAAAGACTCATGGACGAGGTTCTGCGTGGCCTGCCATACGTCTACGCCTACATAGACGACATCTTGGTGGCCAGCAGAGATGTGGAGACCCATGCAAAACACCTGGAAGAAGTGTTTCGCCGTCTGAAACACTATGGACTCCGAATCAACTCAGACAAGTGCGAATTCGGAGCACAGCATATAAACTTCCTAGGACACCACACCGATGCTCATGGGATCACTCCACTTCCGGCGAAAATAGAAGCGATACGGGATTTTCCCATGCCAACATCCATAAAACAATTACGACGTTTCTTGGGCATGGTAAACTTTTACCGACGTTTCATCCCCAAATGCTCAGATCTCCTCACACCCCTGACAAACGTCCTCCAGAGAAAAAACAAATCCATCACTCTGGAAGGGGAACAAGTAAAAGCCTTTCACGCAGCAAAAGCCGCTTTAGCAAACTTCACAAAGTTGGCACACCTAAACGAGGACACCCGGACGCACATCTATCTCACTACAGACGCCTCAGATACTGGAGTAGGAGCTGTCGTGGAACAGGAGAGTGAAGACCAACGCAAACCTATAGCCTTCTTCTCCGCTAAACTTTCACCAGCTCAGTCGAGATATAGCACTTTCTCCAAAGAGCTGCTAGCAATCTACCTCGCTATCAAGCACTTTCGCCACCTACTCGAGGGCCGCAGTTTTACTGTTTTAACAGACCATAAACCTCTGACAACCTCTCTGTCCAACAACTCGGACAAATATTCTGCCCGTGAGATCAGGCACCTGGACTACATCTCCCAGTTTACCTCCGACATTCAATATGTCAAAGGCGAAAACAACACTGTTGCTGATGCCTTGTCCAGGTCCAACATCAACGCCTTGGAAGACAGCCCGCTCAGCCAGGACCGGATAGCAGAGGCACAGGACTCCGATACAACCCTCCCAGATGTGTTGGCAAACACATCCCTGCAGTTAAAGGAATTCCCGGCTCCCTTCAGTAGCAGAACCATTTACTGTGACACCAAACTGAGCCATCCCAGACCTTACATACCTCCAGCACTCCGAAGGCAGATCTTCAACCATCTCCACGGGATGTCACACCCCAGCAAACGGGCCACAGGAAAACTTATCACCGACCGTTTTGTTTGGCCAAATATGAACTCGGACATCCGGAACTGGGTGTCAACGTGTCTTGAGTGCCAAAAATGCAAGGTACACAGACACACAAGATCCCCACCAGGCACATTCAGCAATCCCGATGCTCGTTTCAGTCACATTCATATCGACATAGTCGGGCCTCTTCCAATGTGCCAGAATTACCAGCACCTCCTCACTGTTGTGGACCGTTTCTCCAGGTGGCCAGTGGCAGTTCCCATCAGAGACACCTCGGCTAACACGGTAGCAAAGGCCGTCCTGCAGGAGTGGATTGCAGTATTTGGTGTGCCCGGCATCATCACCACAGACCGCGGTGCACAGTTTCAGTCCCTACTCTTCCAGGAGTTTACCCAACTACTTGGCGTCAAGCACATCAAGACCACAGCCTATCACCCTTGCGCCAACGGCCTCGTGGAAAGATTTCATCGGAGCCTGAAAGCTTCTATGACCACAAGACACCCCACCAACAACTGGGTGGACGAGCTACCTCTTATCCTCTTGTCAATTCGAAACTCACTGAAAGAGGACCTAGGTAGTTCCCCAGCAGAAGTAGTCTTCGGCACGACACTCTCTCTACCTGGCCAATACTTCGAGGATACCACGCCCAAACCTACTTCGGCAAGTCCCTTCACTCAAGAGCTACGCCATAAAATGTCCCAACTCCAGTACTCACCACCCAGGCAACCATCATCACCAACCGTCCACATCCCTCACCAGCTGCAGGATTGCGAATATGTCTTCGTACGAAACGACGCAGTAAAGAGACCACTAACACCAACGTACCAAGGTCCATTTAAAGTCCTGCAGCGTACTGAAAAACATTTGACCATCAACCGAGGAAATCGGAACGACACCATTTCGATCGACAGAGTTAAACCAGCTTTCCTGGAAAAGACATCGCAAGGGGCAGAACCTGTCTTAACTCACCCAGACGCCGAATCAGCCCCAACAACAACACAATCACAGCCAGCTCGCCAAGAGACAGACCAAACGCCAGAAGCGTCTAGCCCTCCCACCAAACACACCAGGCGTGGAAGAAAGGTTACCTTTCCAAGTAGATATAAGACGTACATCTACCATTAGCGGATTATACCCAAGTATCCAGAGAGAGGGCATGACCATCAAAAAAAAAAAAAAAAAAAAAAACATCATATTTGTAATTGAGTATGATCAATTATCCAGGGAGAGGGCCTTGTCGCGGCTAGGCCGCTAACAACAACAACAACAACAACAACGACAGCACAACAAACGACCAGCCTTTAACAGCCTCCGCCGAAATCAGCAGTAGCAGTAATGTCGGCGGCCGTCACGTGACTCCAGCGCCCCGTTGTAGGAAAGAAATTTAAAAAAGACATCTTTTCTACAACATAACAAAAACAACTAACTTTGATTTCCTGGAGAAACTTCGCGAAATACACACAACGAACTCCTCCAGCATCGACTGTTTGTTAAGAACATATCCGAGAATTAATATTAACTGTTGTTTAGAAATAGAAACAGCTGCCTGCCCGTCCCCGGTGACTGGCAGCCTCCTGAACATTTCGGCGATATTTCCACCGTTCGCCAGCTTGGTTCCCATGCAAAGCTCCGCACTTGCTCACGGTTCCCCTACCGTTCGACGCTCGCGCAACTACTGTGACTCCAGTCCTTACACTGTAGCAGTCCAGTCCACCACCACTACCGTGGCTCCGGTCTCCACACCGTAGAAGTCCACCACCACTACCGTGGCTCCGGTCTCCACACCGTAGAAGTCCACCACCACTACCGTGGCTCCGGTCTCCACACCGTAGAAGTCCACCACCACTACCGTGGCTCCGGTCTCCACACCGTAGAAGTCCACCACCACTACCGTGGCTCCGGTCTCCACACCGTAGAAGTCCACCACCACTACCGTGGCTACGGTCTCCACGCCGTAGAAGTCCACCTCATCACCACGACTCTGTCCGTACCTCTCATACACTGACATCTTACTCAGTGACCGTCCGATCTGAGCGCCTGTCCGTACCTGATGAACACTGAACCCTCAGTGTTGCCAATTCGCCGTCCGTACCTCTCATACACTGACACCTTACTCAGTGACCGTCCGATCTGAGCGCCTGTCCGTACCTGATGAACACTGAACCCTCAGTGTTGCCAATTCGCCGTCCATTCCTCTCTTAAACCCGAGGCTAACGCACCAGTACTATCCCAGTCGGGCCCAGGTCGACCAATCACCCGCACCAGTTATCACGCCGACTTCTCCGACGTCATCTCAGCGTTCCAGCCTACGGCGAACCAACAAGCATCCCCCTGTCAGAGTACACCAGCAACGGATCCCGGACCAACGTCGCCCAGTGAGAAAATTCGCATTTTTGCCACCCTTTCGTTTGCTTAAATAAAAGGCGAATCGTCGTTTTTAACTAAACCTCCCGAGTTTTGTCATTCTTCTTTGCCTAGCATGCTGTTCACCTTTTGCCTGTGTTTATTTTGTTAGTTGTTGGGTCGATTGTCTCCGGACGGCCGGCCCCCGCAACAATGCTCACTTGCTTTATTTCATGGCTCAATAAACTTTGCATGAAAATCATGCCCTTTGACAACAAGTTCTCAGACAGCCACACATACAGTAACTGGCTTGTTAGGAAATTTGACCTTCTCTACTTAAGGTAGATACTCTGTCAAGAACTTTCATTGCATCTATTATTATCAGGAAGGCAAATCCACATGGGGGTTTCACCATTATAAAGACCTAAATTACAACCACCTTTGCAATTAACAATTCTGTATGTTTGTAATTTCACCGCCAAGTCGACTGTAAAATCTTAGGTGTTTTTCTAATTGTTTCTTCAAATAACATTTTATTTCTTTTTTGCTTTAAGTCAGTCATTTTCAACTTAATAACCTTTTTGGCACTATTAAATATATAGAATAATAAAATACTTTATAAAATATGTGAATGTGAATGGTTTCGTTTGGTTATATTGATACTTGTAAAGTTTGTAACTCATGCTGAAACCGACTTTTCATTGGTATATTCCAACAGCTTGCATAAAAAACAGACGATGCTGATGCGCTTAACTAATCAGATTACAGCAGACAAGGACTTTCAATTGAGAATTTTGTAAATTGTAAATTTCATTTAGACAATTAATTAAAACAATAATTATGTCAACATTTAAAGACAGACGACGCAGTCTCTTGAAAGACTGAATAAAATGTAAACACTGTCTTTTTTTCGTTTTCTCTTAAACTCCTTATCCTAAACCAAACATGTAAAATAAAACTTGTTTTATCCTCGCCCTAACGTAACATCATAATAACCCTAATTTAGCTTAAACCTAATACTAAACTATTCTAATACCAACTGGACCGGGTTAAAAACTGTAATAATAATAAATAATTTATTGAAACAAACTAAAAATGAATTAAATAATCATTAACTTTATAATGAAAGAGTTCTTATAAAAATCATACCAGTTGAGTCACTGTCGTAATATTAAAACTCTCGTATTTTGTGTTTACTGTGTTGTCTAATTATCTCCTCTTGCTGTGCACTCTCTACGTCACATCACGTGACCTCCTTGTTTACCTTAAATACCCTCTTCATATGAAGAGTCGAGTTCGTCTAACAACTCGCTACACTTCGACGTCTCGTCTCTAACATAAACTGTTCTCCTGTGAATTATTGTTGAAACCTGCCTTATCCCCGGAAAGGCATCTGACCACATACATACGTGGTGGCAGCGGCCAAAAATTCAAAAGAATTCAGCCTCCCTCAATAATATGTTTTACAAACGGAAGCAAATAAGTGCCCATTGACTAGGGGTCGGTGTACGGTAAGACTTTCTACAAAAAAAAAAACAAAAAAAACACACCACATTTCTATTAGTAACATAACATACATACGTATGTTCTTGTCGCACGAATCTTACCTTAAAGCTTAAAGAATTAATTTAATCAGACTGTTTCTTCACTTTTATTTTCTTTCAGATATTGATAGAAAATAACGGATGCCATTTGTTAATTCAAAAGTTTCTTTGCTAAACTTTTAAACTATTGAAAGGACGAAAGTAACAAAAAAAAAAAAAAAAAAAAAAAAAACAATTTTTACTCTCACTCATATTTCAGCAAAGATTATTAGAAATCTGAACTTTTATTTTCGTTATTTTTTCTAAAAGAAATTGAATTTTTACACTTTTCCCCCTTTGACATTTCTACAAAAAAAAAACAAAAACAAAAAAAAAACACACCACATAACATACATACGTATGTTCTTGCCGAACGAATCTTACCTTAAAGCTTAAAGAATTAATTTAATCAGACTGTTTCTTCACTTTTATTTTCTTTCAGATATTGATAGAAAATAACGGATGCCATTTGTTAATTCAAAAGTTTTCTTTACTAAACTTTTAAACTATTGAAAGGACGAAAGTAACAAAAAAAAAAAACAATTTTTACTCTCACTCATATTACAGCAAAGATTATTAGAAATTTGAACTTTTATTTTTCGTTTATTTTTTCTAAAAGAAATTGAATTTTTACAATAGTCGATTTAATTATATGTTGTTGTTCTTATAACAACACACCTTTGAGTGAGTAAAATAAAAAAAAAATTTAAAAAAAAGTCTCCACCCTGATCTCTGATTAAAGTTTTCTACGGCTATTTTTTCAACTTGTTCAATTTCACGGTGATTAATTTGGAAACTTTTAAATTAAAATTAAAATAAAAGGATGTCTGCCTTCAGCACTAAACAAAGAATCCTCACTGAACACGAATCAAGAGGCTCGCTCGAAGCCTGGTGTGAGCAGTTATTATACCATATCTCAAATGAAGATAAATTCGAACGCTATTTGGAGGACCTTAAAACCTGGTGCAGTGTCGCAAGTGGCATCCCCCACAGAGGCTTCATAACCGATGAACAAGAGGTTAATGGGAAAAGATTCTCGGCGGAAAAAAAAGCCATTAACCTAAAAGTACTACTCGGCTTTATATCCATGCCCCTGTTGTTAGTAGTACCTTCGTAAAAGAAGAGGCACACAGTATTGACGAAATCTTTGATAGACTCCGTCAATACTATGATTGTCGTAAATCTGGTACGACCATAATGAACATGTTTAAATTTAAATGTGGCGCCAATGAAACAAGAGAGGCTCTCTGGGAAAGATGCTACTCATTTATGGAAGACAGCTTGATTACAAAATCTTCAGCCATTAAACATTGCGGATCAAAATTAGAAAACGATGAATGCCTAACCCCTACATTACAGAACATCACGGTGATGATCTGGCTTGATGCAATCCATCAAGAACTACCATCCATTGTTAAATAAAGATTCGCGATCACTCTAAGGGACTCCACTCTATATTCTATTAGGGCGGAGATCAGTGATGCTATACCATCCCTATTACAAGAAATAGGGGACAGAGAAGGGAATATAGCATACTCTTCCATCAACAGAAGTAGAAGATATGGAAACCAGAGAGGTCGCCTGACAAAAAGACCGAAATGTTGCCTCTGCGATGCAGCAAACAGACCAGGTGCAGAGACTCACTACTTCCAAAACTGCCCTTTTATGCAAACATCAGATAAAAGATTTCTTCGATCTAAAATTACTGATATTGAAATCTTATCGGAATCTGAAGAAGAAGACGAAGACTTCGAGTACCACGAACCCAACAGTAGGATGGTCCGAGTTAAACAACCTCAGAACCCCAAAATCAACAAGGTAGATATTGTATCATCACCGTGTATGGAAGTAGAAACAAACAAAGAAAACTCGATCATTATACTGGACACCGGTGCGGAAACTAATTTAATTAGGAAAAGCGAGGCGAGACGTCTAAAACTAAATATCCTGCCCACCATCCACAAAGCTAACATGGCGGACGGTGTCTCCCCCATGGAAATAGAAGGGGAAGTACACTTCAATGTTTCGAGAAAGTGTCCAATCACAAATCAGCCCACTGCTTTCACTTCGACGGACTTGTAGTTAAGGATCTGAACTGTGCCATTCTGGGTGGCATGCCATTTATGGACAGGAATGACGTTTACCTTCGCGCAAACACCAACCACGTTTACCTCGGTGATTGCTGTGATTTCAAATACCTCAATATAAAAAGACACGCTAATGTTAAAGCAGCAACTATATTGCGCGTCCCACAACAGACCTGCCTACTACCTGGTTCCAGCGTTGCCTTATCGATACCACCTGAATACCAGGATAAAATAGTTTCAGTAGAACCTAGATGCAATAACAATCAGGATGAATGGATCCAATGTGAGCTAGTGAAACCGGATCATGATATAATAACGCTCACCAACAAGTCCACCATACCCATACTCATCAAACGCCATGAGCAAGTATGTCAGATACGCCACACTATCCAGTGATACTTTGAAACCGACTCCAATAATTCTTACCAATGATTCCAAACAAACGGACAGGTCAGCAGAAATTTCTGTGGACCCCTCGAACATCCTTAGCCAGGAAGAAAAGACCATCTTCTTCACGACAAATAAGAAATATAATCAGGTATTTTCACCGGTAATCGGATGCTACAATGGAAGATCAGGAAATTTCCAACACAGGATTAATGTTGCCGTATCTCTACCACCACAAAGAAAGGGACGCATTCCATTATATAACCGGACAAATCTAGAGCGACTCCAAACCAAGATTGATGAACTATACGAACAAGGTGTCTTCGTACGCCCAGAAGACATAAACATCACAGCGGAATATGTAAACCCTTCATTCCTTGTTACCAAACCTTCAGGAGGCTTTCGGTTAGTGACTGCATTCACTGAACTGAGCCAGTACACCAAACCACAACCTGCTCTCATGCCCAAAGTAGATGACATCATAAGACATATTGCTCAGTTTAAATTCTTAATTAAAACTGACTTAAGTCAAGCATACTTTCAAATACCCTTGGCCAAATCATCAATGAAATATGTTGGCATCTGTACACCATTCCGTGGTGTATATGTTTATACCAGAGCGGTGATGGGTCTTCCAGGCTCTGAATCAGCTTTAGAATAATTAATGTCCAAAGTCCTAGGCGATCTAATGATAAAAGGATCGGTGGTAAAATTGGCTGATGACCTATATGTCGGGGCCAACACACCCCGGAAACTTAACAATGTATGGGAAGAAGTATTACAAACACTACATAAGAATAACTTGAAGTTATCCCCATCTAAAACGGTTTGCTGTCCAACATCGACAGAAATTCTGGGTTGGCGATGGACCAATGGAACCCTCAAAGCTACAAGTCATCGTCTAAATACCTTGGCTGCCTGCAATCTCCCTGAAACCATCAAAGAAATGAGATCATTCATAGGATCTTACAAATTCCTAAGTAAAGTTATACCTAAACATTCAGATTTTTTAGCACCTCTAGATAAAGTCTGCGCAATGGGCTCGTCAAACAACAGAATCAAATGGACATCAGATCTGGAAGACACATTCCTCAAAGCCAAAGAACACCTTAAACAAGCCAAAATCCTAACCTTACCTAGAAGAGAGGACCAACTACAGATAATCACGGACGCAGCTACAACCTCTGCCGGCTTAGCGGCATCCCTTTTCGTATTAAGAGGAAACAAACCCCACCTCGCAGGTCTATTCAACGCTCGTAAAACATCCAACCAAGCAGGTTGGCTAGCTTGTGACTTGGAAGCTCTGGGCATAGCATCGGCTATCAAACACTTCAGCCCATATATAATTCAATCAGAAAACATCACCGAAGTACTCACGGATAGCCGACCCTGTGTACAAGCATATGAAAAACTCCAACGCGGCGCATTCTCCGCAAGCTCCAGAGTCACGACGTTCCTCAGTGTCATATCTCGATATCCTGTCAAATTATCCCATTTACCAGGTAAAAATAATATATCGGATTACGCCAGCCGAAATCCTATCCATTGCGAAGGAAAATGCCAAATCTGTAAATTCATCAGTGCCCTAGAGGAATCCGTGGTTAGAGAAGTCACCGTAAAAGACATACTAGCTGGTCACTGTCCTATCCCATACATGACTCGCAATACGTGGATTCAAGCTCAACAAGACTGTCCAGACTTACAACAAGTATATCGGCTACTACGCGATGGCAGAACTCCATCTAAAAAGAAGAAAGGGTTAACCACAATTAAAAGGTATTTACAACATTGTAAACTCTCATCAGCCCCTACAGATGGGTTAATCATAGTTATGCGGGAAGAAGCCTTACGGCCTGCTAGACAAAGAATCGTCATTCCCCAAGGGGTATTAGATGGACTTTTGGTCGCTCTACATTTACAACTCCAACACGCCAGTAAACATCAGTTAAAACAAATCTTTAATATGGGATTCTATGCACTGGATACAGATAAAGCCATCAATCGCACCGTAGATAGTTGCCACACTTGCGTATCACTAAAGCAGGTACCAAGTCAGTTCAAAAATCAATCGTCAACAAAACCACCTGACAAAATTGGGAGCTGGTACGCTAGTGATGTCATCAAACGTGAAGGACAACTGATATTATTAGTTCGAGAAAATGTTTCTTCCTTGACACAGGCAACATTATTACTATCGGAGAGCAGTCAATCTCTTAAGGATGGCCTAATCACCACCATATCAAGATTCCGTCCCCCATCAGGAGATGAAGTAAAAATCAGGGTCGATGGCGCTTCGGGATTTCAAGCCCTACTCACCGATAGTTCACTGGAATCGTTCCATATCAAAATAGAGGTTGGAGAAATAAAGAACATTAACAAAAACCCTATTAGTGAATGTTCAATATCAGAATTCCATACAGAACTATGCAAATTGAAACCAAATAGTGGCAAAATAACAGACACTGAATTGGCCATAATAATTTCCAATATGAACAGCAGATTCAGAGAAAATGGCTCATCTTCACTAGAAATTTGGACAATGAGAGACCAAATCACAGGAGAAAAACTACCAATAGAATACAAAAGCCTGATTGAAGAGAAACACCGAAATAGATTAAAAAGACATGAATCCTCAGCTAAATATAAGGGCCGAGGCAGAACTACCGAAATAAAAACCGATATTAAAGTTGGAGAGATCGTCTATCTATACCAAGATAGAGTTAAAACCAATGCTCGCAACAAATATATGGTGATGGAAGTTGAAGATCAGTATTGTACTGTACAAAAGTTTACAGATAAACAATTTCGGGGAAAAAGATATAAAGTGAAGAAGTCTGACATTATCAAAGTTGAACAACACTCTAACTACCACACCATTGATCAAAACAATACCGAAAGTGAATACGAAATAGATAGTCCCATACATGTCGAATCCGAATCATCAATAGATGAACAATCGGACTCTTCCAAGCCCAGTGACACAGAAAACACACAAGATGACAGTATAGACCATAAAGATCCAACCGAAGAAACCCCCCTGGAAGTAACTCCCGAGGAAATTACTTATACGCGTCGTCCGTCACGGATCCGAAGACGTCCGAAGTTCTTGGAAGAAAATTATATATTATAAATTAGCTCAAACAAGTGCGTAAATTCGGATCATACCCGTACAACACGGAGGAAGAGGAAAGAAGGAAATAAAAGGACTCCGTCACATCACGTGACCTCCTTGTTTACCTTAAATACCCTCTTCATATGAAGAGTCGAGTTCGTCTAACAACTCGCTACACTTCGACGTCTCGTCTCTGACATAAACTGTTCTCCTGTGAATTATTGTTGAAACCTGCCTTATCCCCGGAAAGGCATCTGACCACATACATACGCTAGTATTTTCTATTAGTTCATTAAAGCCTTTATTCTCGATAAACGTGTCTTTTGTTCTTACTTCAGAACAATTTGTGGGAATGGAAATTCCCAGGCTAACTCGATTGTCGCCCTTTAACTCAGAAGAGCGACTTAGCCACGTGACTTCCTGTTTCTCATACTTCTCTCTCTTTTCCGCTGAACTCTCGAGCACCCAACATGTAACAAAGAGTCGCTCGTGTTGGGGGCATCGGCCACCACGTCAGCCTCTCGCAGCTATCACTCGCAAGTAACGAACGTTTATTCTCAACGAACTCTCATTCTTTCTATCTGTATTCTTAACATTTCTCATTTAAATAAATTGCATTCCTTCGCTGATATATACCGGTATGTTTTTGTCGTTATTATGCAACGTTTTGCTTTTCAATCCTTCTATCATCCAATACAGTCACTATACCCATGGTGACGGGATCGTCTATCACACGAGGAGACCATCCGCCCCCTCTACAAAGTGTTAGACCACCAACATGATTTTTTTTCAAGAATGGTAACCTAACGAACATTTCTTATAAAAGCTTAACAATCTACGTCCCAAAAAACATTTTAAAACGTTCTCACTGTCGCAAATGAAACATGCCAATATAGTTAAATAATCAGCGAAACAAAGAAAGAAAAAGAAAACAAAAACGCAATTTAAAAAAAAAAAGGAGAAAAACACTTTTTCGCTGCATTTTCAACCTTTACGTCCAACGCACGTGCGTCAATTCGTCACAGCCTTAATAATAATAATAATAATAATAATAATAAAAGAACAAGAAGTTTTATCTATATTCATGCACAAAAAAAAAATATAGACATTTTATTCTCTTCTTCACATTTTTTTATTACGAAGCGTATCTTTGAACAACGATGTCCATTAAAAGCTTTGACGATGCCAACGGAAGGTGCACTTCGCCGTTACAATCCAAATAGGAAAATAATTTTTATTACGCCCTGAATACAACGTGCGCTTTGAAACATTGTTTTCTTTTCTTTTCTTTTCTTGTCATTTAACTCAAACCGTCATAACCGAAGCAAAATATGACTTCACGATCCTGAAAGGTCATTTTTTTCTGTTGCATTCCTTCTTATAAACCAGTTTGTTCAACTAAACTATTTTTCTGAGGACTAGTTCTTGTTTACCTCAGTCGGGAAATACTTCGCAAGAACAAGACATGATTATGCACATGTGATGAGCACCTGCAATGAACGAACGTCACACTATAGTACAGACGTAACTCCAGCGACATACGTTCACCGCTATAACAAACGAAAATAACTTCTTTATTTCAACTAGAATCCTAAGAATTTTAATAGCAATCTCAACGTTTTTTCAATGCCACAAATTATATATGAATTACGCGTTTTGTATATGGATTTTGCTGTGGACAACGAAGTCTCAAAACATTCCGTCACACGCGCGTTTTAGCTACATATCACAACTTTAAACTTTCTTCACTTTATCTAAATATTTTTTTGCCATGTGCGAATATAAAAAAATATTTCAGCTTGCAACTTAATCATGGAGAACATGTGGCAACAAGCCCACCGCATAAATCAAATAGCAATTCTCATGCTATTTTAACTTCAGTTTTCCACAATCATGGAAAGGAAAAAGTGACAACAAGCCTCTTCAGCATCATGTTACGGTACATCAAGCTGCTTCAGCAGCATGCTACGGCGCAACAAGCCTCTCTATGGCATATCAACCTTTCCAGCAACACCTTACAGGATATCAACCTTTTCTAGCAACAGACGCAACAACCAACTCAAAGATGTTCACCAAACACTGTACACTTCTGGATCTCACAATGACTCACCTCATCCCACTTCATTGAAGTTCCCCAGCTAACATGAGTTAGCTGCATCATGCATGCCAAGACACTCATTCCGGGACGTTCAGACCCATACCGAATTACTGAGTATGCCAATCAACCGAACAACGTTGACACTGTTCTCTACGGATGGACCAATTTCCTCGCAGACCCACTTGTGACCGTAAGTGTGTAGTCTACACATTCATGAACCAACTTCAACCCACTGTACTGACCCTTGCGCATGCTTCATAGACTCCACGGCAATACAGTCTATGATCGCAACACTCACACTTCATAACTCACAATGTCGTTTCTGTGACCATCCTACAGTTATTCAAGTTTTGAACACATTTTTGCCTAATAGCCTTTAATGTCGCAACTCCTTTTTCACCTTGATACTTAATAAATAAAAAATTATTTCTTCTTCCTTATACAGTGGACACGCACACATATATATGCATGTTTTTCCTGCAATTATCTTTTCTTTTCTCTAGCTTCCAGCTAACTAGGAAGAGAGTATTGTGGGAATGGAAATTCCCAGGCGTACTCGATTGTTGCCCTTTAACTCAGAAGAGCGACCTAGCCACGTGACTTCCTGTTTCTCATACTTCTCCCTCTTTTCCGCTGAAATCTCGAACACCCAACATGTAACAAAGAGTCGCTCGTGATGGGGGCATCGGCCATCGTCAACCTCTTGCAGCTATCACTCGCAAGTAACGAACGTTTATTCTCAATGAACTCTCATTCTTTCTATCTGTATTCTTAACATTTCTCATGTAAATAAATTGCATTACTTCGCTGATATATATCAGTGTGTTTTCGTCATCATTATGCGACTTTTTGCTTTTCAATCCTTCTATAATCCAATACATTTAACTATACCCATGGTGACGGGGTCATCTATCACACAAGCAGACCATCCTGTTCCCTTTACAAATTTAATGAACTAAAAAAAAATATGGACAAATTTTTAACTCCTAATCGTCTGGATATCTCTCCTAGCTCGACCGGCGCAAACAAAACATTTAAACATTGGCTTCGGACTATATCGTTTCTCATATGAATGTAATATCCCTAACCCCTCATCCCTTGAATGAACTCTTCCGTTAACTATAAATGCTGCATAATTAACGCTATTTCTGACTTGCTTTTGTTAATAGAACCGTTACAAAGGTATTTGGCTCTTCGTTTTTCACTACAATTTTATTCACAAAAGAAATGGACCGAGTACTTCGTCCCGAACGATTCAACACCAATTCTACAGTTTTCAATGCAGAAAAAAAGTACAAACACTGGAAACTCACGTTTATGTATTACTTACATACGGTTAACGGCACTGAAGAAACTGGAAACACCCAAACTGACTTCTATGCTTTGATAAATAGCATATCGGCTGATGTATACGAAATAATCAGTGACACAAGCGACTATGCATCTGCCATGAGAGCTCTGGACGCGGCATACATCAGGCCTACTAATATCGTTTACAACCGACACCAACTTATTACCATGAAACAACAACCAGCGCAAACAGTGGATTCTTTCAGGCTACAGTTGGAAAACCTCGCTAAGACATGCAACTTCCAAGCCGTGAGTGCTGAAACAAATAAAAGCCAGTATATGCGGGAGGCTTTTATTAGCGGTATCTCCTCCTCCTCAATTCAGCAACGACTTCTCGAGAAATCCTCGCTAACTTTTCGGGAAGCATACGAGATGGCAAGATCTCTGGAACAAGCAGAAAAACACTCTGCGTGTTACAACCAGGAGAGTGTGATTTCTGTGCCAATAATCGCTTCAGGAGAAAATACGAGTCTGGCTGCAACACAAAAAAAAAAAAAACGAGGCCGAAGGAAATTTGCTTTTTTCTGCGGGAATTCTCGTCATCTGTGTCGCCTTTGTCCAGCACAGGACTCGAACTGCAATAAGTGTTCGAAAAAAGGACACTGGGCCAAAGTCTGCAAATCTTCCGTGTCAGCGGTGTTAAATGAAGACACTGATTTCCCGAGTCTCGCATGTCTAGGAAGGAAAAAAGACATTACTTTTACTAAGTGTAAAATAAATAGATTCACTGTCAATGCCATGATAGATTCTGGTAGTGTGAGGACTTTCATTAACGACAATATTGCAAAAAAATGAACCTCGAAATTATTCCCAAACACAAAGAAATATCATTAGCCGACCCTAAAATGTGTGCGAAAATTGTGGGAGAAACTAAAGTCGATATCTCTCTAAATAATAATGTGCACTCTAACATAATAGTGGAGGTCATTAAAAATTTATTTGTCGACTTAATCATAGGAAAAGATATTCTCGGCAGATACAAGATGGTAACTTTCAAATTCGATGGACCGGAGGAAGAACTTATTATCGGAGCAGTCACCAAGAATACCTTTTTTCCATCCATGAACGTTTCTCCTCCCCCATTATTTTCTCATCTCTCTACGAAAACAACACCAATCAGCACCAAGTCACGTCGCCACACAATTGCTGATAGCAAATTTATAAGAGCAGAGACTGCAAAATTGTTGGAGGAAAATGTTATAGAACCCTCAATTTCACCTTGGCGAGCGCAAGTTCTAGTAACATCGAATGAAAACCGAAAAAAAAGAATGGTGATTGATTATAGCGACACAATCAACGGATTTACTGAATTAGACGCTTATCCGATACCAAGTATATCAAAGATTGTCGAGGAAATAGCCAGATATAATGTTTTCACTACGCTTGATCTTAAATCAGCATACCATACAATCCCCATCAGTAAGGAGGATCGTAAATTTACAACATTCGAGGCGAATGGTAAATTATACCAGTTTACTCGCCTGCCGTTCGGGGTTACTAATGGAGTAAGCGCCTTCCAAAGGACCATTGACGGCAGTGTCAGCAAAAGCAATTAGTAGATACTTTTGTCTATGTGGATAATGTTACTATCTGTGGAAAAACCCAAAAAGAGCATGACTATAATCTTCAAAGATTTTATGAGGTTGCTAAACAATACAACATCACGCTTAATAAAAAAAAGCATCGTTTCAGTCTCAACGATAACATTAATTGGGTACACTATCAAAAACAACCAGATATCACCCGACTACGAACGTCTTAAACCTCTACTTGAGATGCCACCTCCTCTAAATCTAAAATCACAAAGATGGATTATTGGGATGTTCTCCTACTACAGCAAATTTATCCAGAATTTTTCAGAGAAAATATTAGCACTAAACCGCAATAGAGAATTCCCGTTATCTTCTGTGGCGTTGGACTCTTTTATAAGATTGAAAAACGACTTGAAAGATGCTATGCTGGTAACGGTTGATCCAGAAAAAGAATTTATAGTAGAAACAGATGCTAGTAACAACTGTATTGCAGCTACCCTTAATCAAGAGAATCGTCCAGTTGCATTCTATTCCAGAACACTAAGCCCGAGTGAAACGAAACATCACGCGGTAGAAAAAGAAGCAGCTGCTATTGTTGAAGCACTACGTAAGTGGCGACATTTTCTCCTTGGTAAACACTTTACTGTAATTACGGACCAAAAAAGTATTAGCTTCATGTTTGATAATACCAGGAAATCAAAAATAAAAAATGACAAAATATGTCGTTGGCGCATTGAACTGTCACAATTTAAGTTTAGTATCGTCTACCGTCCTGGTAGAGAAAATATTGTCGCTGATACGTTTTCCCGAATATCTGCTCTCACTTATTCCTTACAAGATCTTCAGGACCTACACTGTAAATTATGCCATCCAGGCATTACTCGACTCTTCCATTTTTGCAAAGAAAGAAACTTTCCTTTCTCCCTCGATCAAATAAAAGGAGTAACTAATTCGTGCACGTCTTGCCAGTATTTAAAACCCAAATTCTTCATCGGTAACAAGGGAACTCTCATAAAAGCAATAGTACCATTTCAGCGATTAAACATGGATTTCAAGGGACCACTGCCTACGTCCACACATGGTAACAAATACCTACTTACGATAATCGCCGAATACTCGCGTTTTCCTTTTGCATTTCCGTGTAAAGATATGACAAGCTCAACGATCATACAATGCCTGAATCAACTATTTGCGATATTTGGTATGCCCGATATGATTCACACAGATAGAGCGACTGATTTTCTGTCGGAAGAAACGACCAATTACTTACATGGGAAAGGCATTGCGACTTCGAAAACGAGTAGATATCACCCGGAAGGCAATGGTCGAATTGAGAAACTAAACGGCTCACTATGGAAGGCGATACAAGTAACCTTACATTCTCGTAAAATGAGACTATCCTGCTGGGAAAATATTCTACCTGATGCTCTACATTCTATTCGATCATTGCTCTGCACAGCTACGAATGCGACCCCTCATGATAGACTATTTAAGTACAGCCGTAAATCAACTTCTGGTACTTCTATTCCCCTGTGGGCAAAACCAGGCCAAGTATACGTCAGAGATCATATTAGGTCGAGTAAAAATGACCCCGCGGTTACACCTGCGACGTTACTGGAGATCAACCCTCATTATGCCCAAGTACGACTACCTTCAGGCATCGAAACTACCGTCAACGTCAAAGATTTGGCTCCCAACACAATTAATGGAGACAACACGTTAGAGAATGGTCGCATGCCACCTGTGAGTAAGCCAGGGAGTGAAAACGAATGTATACAATATCCTGAACATATAGAAGAAAACACCCGTGGGGAACCAGTTGAGAGCGAAATGCCAACCGAGCCGCTGCGTAGATCTGGCAGAATACTGAAATTTCCTGAGAAATACAAGGACTTCATTACTAAGTAAGGCACGAAAAAAAAAGTTTAAATTATAGGCAAAAAAAAAAAGTTAGAGAAAAAAAAATAATGAAAAAAATAAATAAATAAAATAATAACGAAAAAAAAAAAACTTCAAGGGGAAAGTGTAATATCCCTAACCCCTCATCCCTGGAATGAACTCTTTCGTTAACTATAAATGCTGCGTAATTAACGCTATTTGTGACTTGCTTTCTTTTGTGAATAAAACCTTTACAAAGGTATTCGGCTTGATATTGACCGGTTAGACATTTTAATAAATCATGTTTTTCCCGAAGTATATGAATACATTGCAGAACATACAACGTATGTCTCTGTAAAACCAACACAAAGTCAAGTATCTGCAGAATGTCTTCTTGGTTCCTCCTCTTCTCTTTTCTCTCTCCTATCAATCGAGCACAGCATATAATAACAAAACTCTAAAGCACGTCTGACAGCACTGACTTCTGCCAACAGTCTGCCCATCCTCTTAACAACACAGGCTTTTTATATCGCAAAATCGTTCACCTCTATTTGCATATTCTTCTAACTCACGTGATCACTACTCTATAAATAAGAGTCTTGACCGTTTCTTTTCTTTGTTTTTATTTATTTTCGGTGACCGACCCGCACGTGGTCTATCCAGGTAAGTCACGCATTTCTCCACACTCCCCCCTGATCTCATGATCACAAACAGGACATGCGGGCAATCGTCGTTGGCGGGTACTCCTTCGAAGAATTGGGGGCAGCACTTCCTCATTGCTGTTTTCTTCATTACCACCATCATTACTACCAGTCTGTTCCATTATCCCGTCTCGTGGTTCCATAGGCGGTGTCTCACAATCAGGGCAGGGGGGCAGTATCCGTCTTTGTCGGGTACTTCTCCGAAGAATCGGAGGCGTCATCTCCTCGGTATGCTCCATCATCCCTTCTCGCGGGGTTTCGCAATCACGGGGGGTGGGCAGTATTCGTCTCTGTTGAGTATTTCGATGAGGCATTACTTCCTTGTGTCCATCGCTCTCCTCACTATTGTCATCAGTATGTCCCATCATTCCCTCGTCTTGTTCTGTTGGTGGTGTTTCTATGCTCACCTGAAGGGGCAGTAAGTGATCAGGATCATCTCTGAACGGTGTGTGATCCTCCTCATCGTTCTCAGAATCAGAAGAGGTATAACAAGGGCGGATATCTTTTACGTGACGTGGTATGCCACCAATCAACATGGTCTGAGGACTTATGATTTCGTCTATTTTTCCCCGGAAAAATTTCGTAGTGGGGTGCATTCGGGGGTTTTATCCAAACAAGGTCTCCCACCTGATATGGTGTATTGACAACACTCACCACTGATGGTATGGCATCAACTCCTTTCACACGCTGTTCATATTGGTAAATCCCATTGGCTGGTGCAGTTGCTGGTGTTGCATTGTCCTTGGGTGTTATATTATACCAGTACACAGCTTCTGGAATAGAGCACTGCGTCCTGGCTGCAATTCTTTTGATGGTGCGGTGACACCGTTCTGCTATACCATTACCCTCGGGATAATATGCACACCGATAATGCATTTTAATCCCCCATTCGTACACGAATTTCTGAAATTCTTGACATCGAAATGTGGCGGCATTATCAGTCAGAATTTCCAGCGGGGCACCACGTTCAAAAAAGACGGCTCTCAACTGTTGTATAATGCTGGCTGCATCCTGTCGTGTCAACAGGCGCCATATTGTGAAACGTGTCGGGCCACAATCCGTCATGGTCAAAAAATGTTTGTCCCCATAATGTGTTATGTCCATCCCTACTCGCTGCCAGTTGCCCTCCACCTCGAGCTTCCCTTTTTGCCATTGGGATGGTGCCGGATCAATTTTCTGACACTCTTCACACGAACGTATGGCTGCTTTCACTGATGCTTTTGTAGTTGCAGGGCATACTCTTCCGACAAAATATGCAGTCCTCTGAATTCCAGGATGTCCAATCTGCTGGTGTATCATACGGATCTGGTCAGGTGTTAATTGATCCGTTACAGTCGCGCATGTTTGTTGTTGAAGATCGGATCCTTGCCTCATTGCATCGATCCACCTCTTTGGTACTCGAGTCAAGCTATCAGCCAAATTCTGCATCGACGAGACTAACGTAATGTCTACCTGCAAGCTGTATTCGTCAACTAGACACTTAATTATTGCTAGTCTCCTTCGTACTAGCATTTCACTTGCAGCTCTAGTCTTAACTCGAGCCTTTCCAGTCAAGGTGTCGGTTAACCAATGGTAAACACACAATGAGTCAGTGTGGAGATGCATAACATTAGTCTGCCATTGCAATGCGAGATTAAGACCTTTTAACGTGGCATCAAGTTCTGCCAAATTTATATGTTGGGCATCATTTTTTGGACGAAGCCAGCATGCATCTTCCACAACAACACCTAGTTGCTCCAACACGACACCTGTAGCCAACAAACTTGCGTCAACCCATGCATTTAGTTCGTTTCCAGACACTTGCCACTCACCCCGGGCAGGGTCATTCCTATGCACTCTGGACAACATTTCAGCCATCATTTGTTGGAGAGAATCATCATCCGCAACATCGTCCCATCCTTTTGTTACTGTAGTCACTAGTCTTTTCACCACTCCTGTTGCCGATCGGAGCCATCCACAGACAGGTAGATGTCCTACCAATTTACCACAGATAGAAAACACAGTACGTCTTGTTAATACATTGGGTAACTTTGGAAGTGGGCTCCCTCGTTTCCATCGCAACGTATTGCCCTCCTCCCAGACCTCGAGGCCTAGCACGGGCACTCCATCCTTTAGGCGCTTAGGGTCTTTGCTTATTAACCCAAACGCTTTCAGTTTTATTCGAACTGCATCCGCAGACATTATGTCCTCATTAACATAGATGTCATCTATGTAGGCTGAAGCAGCTTTTGCTGTGGTCTCATCCTGCATCAAAACAGTTTTAATAATGGTTGTCATAATCAAGGGTGCTACGTTTAGGCCAAAACCCAAACGTGTCAAACAATATAGTTTTCCCTTGAGTAGTACTGTCTGAAACGGCCATAATGACTCATGGACACGTATCTGCAGGTAGGCCCTCTTTAGATCCAGAAGTGCTACATTGCTCCCTTTTTGACGCCACTCTCTCAGTTTAGCAGCGCACACATCTGTGTTTCCGGTAAACGCATCAACATGCCGATTCAACTCTCGGTAATCCATTACGAGACGAATTTTTTCTTTGGTAGGTTGTTCAACAGCCATGAGCGGAATTAATCCCTTGGGTGGTCCCAGACGTTCCTGTGGGTATGGTATTAACCAACCGTTGTCAATCCACATCTGAAGTTCTTCTTCATATGCGGCCCTATTCTTGGTAGAAACTGCATACTCTGGAATCGTGTTGCACAGCCGATCTGATTCCTGGCCCATGGCCCATTTCCACTTTGCAGTCCACACCCTTTCGTTGTCATCAAATGTAGCAAAGAAGTCCTTTTCTTCAATCGACATGGCTGCACAGACGTCTTTCCCTTCTCCAAGCCTGATACCTCTAGCTGCTGTGATTGTAACGCCTCCTAGTGCTTGTATTGCATCAATTCCAAGCAACATGTAGTAGCCAAGGGGTTTCTCCTGCATCACCAGAACGTCAACTTTAGCTGTGTCACCCTTCTCAGTACAGATTGTGACTGTCCCTTCACCACAACATACCCGTGATAAGCCATTGATGGTCATAACGCCGACTGGGTTCCTCCGCCACACCGGACAGCAATGGGCACTAACTATAGACCGGGAACACCCCGTGTCTATAAGTGCTGAACACTGCACATCATCAAGTTTAATGCTAATGACAGGCAATCCTGTGTTTATTGGTTGGCAGGGGGCAAGGGTAGCGATAGTACCTTGCCCCCAACTTCGTTTCCCGAACAGTTGCGAGATATGTGCCCAAACTTATTGCAGCGATAGCATTGCACTGGTCTCTTTGATTGTGGATATACACCTCTCCTATCACTCCGGCACTCTTTAGCAAAATGATTGGCCTCCCCACATTTATAGCACACTGGGGTGGCATGCTTATTACTATCTGGAAGAGAGTCCACATTGCCTCCATGTCGAAAACGAGCTGCTGCTGCAATTGGTTCCTGTTCCTTACAGATGTTTCGAGCTCGGGCCAATAACTCATCAGTTGACAATTCATCGATTCTTGATGATGCCCGCAACAGTTTACTGACCTCCTCGGGTAGGCCTACCAAAAAAGCACAGCTTAATATTTTATCGTTGACCCCACCAAACGGTACAGATAATTTTCGCAGGTCGGCTAGGTACACGTCGACTGTTTCCTTGGGTTGAAGTGTCCGGCTCGTGAACTGTTGCCACGCAACAAATGGATCTGTACCAAACGCTGTATACAGGCTTTGCTTGATTTCATCCCAGTCTGGTTCATCCCCGAGTTGTTGGTAGACTGCATAGGCCCCTCCGGTTAGCCTCAAAGGGATAACTGTGGCTGGTTCTTTAATTTTGCACAGTTTACAGATTTTCTCTGCCTTTTCAATCCATTCGACGACAGCCGGTCCAGTGGTAGATCCGTCGAACTCGGGTATTAAGCGAATGTCGAATCTGTCCATTGTTAGTCACCGCACACCAAGCGCCGAAATAGCTTAAAACCAACACAAAGTCAAGTATCTGCAGAATGTCTTCTTGGTTCCTCCTCTTCTCTTTTCTCTCTCCTATCAATCGAGCACAGCATATAATAACAAAACTCTAAAGCACGTCTGACAGCGCTGACTTCTGCCAACAGTCTGCCCCTCCTCTTAACAACACAGGCTTTTTATATCGCAAAATCGTTCACCTCTATTTGCATATTCTTCTAACTCACGTGATCACTACTCTATAAATAAGAGTCTTGACCGTTTCTTTTCTTTCTTTTTATTTATTTTCGGTGACCGACCCGCACGTGGTCTATCCAGGTAAGTCACGCATTTCTCCACACTCTGCTCTGAATCATCTCAGGGATTTATATATAAAACCCACTAAAGAAATTTTCGCTAGGCATACATTGTCAACTTGAAGACAAAAAGACGATAAAAACATCGATGAATACGTAGAATCGCTACTGTTGTTAGCTAAAGATTATGACTTTTAGACAGTTAATGCTATTGAAAACAGAGACGCTTGTGTCAGACACGCCTTCATTATTGGTTTACGTTCCAACTCTATCCGGCAGAGATTGCTTGAAAATAGAACACTTGATTTAAATATGGCCGTCGACCAAGGTAGAGCTATTTATTCAGCACAGAAAAATTCTGAATCCTACGCTCATTCTGAATCTTACACTCGTTTTTATGAGAGGGTGGCTATGGTTAACGACGAACAAAACTATCATAATAAATATGAGGATGAATTTTGTGATACTTCTGCTTTCATAAAAACTAAATCTACTTGCTATTTTGGTATTCCGGACACGATCCGAAATTTTGTCCAGCGAGGTCCGCCATTTGTAAAAAAATGTCAAGTTAAAGGTCAGAGAGCGTGTCAAAATTCTCAGAAATCTACATCTGCTTCCATTAAATCTCAAGCCACGTCAGCATCTACACAATCACACAAGCTAATGCCCATATTTTCTGATCCTCCAACAAAGCAAAACAATTTTTTTCGAAAATACATCTGCTTCTTCTTTGGGTAGTTTAGAACCAACTTCTGTATACATTTTAGTCGGAAAAAATGAAGCAACGGCTATGATAGACACTGGGAGCTCTGGATCCTTCAGCTCGGAAGACTTTGTTAAAAAAATAAATTGAAAGTACAACCAGCTACTGGAAGGGTACATATGGCCTCCTCGTCACTTAATGCTTAAGTGAAAGGATAGTGTCCCGTCAATATCAATTTACAAAGTGAGTAGTACGCTAACACAAAATTTGAAATTTTACCGGATCTTTGCAGTGATGTCATTCTCGACCGAGACTTCATGAGGCAATAATTTAATGTTTCTTTTAACTTTGGTGGTCATAAGGGAAGTCTCCAAATCCCCAGCTATGTTTCCTGCAGTGTACAGTCTGCTTTAGTAGAAACACCATTTTTACCAAACCTTTCTCCGGACTGTAAACCCATTACCACTAAATCTAGGAGGTTTGGAAATCAAGATAAACAATTTATATGGTCAGAAATTGAGAAAATACTCCGGGAAGTAGTATTTGAAGAAAGTACCTCACCTTGGAGAGCCCAAGTTTTAATAGTTACTGGTGAGCGTCACAGAAAAAGATTGGTTGTTGATTACAGTCGAACAATCAATGGATTCACATCATTAGACACTTACCCTCTACCAAGGATAGATGATCTTGCTGATGAAATTTCCAGATATAAAATTTACATCTCCCTGGATTTAAAGAGTGCGTATCACCAGATACCCATTCGAGAGGAAGAGAAAATCTACACTACCTTTGAGGCGAACGGAAAATTATATCAGTTTTGTAGAGTTCCGCTTGGCGTCACTAATGGTGTCGCTTGTTTCCAGAGAACGATGGACAGCATCAGCAAGCAACATAAGTTGCAGAGAGTTCATGCATATGTTTACAATATAGTTATAGTCGGGAATACCCAAAAGGAGCATTACGAAAATCTAGCAAAATTTCGGAATGTTGCTCAGGTCCATAACCTGACTTTCAACGAAGCAAAGTCTATATTGTAAACTACCTCAATAGATTTCCTTGGTTACACAGTAATACACAAAACGATTAAACCAGATAGTGAACGACTATGACCACTCAAGGAACTATTTTTTCCAAAAGACAAGGCTGCTCTGCGCCGAGTCATTGGATTATTTTCATATTATTCACAATGAATATCTAAATTCTCCGAGAAAATAAAACCTCTTGTTAATAATGACTCTTTTCCCATCAACACGGAATCTAAGAAGGCCTTCAATAACATCAAAGACGAAACCGGAAAGGCTCTGCTCCATTCAATAAATGAAGATCTTCCCCTAGTGGTTGAAATTGATGCCTCAGATACTGCTACAGTGGCCACTCTCAATCAAGATGGTTGACCAGTTGCCTTTTTCTCGAGGTCTCTTACTCATGCTGAATGCAAACATGCTTTCACCGAAAAAGAAGCGTATGCTATTGTGGAATAATCTAAAAGTGGTCACACTACCTATCTGTCAGGCGTTTCATAATAGTGACTGACCAAGAAGCAGTGAACTACATGTTTAATTCAAAAAGACCCGGAAAAATTAAAAGCAATAAAATTCAAAGGTGGAAATGGAATTGGGATGCTACAATTATGATATCATGTATCGTTTAGGAAGAAATAACATTTCTGCTGACGCACTCTGACGAGCTTATTGTGGAGCCATCAACAACAAAGATAAACTATCAGATATCCACGTGTCTCTCTGCCACCTGGGAATCACACGAATAGCACATTTTGTGAAAGTTCCAAATCTTCCTTATTCGATAGAAGAAACCAAGAAAGTGTGTGCCGAGTGCCCCATATGTGCACGATGAAAACCAAGGTTCCACTCTCCAAACTCAACCCCTCTTATCAAAGCTACTCAGTCAATGGAAATACTCAACATAGATTTCAAAGGACTGCTCCTATCGTCATCGAAGCACCGGTACCTACTAGTAGTAGTGGACGAGTACTCACATTTTCTATTTGCTTTTGCTCGTGTAAATATAACTACTAATGTAGTAATCGAATGTTTATTCCAAATTTTTACAATGTTCGAGACACCCTCACGCATCCACTTTGATCGAGGAACTTCATTTATATCCAAAGACCTATGGGAGTATCTTACAAGTTTAGGCATAGCAACTAGCCGGACTACTCCTTACAACCCTCAAGGAAATGGATAATGTGAGCGATACAATGGCGTATTATGGAAAACTATATCCATGGCATTGGCTTCTGGTAACCTCAAAGAGTCACAGTGGCAGACTGTACTTCCCAAAGTATTACACTCCACCAGATCTCTACTGCGTACTGCAACTAATGCCACTCCTCCTGAGAGACTATTTTCCTCCCAACAGAAGACACTTAGTGGTCATTCTCTATCCTCTTGGTTAACTGTGCCAGGACCTGTATTACTGCGTTGTTATGTTTGGCATAGTAAATATGAACCCTTGGTCGATGAGGTACAACGTTTAGAAGCTAACCTTCAGTACGCCCACGTGCAATTTAATGACAGACGAGAATCTACGGTCTCTCTATATGACCTAGCTCCCATTGGAAACTTGACTATCTAAAAAGCCGACCCCAACTGAAACCTTTGTTCATCTAGAAAAGTCGAACAATCCTTGTGCTGAGAATAACTTAGCTAATCCAACTTCTACCGAAGAACAAAATACAACACCTGAGCTATCTTCTCCAATGCCCATTGATCCTGATTTTTCCATCCCTGAATCTAAACCTTCCCCCAAGATACCTTTGGACCTGGAGGAATTATCACCCCCTCCTAAATCTGAATGCCTAGGGACCTTAAGACGATCCTTTACACGAACGTCGAAAACCATCACGTTATCAATGACTGCAACAAATTAACTTTAATACTATAACTTTAATTCTTTTGAGAAGGGGAGAATGTCGTAATATTAAAACTCTCGTATTTTGTGTTTACTGTGTTGTCTAATTATTTCCCCTTGCTGTGTACTCTCTAGTATTTTCTATTAGTTCATTAAAGCCTTTATTCTAGGTAAACATGTCTTTTGTTCTCACTTCACAACAGTCACTTTATTTTATTCATCAAAAGGAAATGTTTTTATAAAATGTTTTTCTAGCTTTAATTTTTTTTTAAATCTTTACCTGTTTAAATGGTGTTGCATCTTTTTAATTTTGAGGCACAGAACGTTTCTATGCAGCATCTTCCAGCTATTTACATAAACAGCTGGAAGAATCTAAAGAAGTACAACAAATATATTTCTTTTGTAAACTATAAAAATTGTGTAAATTATAAAAGACCATTATTAGATTTTGGATATAATATTGAATATTTTGTTTATATTTAATCCAATATAAAAAGGAATTCATTCATTTTATTAATAAGTATTGCAACAATTGTCTTTATTATATTTTGAATTTTATCTAGAATGCATTTTGGGACTTAATAAAATTTTGCATAATCTTTAATAATATAAATTTGACTTTTATGTTCATAATTTTTACTAATTGTTTTTGAAATAAACATAAAATTAGTCTTTCCTTGAAATTTATAATTTAATTGTTTTTAATTTTGCAGAATGTCCAGCATTCATGAGAAAAACAAGTATCACTGCGTTTGAATGGATCGACATTTTCTTGATGACTTGAAACATCGAAATGTCTCACAAAAAGATATTTTCAAGATTCTTGATGTAAATTGCTGAAACAAATAAAATTATACCCCTGTGAACATACACACCTTCTTTTTTTTAATCATAGTACATTTTATGATATATTGAAAAATACATTTTCTTTTCAACTGTATATGTGCTTATTTTTTTCTTAGTATTACTCAGTAAAACACTACCTTGAATATTGCACGTGTATATCTAATACATTTATGATGCACTTATGGATTCTTTTATAAATGCTCAATTCCAAGCATCCAAAACATTTAAAACTCTGCGAAAAAAATGTCTGGTTTTAAACATTTTTATACCATTTTGATGAAATATTTTTTTAGCTTTATGTTTTGTTTTTGCTTCGTAAAAATGTGTTTACATATGCGATTCACTGAAATAGAGAAACTGTCCTAGCGATGGGAGAAGGCAGTAAGGGATTGTCTGAGAGCAGTAACAGACAATGAAAAACGAAGAGATTGGGAGTGGGGAAAGGAATCGTCAACGATAAGAAGAGCGACAGTAAAAGTTGGAGAGTGCAAGATGGGTAATGGACATCTAAATAAACAAAAATAATTTGATTTAATTAAAACATTATATTAAAGCGTTAGGGTAATTTTTCCTGAATGTTTTGAATTGTTACTAGTTTGAAAAAAATAGAGAGAAGAAATGATATTAAAATCAAATTCTTTTGTTTGAAGTTGACTATATTTAATGCGACAATACATTGGAGAAAACCAAAATGAAGCGATACCATTGTTTATACATGTTTTCTTTTTCTTGACGCTTGTACCTTTCGTTATGGGTGTCGATTTTTGTCCCAGTTATTCTGCGTATAATATATCTTGTGGGGCGTACCCCATCAGGTATGGAGACGAGTGAAAATGAGGTGTAACAAGTCGATGAAGAGATCTTGACCAGAGCGTCAGGCGCCAGGGGAATTTAGGGGTGGAGCGATTCGCTATTTAAACACTTACCGAATTTGCGATGAGATCATTCGCCCCCTTTCTCCCTTATTACGTTTGCTAGGAGCATTGCAGATTTTCTGAATGAGATATTCTGCGATTCAAGGAATCTCATGAGGTCTTCAATTATTGTAGAACCAACGATTTTCTTGCATAATGTACTAGTGAATGGAGGTGGTATCAATAGTGAAAATGTATTTAAGACATGAAGATTTAATTTAGCCAGCAGAGTTGGTGGAAAACGAGATATGAATTCTTATATGATGCGGGGGAAATGGGAATCCGGAATTATGGATGTTTTTTTGTTACATTTTCACACAAAACAAGGCACAATCCAATTTTATGGAGGGGACTACTATTTGGGATATAATTTGCAAGGACACTATGTAGGGAGTTGGGCAGCAAGATGTCTGACATAGGTTAAGAAGTGAGTTTTATGGAGTGATTCTGATTTCTGTAGGTTGATTGCAAAGCGTGGTTCCATGGGATTAGTCAGTTCTTATCATCAATGATAATAAATATTCTTTAATAGTTTGCATTGAATGCGGAAGCTTTTAGCAGATAAGTGGCTTAATTGTGATATGTATTCTCTGTTTTATTAAATGCAAATGTTAATATTATTTATATATATTTCAGTTTATAATTTATATATGTATTTTATTTAATTGCTTTATTTAATGGATTTTCTCGTCCATGAATGTACTCATTATATTTATCAAATATTTTAATATAGCATTAATTTTAACTATAGCATAAATAGATGGCACAACTCTATTCGCTTTACCCGCCTTCCTGTATCTCGCATTCCTTAAAACGTTACTAGACCAAGGGTGGAACAAGTGTAACGTTTTTAACGGTTAATTTTTTTAATTTTCGAACGCTGGACTGTTTCTAAAGTTAACACTATCTATAATAATTTTCATTGAAGACAGAAGATTTTAGCAGATAAGCTGTTTAATTGTAATGTTTATTCTCTGTTTTATTAGATGCAAATGTTAATATTATTTATATTTATTTCAGTTTATAATTTATATATTCTTGATGAGCCGTTCTCCTTAAATAATAATCCCATATAACAAATTTACACTAATGACGATTACTATGATATTGTCCCATTGACTACT
Source organism: Euprymna scolopes (assembly GCF_053919585.1). Lineage (NCBI taxonomy): Eukaryota > Metazoa > Mollusca > Cephalopoda > Sepiida > Sepiolidae > Euprymna > Euprymna scolopes. Next base: position 68,195 of record NC_136486.1, on the reverse strand, counting down.
GTACACTCATTATATATATATATATATATATATATATATATATATATATATATATATATATATATGTGTGTGTGTGTGTGTGTGTGTGTGTGTGTGTGTGTGTGTTACATGAAAAGGGTTGTCCCCTTTTCTTGGAAGTAAAAAAAAAGAGAATTAGTTAAATGAAAATGATATCAGATAAAATGGGAATCGAACCCTGTAGATAAGATAAGAACAATAAGTTTTAAATGGAATCTCCAGTTATATTTTTAATTCTTTTAAAATATTTTATAAATAAAATTTGTCTGGAAAATCTATTCACATTCTTAGAAAGAATGCATAATAAAAATATCGGTTAGAGAATTAACCAGTAGGTTAAATTCCTTTTGTAAAACAAAGAGAATGGGAAATTTCCTGGTCATCAGAAATGGTTTCAAAACGTGCAAATCGCGCATGTTTGAAAGATGTGAGTAACAATGCATGTTTAAACACGGAGGCATGTCATGCCATGTGTCTAATATGCACGTGTTGGTCATGCAATGACGTCATGGATCTCAATATAGTTAGTCAAAAAACTCAGTCGGGGACTCAGTCAGTCAGAGGGAAGAAGAGAGGAGTCAGAGTTGATAGAACCTTGGAAGCGGAGGTTGGAAGAAGAATTATGTAAGACTTGAATTCCTTGATGCGAAGCCATTGACCGTTATATATATATATATAAGTACAATTTAGGGACTCACGCCTTTCAGGGAAAAAAAGAATTTTTCAATTTGGTGCATCTGCATCCGTAAGTGTATCAGAATTTTGGGGGAATTTTTGACACCCCAAACACAAAACTGCGATTAAAATATAAAAAGACACTCGTAATTTCTCTTTTAAAAGTGGGTTGTTTATTTTGTTTATGGCTTATACTTCCAAAATAAACTATTAAAGTTGTATAAAAAAAGTAATAGAAATATTTTCTTTTATTTTTTTAAAAACAGTAATGAAATCAATTGAATTTTACGAGCTAAGTATTTTAAAATTTTTAAACTATCTATCAAAATTTTTTCTATTGATTCAATTTTTACGATATTTTCAGGGTTTATGCTCTTTCCAATAAACCGAATATAATATTTTAGACAAACGTTTTTTTTTTTATTTCACGGCCCCCCATTTGGAAATGTCTATTAAAAAGTAAATAATTAATTTACGCACCAAAGTTTTATATATCACAAATTGAAGATAAAAGATCAATAAATAATATATTCAAATTTAAAACAAAAAAGTAGTGTTTTTTTTAGAAATTTGCCTGTAAAGTCCGAAGTTTAAAACCTTTTTTGTTTAAAAACAACATTGTTTTTTTTTTGTTTTTTTTTAATGAAACCTTGATCCTTGCTCCTTTAATTGAAAAAAAAAAATTAGGGATTGAATTACATTTTTCGAGTAGTTATAAGCTTGGAAAGACAGGGGTCGAATTAATTCACGCCCCCATTTTGAAATATCTATTAAAAAGTAAATAATTAATTTACACACCAAAGTTTTATATATCACAAATTGAATAAAATATCAATAAATAATATATTCAAACTTAAAACCAAAAAGGTAGTGTTTTTTAGAATTTTACCTGTAAAGTCCGAAGTTTAAAAGCTTTTTTTTAGACCACATTGGGTTTTTTTGTTTTTTTTGTTATTTATTTATTTATTTTTAATGAAACATTGATTCTTGCTCCTTTAATCGAAAAAAAATCAGGGTTTGAATTACATTTTTTGAGTAGCTATAAGCTTGGAAAGACACGGGGTCGACTTATTCAATATATTTCACGCATTCCTAGGATTAGTTTCTGACACACCCGTTCGAAAGGTTTATTGGGATATATACACATAAATAAATAAATAAATAAACATTTAGAATTTTATTAATAGCATAGATTTACTACTATGTATTAATGTATATCTATCTTTCTCTATTGATGTTTTTACTTATTACTTGCATATATTATCTATTGTTTATAATTACTGGTTCCCCTATCGTATACTAGGTCTACTTAGTAGTTGGTTATTCCTCGGCGAAAGAATTGTTTATAATTTAAAGAAACCGTTCTGTTTATACGGTTTAATTTTTCTGCTTACTTAAAACTGTCAACAAAAAATACAATACCCTGAACCATACCCTGAAGCATTCCGTGAGAAATACCTTGCACCATACTCTGCCCGCCAGCTTAATCCGCACGAGCCAAACGACACTGAAACCACCAATTTTTGTTGTTCATTCATATTATTTGCGCGTGGGATTCCTAACACAAATTAATAAAGTTGCATTTACAGCACATTTTTGACAACCACACACTCATAAAATGACGTGTCAATTCCGAAAGCCGTTCTTAACATTGGGGTTGGCCAACAACAAAACAACAACAGCTGTACTTTAAATTCTTACTTGGAAGGGGGTGCATGCTGCAATCGGGCAACGCCGGTTAACGGGTGATATATGTTGTGATTTCTCTAGACTCTTGATATGCTGGAGAGAATTAACAATTGCTTAAATTATGTTTAGAATAATTTATTTATGTACATATGCAGCTGTGAAAAGTGCGCTAAAACAAATAAAAACTATTAAAAACAATGCAATAAAAAAAATAACATACAAACAAAAATACAAAGAAAAAATAGGAGATTGACATAACAGCGACACCAGACACATGCGATTATTCAAAACAACGAATTTTTCACCTCAAACCAAGGCTGGGATTTAATTTGCGGTGATACTAGCAACAAGATGTGTGAAATAGGCCTAGGTGTGAGTCTTACTGTTCCAACGACGGGTAAGGAACGTTACACTCTACATCATGAATGGGATATAGAAAAGTCTGTGTGATGTTACCAGAATGGGATATAGAAAAGTCTGTGTGATGTATCAGAATTTTGGGGGACTAACACAAAACTTCGAATAAAATATTTTTTTAAAAACTGGTAATTTCTCTTTTTAAAGAGGGTTTTATTTTATTTTCCAAAATAAACTATTAAAGTTGTTTAAAAATAATAGCAATATTATTTTTATTTAAAAAAAACAAACAGTGTTTACAAAGTGGCGGCGCGCCTTCATGCAGCCATTTTTTTTTTTACGTAATGAAATCAATTGAATTTTGCGAGTTAAATATTTTTCAAGTTTGAAATTTTAAAAATCTATCAAAATTTTTCTATTGGTTCAATCTTTACGATATTTTCAGGGTCAATGTGAAATTTTATGCTCTTTCCAATAAACCAAATATAATATGTTAAACAAACGTTTGTTTTTAAATTCACCCCCATTTTCAAATGTCTATTAAAATTTAAATAATTGATTTACTCACCAAAGTTTTATATATCACAAATTGTAGGTAAAGATCAATAAATAAAATATTTTAATTGAAAACAAAAAAAGTGTTTGATGGAAGTCCAAAGTGTAAAACTTTTGTTTTTAAACACGTTGATTTTTTTTAAGTGAAAGCTTATATTATGCTTCGATTGTCTAGTAAATATTGGACGCTGATGACAGTTTTTTCTATTTCATTCAATGTTTTCTTTTTTTAGATATTAAAAAAAAACCACTCGATAAAGAAGAATTAAAATATATTAAATCAAAAATTCATATATTTCATTGACAAAAGAAAAAAAATTCATCGATTATTTTTTTTTTTTTTAAAGGTAAAAACTTATAAGTAAAATGTGACTATTTTCATCTATGGGGACACATGTTTCTTCACGCACAGGCTAGACGGTTAACGCGAATGTGTGGTTTTTACGTCCTTCTGTCCATCCATAGTTCAAAAAAAGAACAAACACAGCTGCGGCGTTTGGCTAACACCGTAACAATACTTACGTAATGGCGGTATTTTCAAATAGTTGTTTAAAAAAAAAAAATTATTTAAAAATACATGGAATTTAAAATATAAATATGGATGAATTCTTAACAATGAAGAATGGAAGAACCCATTGATTAGTATTTTTTATAGGTACGTGATTTTTTGGAATTTATACATATTTTTTATAATCGAAGTAAGTAAAATTTCTCTGATTTTCTTCAAATCTTTTTCGAAAGAAAACTGATTTAAAAAACAAATATTGTATAATTTGCTATTAAACATGTTATTTTTTTAAAGTTTGGTCTTTGTTCCTTTAATTGAAAAAAAAATAGGGTTTGAATTACATTTTGCAAGTAGTTATAAGCTTGGAAACATAGGAGGTCGTATTATTCAATTTTTTATCACGCATTTTTAATGTCGATTTCTGACACTGCTACTGTATCTGTGTAACGCGTAATGTTATATACGAAAGTTCCCAGAGATTCAATATATTTTATAGAGCGATTTCTATTTCTGTTGGTTTGGTCAGTTCTTATCACCGATGTGAATAAATATAATAAATATAAATGTCAAATATTTTCATATTTCAGATATTTTCATAGTCATACGAAAAATATTGCAACCCATCCTTTTGGAATAATGGAAACGTCTATTTAGCTTCAGTTTTGCTAAAAAATAAAAAGAAATCCATTTCATTTTATTTATTTATACTTTAAAAAGCTGTGAATGCAAAAAGCATACCTATTTACGTTTTGTATTTTGTTCATTCAAATATATATATATATATATATATATATATGTATATATATATGTATATATATATATATATATATATATATATATATATATATATATATATATATATATATATCATAATTTAGGAGTTTAAAAATTGTGATTTGAAAAAGTTAAATTTCAAATATAGAAATTTTATTGTATGCAAGACAAAGAATACAGTATAGTAAAATATATTTCCTTAACCCATGAGTTTTCGATGTTTATACACCTCCTAGGAGGAAAAATATTAGCAAATATTATAAAAAGTTTGTATATAGTTTGCTAAAGGTAATAAACATAGAAGATTAAATTAAATGTTTTAAAAGTTTTTAAATCATTTTAGCTACATAAAATAAGGGAAATTGGATATTGATGCAGCAAAAAAAAAAAAAAGTATATTGAACTTCAAATTGAAAGTGTATGCTCAATCCTGTAATGGAAGCTCTTGGTATTCAGCAGGTAAAAAGATCCAACGCGTATTGTAATAAATCCAAGGAAGCTGGTACACCCAATAATATTTTCTAAGACCGATAATCACTGGATTTGCACACCAGTAGATTTATTGTATGTCATCATTCTGAATAATATATATGTATGTGTGTGTGCGTGTGTGTTGTGATTTCGTTAGCCTCCTGATATGTTGAGAAAACTAACAATTACCTGAATTGTGTTTAGAAAAATTTTATTCGTGTACATATACAGCTGTAAAAACGCACTAAAAGCAAATAAAAATGATTAACATAAATGCAATAGTCAATGTGCAAAAACGATGTAACATTTTACAAAAACAAACAAATAAAATATTACAGAGAAAGAACATATGAAATTGACATACAGCGACACCAGACACATGCGATTTTTTCTAAGCTTAAAACTAACTAGTTGTTAGAACTGGAAAAGTACGAGATATTCTAGTAAAAAATATAAATTTATAACTTAAAATAATGCAGCATTAAGAATTGATTATATAATGTTATAAATTGATTATATAATGTTATAAATTGATTATATAATGTTATAAATTGATTATATAATGTTATAAATTCAATATCTTGTCCTTTTTTTCCAGTTTTAACAACTAGTCCTTTACTTTTCCATGTTTAAGCTTAACTATATTACTTTGCATGCTCGCATTTTTCTACTGTAATCCATGATTTTTCCATGCTTCCAATAAATCCACTTGTTCTTTTTTTCAGTTTTATTTTTTGCTCCCATAAACACATATGTAATAACAATGTACGCCACTCGTCTGCTTTCAACAAATCCCTCCAATTATCTCCCTTTCATGCTTTCATTCTCTCTGTTTCACTTGTGTTTGAATATATAATTAAGTGGCAGTTTTAGTCATTTAGAACTGCTTTAAAGCTCTTTCTGCGACAGCAGTGAATTACTAGAGTCGCTGAAGCGACGAGGTTGCTATGGAAACCAGACATAAAAAGCGTCGCTCATTTCACATATTTTTACGATTTTGGACACCAGAAAATTCATCATAACTTTTGTTTTACTGAACGAAAATTGATTTTTTTTTTTTTTTTTTTTTTTTACAATATAGCTGAGAAGGCGATCTATAAACTGTAATAATTGTTTCAAATTTGGTCGAAAAATGGGTGAGCGTGAAGCTTACAAGCAGTCCTAAATGACTAAAACTGCCACTTAATTATATATTCAAACGCAGTAGTGTTTGAATAGCTATTGCATTTTCACCTCAAACAAGGTGCAGTTCACTTTGATGTAGGGGTTAATTTACAGTGATACTATGTAAGCAGTTTAGCAGCAAGATGTCTGAAATAGGTCGAGAGGTGAGGCTTACTGGTCCAAACGATCTAGAAGACGGGTCGAGAACCTTACTAGAAAAGTTTGTGTGATGCTCCCAGCTTTATCTGTGTAACGCGTGATGTTGTATGCGGTAATTATAAGAGATTCAGTATATATTATGGAGTGATTCCGATTTCTACTGGTTGTAAGCACGGCGTGGTTCTATCTGATTAGTCAGTTCTTATCAACGATGGAAATAATTATAAACTTCCAATATTTTCATATTTTCAGATATTTTCATAGTTTAAGATTGCAACCACCCCTTTTGGAATAATGGAAGCGTCTATTCAGATTCATTTTTGTAAAAAATAAAAATAAGAAAAAACAATTTCATTTTATTTATACTTTAAAAGGCTGTGAATATAAAACAAAACCATTTGCATTTACATTTTGGTCAAATATACACAATGTGTATATTGTAATTTTTTTAGTCTCTGGGTATGCTGGGGAGAACTAACAATTGCTTTAATTATGTTTAGAATAATTTTATTCATGTACATATTGCAGCTGTGAAAATAGGCAATGTACAAAAAAGATATATTTTACAAAAATAATACACAAGCAAATACAATAATACAAAGAAAGAATATTGACATAATTGCGACACAAGACACATGCGATTTTTTAAAGTTGAATGAGATGACATGCTCCCTAAATCATGATATTTTTATTATTGCATTTTCATCTCAAACAAGGCAAAGACACCATTTTGATGTAGGGGGCTACTATCTGGTTGAGCAACAAGATGTCTGAAATAGGTCTAGAAGTGAGCCTTACTGTTCCAAACGATTTAGAAGACGGGTAAGGAACGTTACACTCTGCATCATGGAATGGGATATAGAAACGTCTGTGTGATGTTACCAGCTGTATCTGTGTAATGTGTAATGTGATATACGAAAGTTCCCAGAGATTCAGTATATTTTATAGAGTGATTTCTATTTCTGCTGGTTTGGTCAGTTCTTATCACCGATGTGAATAAATATAATAAATATAAACGTCAAATATTTTCATATTTCAGATATTTTCATAGTCATACGAAAAATACTGCAACCCTTCTTTTTGGAATAATAGTAGGTATGGGCAAAAATGGGCGGACAACGATAGGGGGACCTAGTTTTGAAAGCCGATTCATCATAATTTTTTATAGGTTTCCGACTACTGTTTGATTGTATTTGAAAGATTAATGACTAAATTTGATTTCCGAAAGGAAAAAAATATTTGTGCACGTGAATAAAAAAGTTATGAAAAATTTTTTCACGATGAGCTACTCAATTCAGCTAAATTCTGAAGTTAAATAAATTCATTGTAAAAATCCTTTAAAAGATAAATATAAGTTTTCTTGGTCTATTTCAAAGATAATTAGTAAAGTCTTAAGATATTGAATTAAATAATGATAAAAAACACCTTGTTTGTACAAAACATAAATTAATTAGTCCAAAACCGAGTGATTCTACCGTTTGCAAAACGCAACAAACTAAAGTTTTTCTAAACACGGAATATACGGGAGCCCAAAATTTCAGCCAGTTGAAAAACTGTGAAAATGACGTCATGTAATTCAAAGGGAGGAAGGGATGTGATACTATTTTTCCCAGACGTGTATCTGTACATTCCTATTCTGAAAGTTTGTATTAATTTTTCCATTTTTTAATTTAATTATTTTTCTATGTTCCTGTTTTTAAATTATTTTTTTAAATTATTGTTCAATATTATATAACAAATATGTTACGCTGAAAGTTTCACATTCTTGCGAGCAAGGAAATTATTAAAATCTTGCATATAAAAATTATGCGAAACCTGTAATTTAAAAACAAAGTAGAAATATTTTTTGCAATTATAATTTTTGTGTGCGAAAATGTTACATAAACAATGCTTTATTCAACGGTAATATCGGTAGTTCGAGAAATTAATTTTTCTTCGAGTTATATCGAATTCATTAATACTGACTTTAGGGGCTTTTTTCGTAATATTCCTATAAAAATTATTTTATTTTATTTTTTTGTTACAAATTACGATGCTTTATTTATATAAAATAGCAAAAATAAATTCTTGCGTATTTTATTTACTATTGAAAACCATAAGTAAAGGTATTTTTTGTTTAAACAAAATAATGCATTTCCACTAAGATTTAAATAAAAATACTTAGTTCATTATATTCCGCGATCATTATTCGATAAATACTTAAAATTTCATTAAAATTGGTTAATTTCCTGGTTTTTTGGTGATTTTTTAAGTAAAGGGAGGTGTCAAAATGTTTATACATTCTGAACATCGGCATTCATTTTGCCCGTACCTAAATAATGGTGTGGCACTATCGCCTCCCCGGGAGGGTTACTTGGTTGATGAACGTCTTGGGAATGCAACCAGCTCCACGGGGAATGAACGATATTCAACGATATCTAAACGATAGACACATGCTGGAAACATCAACGAAAACGGGTCGATATGTCATCGGCTATAACTGTCTGGCATGGGTCGCATCTTGTGTGGTCATTGCAGGCATCTTCCCATTGTCGGCATTAATGGTATGCTGAAATCGAATACTTGTAGAAAAATAGCGACAAATGCATTTTTATAAAAATATATATAATTTATTTAAGATTTAACAATCAAGAGCACATTTAGTCGACCCATCGCGTGCACACCAAACCACCACGTCCTCAACATATGGGGTGCAAGCTCAACTGCTTTTACAACAATCAAATTATATTTTATCTCTCTCTTTCTTCATTGAAAGAGGGAGAAAGGGAGTGAAAGAGAGAAATAGAGAAGGAAAGAGAGAGAGAGCGAGAGAGAGAAAGAGAAATATGCGTTTCACGCAATGTTTATTTTTCAACTTCAGATATCCGTGTGTAAGTTTGACCTTTCTTGAAGGATTTTGACACTGCTAAAAGTTTCATAACACCCGTCATTTAAACCCAAACCGACATGATCTAACGTTCCCAAACCCACAAACCATCTGCATAAAACGTTTTTACTTCATAACAAAGTCAGGCACAAGAAACTAGATATAGGGGTCATTAATGTAGAAGCCCGCAGCTCCCTTAAAAAGGGGCTACGTCATTGTGCCACAATGGGAATGTCAATTCAGTTTCAGTTTTGTTAAAAAATAAAAAGCAATTAATTTCATTTCATTTATTTATACTTTAAAAAGCTGTGAATGTAAAAACAAAACCATTTACGTTTCAATTTTGTTCAATATATATATATATATATATATATATATATATATATATATATATAGATGCATATGTTGTGATTTTTTAGCCACTTGCTTAAGAGAACTAACAATTACTTGAATTATGTTTAAAATAATTTTTTTCATGTACATATGCAGCTCGTGAAGAATGCAATATAAATAAATAAAACCAATTAACATAAATGCAATAGGCAATGTACAAAAAAGATATAATATTTTGCAGATATAAAATAAAAACAAACAAAAAATAACACGAAGAAAGTACAAAGGAGATTGACATAACAGCGACACCAGATATATGCGATTTTCTCAGGGAATAAAAAAAATTGTAACCGTCCTTCCTCCACAAAAATAAAGAAATACTGAATCTAGGATTAAATTTTAGCAGTTGAGCAGCAGATGTTAATTATAAGGGATTCAGTATATATATACTATGGAGTGATTCCGATTTCTGCTGGTTGATAGAAAAGCGTGGCCTTATCTGATTAGTTAGTTCTTATCAACGATGGGAATAATTATTTTCCAATATTTTCATATTTTCAGATATTTTCCTAACCCAACTTTTTGGAATAATGGGAACGTCAATTCAGTTTCAATTTAAAAAAAAAATAATAAAAAGAAACCAATTTCATTTTATTTATACTTTAAAAGGCTATGAATGTAAAAACAAAACCATTCACGTTTACATTTTGGTAAAATATATATCATATGTATATTGCGATTTTTTAACCTCTTGGTATGCTGGAGAGAACTAACAATTGCTTGAAATGTTTAGAATAATTTTATTCATGTACATATTGCAGATGTGAAAAGTGCACTAAAAACAAATAAAAACGATTTTAAAAAATGCAATAGTGTAAGAAATTTATCCTCTTTCAGAAAAATTCCACGCGAAATTACAGCCTGAAGAAAAAGAAATAAAAGAATGAAATAAAAAAGCGGGGGTGGGTGGGTGGGGGTAAAGAATAAAATAGAAAGGTCTTGTCTTAAAACGAAGAAGAGATTTTCAAGTTGCAATTTTTTCCCTTTGCAGGCATTAAAATACAAAAACAAAAAACGCCAGGTAACGAAATATAATACAAAACATATCCTTGGTTCTTATATTGAAAATGTCGTATCAACAAACGAATACAGTATTAAAAAAATTCAAATAGGGGTACTTCCTAATCACCCTCTCAAATACAATAAATTTTTAGGAACGTACTCACAAGGTTGATGATAGACACCACATGTGTCCTTTTTGACAATTTACAATCTTGGAAATAATTCCAAAATTACTTTCCTTACTATACGCACAAACCGTAGCCGTGTAAAGTTCAAAGAAGTTCGCCTCATCGCGACTGAATATTCTTTGCCGGGTTGTACCACGGCTACCGAGAGTAAAGAAGGCCGATGCACATGACAGCGTGACGTCACTATCAGATTCGCTTGTAGGGATATGATCTAGGCTATCAGCAGCAGTTTCGTCTGGTTTTCAGTTTGCTGTCTAACATGGTGTATTCTTGCGTTGTTACAAATTGCCGGAGAAATTATCTAAAAGCCCTCAAACTAAATATATTTTCTCAATTTGGATACGTGCCATTAAAAGGGAAAATTTTATTCCAAATTCAAATATAGTAAAGTAAGTAATTTTATTTGTTAATAATTAAACGTGTATTTAATTATAACTGTATTCAAGTAGTTTCATAAAGTTTGATAACATTGTTAGTATAAATTAAAGTACTTTCATAACGTTTGATAACATTGCTAATATAAATTACAGAAACAATACTATTTATTGCTAATACAGCAAATATTATGTTGTATATTTAACTGTTTATTTTCTTATAAGAAAGTCTATCAGTAAGATTGAAAATTTAATTTAATTTTGTTTTAGGTTTTAAAATTATAAACAAATAATTTTTACATGAGGATAATTGTCACAATGTTTGTTTAATAATAAATAAAATCTTTCATTGAGTATGTCCAAATATTTGAAAGTTCGGGTTTGTATTACTGTACACATAGATTCGGAAAAGTTGTCAAAAAACAAATATACAAATAAATGTTATCAAAGGCAAGATAAGTTACTTTTCTACCAAATTGGCCTTCGGGACAAGATCAAAGTGTAGTATCTGTTCTTCAGATGCTGCACTTCTATTTCTTGTTCTCTTTCGGTGGAGGAGAAATCCTTCACGACTGAGACAATTTTTATTTTTGTACCTTTTCTCCACGTTAAAAAACGACCCTGGTGTCTAACTCTGTCCCGTGGGGAGGCATAGTAAATAGGTAACATGCTTATTCAGCTCGAAAACCATACAGTGTTTACCGATGTATTAGAAAATTCAAGATGGCGTCTGATTCTCTCCTTAACACGGTAAGTTTGGGGAAAGGTGTTATAAATAAAAAACTGGATAAAATACTGTTAAAAACTTGCTCAATATATGTTACCGTGACATAAGTTGACATATATTCGGCGGGTTTTTAATAGTATTTTGTCTAGTTTTTTATTTATAACACCTTTTCCCAAACTTACCGTGTTAAGAAAGAGTGAGGCGCCATCTTGAATTTTCCAATATATCGGTAAACACTGTATGCTTTTCGAGCTGAATAAGCATGTTACATTGAATAAAAACACGAAAAATATATCCAGTTAGGTAGAAAAGTAACTTATCTTGCCTTTGATAACATTTATTTGTTATATATTTGTTTTTTGACAACTTTTTCGAATCTATGCGTACAGTAATACAAACCCGAAAGTTCTATATTTTTTTCTAAAGTCGGTTTGAAAATTATTCACCACGTGGCTTAATGAAATTAGCCGTGACTGAGCGTTATATATTAAAATTGATTGTTTCTTTTTAGAATTATAAACAAATAATTTGTATATGATAATATTTGTCAAAATGTTTTTTTTAATAATAAATAAAACCTTTCATTGAGTATGTCTAAATATTTTAAAGTTCGGGTTTGTTTTACTGTACACATAGATTCGAAAAAGTTGTCACAAAACAAATATAGAACAAATAAATGTTATCAAAGGCAAGATAAGTTACTTTTCTACCCAACTGGATATGTTTTTAGTTTTTTATATTTAATGTAACATGCTTATTCAGCTCGAAAAAACATACAGTGTTTACCGATGTATTGGAAAATTCAAAATAGTGGCCGACTCTCTCTCTTGGAGACGGTAAGTTTGGGAAAATGAGTTATAAATAAAAAAAACAGTCAAAATGCTGTTAAAAACCCGACGAATATATGTCAGCCTATGTCACGGTAACATATATTGAGCGGGTTTCTAACAGTATTTTGTCTGTTTTTTATTTATAACTCATTTTCCCAAATTTACCGCCTCAAAGAGAGAGTTGGCTGCCATTTAAAATTTTCCAATACATCGAGCTGAATAAACATGTTACATTAAATATAAACATTAAAAACATATCCAGTTAGGTAGAAAAGTAACTTATCTTGCCTTTGATAACATTTATTTATTCTATATTTGTTTTGTGACAACTTTTTCGAATCTATGTGTACAGTAAAACAAATCCGAAAGTTCTATATTTTTTTCTAAAGTCGGTTTGAAAATTATTCACCACGCAGCTATTAATGAAATTAGCCGTGACTGAGCGTTATATATTAAAATTGTTTCTTTTTAGAATTATAAACAAATAATTTTTACATGAGAATATTTGTCAAAAACATTATTTAAATTTATTTACTTGCCTTCCCACGAGGGCACAGTTAGACACTAGGTCGGATTTTTATGTGGGAAAATTTAGCTCCATAAAAAGGGGCACTCTGGATAGGAACAAAAATAAAATAAAAATTGTCTCGGTCATGAAGGATTTCTCCTCCACTGACCGAGGACAGAACAAATAAAGTGTAGCATCAGAACAGATACTACACTGTGATTATTATTATTATTGTAAATGTTTGTTTACTATCTTTTCTTAGATTTTAGCAATAGTTTACATTATGGTATGAATGTTTTCTTTAATTATGTTTTTAGGTATGTGAACATCATTTTCGGCCTGAGGATGTAATAAAAGAGAAGTCAAGATTCGATGATAAAACATTGTGAAATAAACACGCAAGATGAGAACATTAGTCCGAATAATATCTAAAGTTCCAAAAAATAACATTCAATCCATGTGATTTTTCTTTAAATTAAATTTAAAAAATATATTTCTGCACTAGTTACTTTTATTGTTTGTTTGTATTTAAATTATTTGTTTGATTTCAATTTTTTGTATTTTATCGTTTGTTTTCATTGTTAAAATTATTTATCGATGGTTTTCACTTTTAAAATTATTAATCGTTGGTGTTTAATATGTTTTTAAATTCTTTGTTTCCTAACTTCATAATTCAGTTTTATTAGTATTAAATTGTATATTGCTTTAAAATTACTTAATTTTACATAGATAATATTTATATTTTATATTGAATAAAGTTCAGTTTCAGTATTAATCGAACTGTGTTCCTTTTTCTTTTTAAAAATGTTTTATTGCTCTTTTTCAAATAGCCCTCATAGAGTACTGACAGTCTGACAAATCTTACCTACATTGCCTGCATGCATTTTTCAGTTAACAGGCCCTCTTCTTACTCTCGGTGGCCGTGGTTGTACTTCTTAGAAGGAAAGGCTCGGGAAATTCCTCATCCATGCCGGGCAATGAATCCACGTCCAATCTCCTCGCCTCCAGTATCTGAAAGAGGCCGATTTTCACGCTCGGGCCAGTGATGTCATCATCGAGGAGCTTGTATTGCCCTTTTATTCAAATTAAAGGGAGTTTCGTACAAACACAAGTTCAATAAAAGATACGAAAAACAGAAAATGAAATATAAGAACCAGAGTAAAAATATAATAAATGTATACACAATTATTGGTACAAAAAATTCCAATAATAGGCAATGTACAAAAAATACATATTTTACAAAAATAACATACAAACAAATGAAATAATACAAGGAAATAACATATTTTCATATATTTTCATGTCATACTGGTGAAAGTACGATAACTCTTATCATAGACCCTTTTATGATTACCTCCCTTTTATGCTGGAATCCCAAATCCATTTTTCACCCACCCACCCCCGCTTCCTCTTCCTATCTCAAATAAAATACACTTCTCTTTATTCCCGTCACACACGTGTTCGCGTCCTCTTTCAAATCTTTGTTTCAATTAATTCCCTTTCTCTTTTCACTGAAATGCAACTCGCAACACATACGGAAAATATTGCAACTCTCCTTATTTGCATAATTGGACCGTCTATTCAGTTACGCTTTTGTTAAAAAAAATTAACAAAATAAATATCATTGTATTTATTCATATTTAAGACGCTGTGAATTTAAAAAATTACATTTTTTTTTTCAAATATATATAATGTATGTATTGATATTTTTTAGTCTCTTGATATGCCTTAGAGAACTAAAAATTGCTTGAATTATATTTAAAAGAATTTTATTATTCTAAACTATGTTTAGAATGATGTTGTTCATGTACACATGCAGCTGTGAAAACTGCAATAATAATAAATAAAAACGCTTAGCATAAATGCAATAGTTAATGTACAAAAACGATATAATATTTTACAAAAATTGCATACTAAGAAAAAAATTACACAAGGAAAAAGTGTTATATAGTTGTTCGAGCAGAAGCAGTAGATTATCTGTTCATCCGTCTATAAGTTTAATTATCGGGGTATTTTTTATCTGTTTAGCTATCTATCTATTTATCTATCTATCTGTGTGTATATATATATATATATATATATATATATATATATATATATATATATATATATATATATATTGTCATGCTGTGTTGTATATATATATATATATATATATATATATATATATATATATATATATATATATATATATATATATATTGTCATGCTGTGTTGTGCATGGATGTGTAAGAATAAGATTGGAACACATGTGTTTGGTTGGTAAGAAGGGAACTGAATAATGGTGCCTGCTTTATTGATTAATTGCTATGCGCATGCGTGAGTGCATACAAAAGCAGGAGAGAAAAAGACAGGAATTTTTTTTTTGTAGCACATGATGAGGTAAAGCCATAACAATTACCCACTAGTATGGCATCGAGAGGCCCCACCAGAAACTACTGCATGGTCCAGAATCCATTCACCAGATGGCAATACAGCAGCCCCAGTACTTTGCACCTACTGATAGGACAGCCTCCTTAGTGGTTAATCCATGGTTTGGGTCCCTGACTATCAGACGGATAACGTCAGCCCAGATGAAACGTTTACCTCCAGCACCCTTTCTAGTGACGTGGCCACAAGGATAGACATAGAAACAGAAGATTTTCGATACCTCAGGCTACATTTCACGAAGTACTGCCTGGAAAGCAGCTTTTTTTGTTAGCCCTTTTTCAGAAAAGTCACTCATTCAAAATGAGGACTGAGGGACAAATAAGGAGAAGCGAGAGTAACGAGAGCTGCCGATAACGCATCCACAATGCGTTGTCTACTCTCTATTAAAAAAAAGGTTCAAAGGGCTTATATTTACTTAGTATAAGTCCGTAGCTAAAATTTGAAATTAAAGATATTTGAAGATAAATTCCCCTCCCATGTTTATGAATGAAATTAAAATAGAATACATTACTGTAATTTCCATTTAAGGTGTTAAACTTTTTTCTTCTTATCCAAGAGACACCTCCAACAAATGAATTATAATAAGGAAAAGTTAGAACCAAAATAATTTTTTTAAATACCGCTGCAGAGTTATCACGTGTTAACATATTCATTAAACTTATTTCTTATTCAAAAGACACCTTCAGCGCATTTGAAGGCTTTTCGTTCATTGACTCTTGCTTTTGAGTTTTGGTACTTATGGCAGACTGGGTGGGAAAGGGTTGCGGTGGGAGGGAGGATTTCGTTTATATTTATACAGAAAAAGTAAAGTAGTAACCCTAAAACAATTTTTTTTCTCTCGGGGGGAGGGGTATTCTAGATAATTTTGCATTTAACGGCTAACTGAAATAAAATATATTAAACAAAATTAAGTCAAATAAAAAATTATAATAAGGACAATTTAGAACCAAAATAATTTTTTAAATACCGCTGCAGAGTTATCATGTGTTAACATATTCATTAAACTTATTTCTTATTCAAAAGACATCTCCAGTGCATTTGAACGTTTTTCATTCATTGACTCTTGCTTTCAAGTTTCGGTGCTTATGGCAGACTGGGTGGGAAAGGGGCGCGGTGGGAGGGAGGATTTAATTTATATTTATACAGAAAAAGTAAAGTAATAATCCTAAAACAATTTTTTTTCTCTTCGGGGGGGGGGGTATTCTAGATAATTTTGCATTTAACGGCTGGCTGAAATAAAATATATTAGACAAAATTAAGTCAAATAAAGAAATTATAATAAGGACAATTTAGAACCAAAATAATTTAAAAAATACCGCTGTGGAGTATTCCTCATTATGGTCCTGGCCCGGTTTACCAGGTCATTAAGGGACAATGGAGCTATGTTTGAGTTAGACTGCAGGAGTTGCTTTCTCCGGTTGGAGGCCCTGCCGAAAATTTGCATGTCAAGGCCCGCTCAAGCAGCCCACCAAACAACACGGTCAATTTCGTCAGCTCGGCCAAATAAACGTTGATAGTTTCGCTGGGATGTAAGGTTCTTGCCTCAAATTGCTCCCAAACAGTGGCAGGGTCGATAGCGAACGTCTTGTATAATGCTGCCTTGATCCTTTCATAATCCTGTTTTTCCTCAGGACTAAGCTGTTGATATACTGCAAAAGCTCTGCCGGACAGACATAGTGGAACCACATGTTCAATGCTCTTCACACGAGACAATAGGCAATGTAGTTCCACCTTCTTCACCCAGTCAAGTATTGGGGTCAAGCCATCAAATTTTGGTATTAATTTAAGGTCGGACTTGTCCTTCATTATGCCAAAATAGCTTGCAGCTAAATGGGCTGGTAAACAGCAAAACAAAATAAAATAAATACAATCAGCAAAAGTTCAGCAAGAATTCGTCACTGTCAAATTTCTCTCTCAACTTCCAGCACGTTCTCACGACCACCTCTGCCAACAGGCGTTTTATTAGAAAACTGACCCCATTCCATTTGCATACGTGTGCAGTGGAAGATGAGATCTCGTGAGATTCCACAAGACTACACCTTATAAATCCATGGCTGTTATCTTTAATTTCTCTCTCTCTCTCTCAGATCCCATCCAAAGGTAAGTTGTATAACCGCACAATACATACACACACGAGTGCTTTCTTCTTTGATTATTAAATTCAACTCTACAGTGTTTTAGATTATAAAAGAAAAAAGAAAATTGCTATATGTGTTACACGTTGTGTGTATATATGAATATGTTCTAATACGACGTACATGTTGAATAGTGGGATTCATATTTTATCTGTATATTCATGTACGTGTAAATGAGTGTATGTATATACATCGTATCATTCAGTGGATCATCTAGTGTGTATATTTTAACATTTTTGCAACAGTTCTAATAGGAAACGATTGACGTGGACCTATCAAAACAGTTGTAGACAAACAGTTCTTTTAACAGGTGTAAATAACACAACACATACCTGAATTATATACAAACATTTATTTTCATGATTTCAGCTGACATCTTCAAAGATTACAAAGTCTTTACATGTTGGCTGCCTGAAGAAACACCGCTCCCTGCATCATGGAGAGACCAACTCCTCTCTTGAGTCGTCCGTTCTCTCTGATATCTAGCTAATGACTGACTAGAATCTCCCCAAATCTACATCTCATTACGTGTCCAGACCAACAGCTGATGTAACCTCAATCTAGTTATTTGTTTATGCAAACCAAAATCATGTTTACATCTATTTTCTATTTTCACTTCCTTTGTAGCGATATTATTATTTTTTCTGTCGATCACTTTTTCCCAATCTAATTGTTTATTTTTCTAATCATAGCAATTGATCCAGCGACCCGCTGGCACTCAAATCAATAATAATAATAATGTTTTGACCCTTGGCCTTGCTTGCTACAGTTAACAGATACTATGCTATGATCACAGCCAAAGGGTCACAACATTACACATGTTTAAACTGTTGAAAAGAATGCAAAATGACGAAAAAGGAAAGATAAAATAAAATGCCCTGTGTCCAGAAAAAACTAGAAAAGAAAATGTTCAATGAAATACGCAGCGGCAAATCGTTATTAGTAACTGTCAATTGAAATATATTGTTCTGAAAATATAAACAGCAAATAAAGTATTTGTGCATTGTAACTGTAGTAATTTGTAAAATGGTAAAATTTGACATTCTTTTCGAAGAGGAGCAATGGACAGTGTCTGCCAATCTGACTTTTTTTTTCCAGTTTGTTTGTTTTTATTTTGTTTTGGTTTTTTGAAGAATTTTTTGGTGACTGAAAAACATATTGTTAATTGTATATCAATGGATGTAAAGTGAACAATGAAATTTCGATATGTATAGTAATGTAAAATAGAAAAATGAATGTTTTTAAAGTGAGAACAGAGAAAACAAATGTTGGTATAATGTTAAAATGGTGTTTTTGTGTTATCTTTGGATAGAGGTATAATGTCGTTTTTTTACGTGTGTTTGAAAAAAAAGAAATTTTTTATGAGCGCTTAGTTGACATGGCCTGATGAAAAAAATAGAGAGAAAAAAATCGTTTTTATGTGTGCTTGGAAAAAGTGGTTGTTCTTTGTGGTGATTAGGGTGCCAATGACACGGCGTTTTGTTCCTAATTGAAAGTTTGAATATTTTATATAAGATGAAATACCGAAATTTGTTTGTTGGGTTTTGATGATTTTTTTTTTTGTTGTTGTTCTTGGGGTAATGAGTTATTTTCAGCCGAACTTCAAAATCTTGCTAGACAATTTTGGTTTCCACAGATCAGTTTTTTTTAACTTTTTGTTCCTGATGATACAGGACTTTTGTGAAATATTGTGTTTAAATGCTGATCGAATGGAATCATTTTTTATTGTAGGTAAACGACTGTATGTGTCTTGTTGCACCACTTTTGTACACTTTTTTTCTCTTTTGTCATCGTGTTTTGTATTGTATTGTCACAGATGAAGGATTTGAGTGTCTGGTTTGTGGGGTTATATAAATAATTAATAATTTTTAAAATAATAAATTGATGTTAATTAAAAAAGAAAAAACAGAAGACTAAATTATGGTTAGATGGTCAGTTTATATGAGATTAAGTAGAAAACAGGGATAAGTTACTATGCAGTAAACTATTTTTGGGGAACAATTCACGGGACCCTATGGAGGATTTTTTTAGGTGTTTTGGTTTTGGAAAATGCTATTTTTGCCGTCCTGTATGTAGCTTATAGCTGACAGTGGTTACCGGTTGAAAGATAATATTCCTCACATACATGAGAGAGGGGAGTTTTTCTGCAGGTCTATGGGCTTGAAACGCTTCTTGTATCTGCAACAAGGGTGTATGAAGAGGCTGCACCTACATAGAGTAAACTTGTAGATGGGGCTGACTGTGAGCTTCAGCTAATTGCAAATGCCAAATCTTCAACAAATCAACAGAGCTTTAAACACATGGTGCAGACATGCAGAAATTAAGTAATGTAGTGGTGATTTGGCCACTATGTAGTTAATCAGAAGGGGAGAAGAAAAGAAAAAAAATAGAATAGATGCCATTGATATGTAAAAAATTAAGTAGGCGTGAGTGTTATTCTATTGGGATTAAAAAAGATACCTTGTGAAACTGAAATGTTGACCACTGGGCCTTAAGTAGGTAGTGGTTTTCTGTTTTGGTACCCAGATGTAAGGTATGATTAGTTATTAAAGATTTATTAAAGGAAGTATGGATGGCCTAGAAACTAACACCTAAAAAAGGTCAGAAATCTGTCAGACAAGATGCCAGCAAATTTTTTTTAGGTAAAATGGAAGGAACCTTGATTTGGGAAATGGCGGAAGGATGGCTGACGTTGCAGCTGATAATGATCATGAGGTTAGTTTACTTACATCCCTGGGTAGTGCCATGGGCCGTGGAGAAGTCTGGATGAATAAAACTGTGGCTGGCCTCCATGCTCAGGTCAAGCAACTGACCTCTGTCTTCCTTCGGAAACTGTGGCTCATGATGTCTAGTCGTCCGAGAGACCTCCACATTGAATTCTAAATGCCTCTGTGTAGAATTCTGCTGAAAGCAAAATGCGAACCTGCATGCGCTAGAAAGAAAGACAGACAAATCAGGATTCTATGCACAAAAAATTAATTTCACAAAAATGACAGTTCTTTTTACATTTGTACACATTCAGTTATTAACACATTTTAAAGTTCACAAATCTCTCTTCTCGTCACTGGGTGGTACTCAGGCAGATGGAGAGGGGGGTCAGGCCTTGGGAGCTGGTTCCTCTCGAGATTTGCGCAAATCTGTCTGTTTTCGATCGGGTATCGGCTTTTATAGTAAGGTCGCGGGTTGGGGTGCACGGTCCACCCAACCAATCAAAGCAAGCTACGTATCTGGGGAAACCCCAGATCCGAATTGCGTGTGTGCAATTCCACAATATTACTAGAGTTTTCTGAAATCTGACCAAAATGAAATCAATTTCACACAATCTCAGGGATCGACCCTTGTCAATTGCTTTGCCTAGAACACAGAACACAGAACACCTGAGCTGGTGTTCTTCAGGCCAGACGAATGTCATTGTCCCTTATTCTAACATTTCCTGCTATATTGTTTTCAAACAATAAAATATATATCTTGCTTTGACAATAAAACAAAATATATATCTATATATTTTAATTCAACTATTTTTGATATCTGCCGTTGCCCGGGATTCAATTAGACAATCTTAGCATACTACCCGGTCTTTTTCAGGACTCAGGGGGGTATCCACCTCCCCAATAGGGAGCAAATCGCTCCTTCAAGTCAATCATGTTACAAAACAAATAAAATGGGAAACATGGAAATTATATGTATGTGCCATACATTGGATAAAGAAGGGGTGAATAACACGAATAAAAATGCATATTAGAGATGGTATCTGATCTTTTTATTGGCCACAGGCATAGAAATCAAGTGTAGAAAAGAGACAGTGAAAATGTATCCATTAGGTATACATTTTGAAAAACAGGAAGGGAAGGAATGTTATATAGTTGTTTGCGCAGAAGCAATATGATATTTGCTTATCTGTCTATCTAACAGTTTATCTATTATGAACTTTTAATTTTTTCTAGTTGTTTTCCCTTTAATTCTAATCTATATTTATCATGTTTAATAGAGAATACATTGAGCATCATTATTACTTTTTAATTAGTTTTCCAGCATTTCCCTTGACTTTTGAGCATTATCATGAATTTTTAAATTTATTTTATCTAGTTATTTCCTTTGATTTTAATCTATTTTGACCATATTTATACAGAAAAAATTAAGCATTATTCTGACTTTTTTATTAGTTTTTTCTTGTTATTTTCCATTGATTTTAGTCTTTTGATACCTTAATACATTGAGTATTATTATGAATTTCTTTATTCATTTCCTCTAGTTATTTCCCTTGATTCCATTTTTTCTTGTTTAATAGTGAAAACATTGAGAATTATTATGAATTTTTTTTGTTGGTTTTATTCTTGCTATTTCCCCGGATTTTAGTCTATATTTACCTTGTTTAAGAGAGAAAACGTTGAGCATTATTACGATTTTTATTAGTTTTTTTTTTTTTCAAGATATTTCCCTTGATTTCACTCAATTTTTCCGTTAGTTAATAGAGAAAACATTGAACATAATTATATGTTTTTTAATACTTTCATCTAGTTATTTTCCTTAATTCTTGTTTATTTTTATCTTGTTTTATAGAGAAAATATTGAGCATTATTATGTACATGGTAATAGTTTCATTTTATTTTTACTTTTTTTATAGAGAGAAAATGAGCATTATTATGAATATTTTCTTCTTTTTTCAGTTATTACCCTGGATTTTAGTTTCTTGTTTAATAGAAAAAACATTGAACATGATTATGAATTTTTTATTCATTTACTCTAGTTATTTTCCATGATTTTAGTCTATTCTTATCTTGTTTAATACAGAAAAAAAGTGAGAATTATTATGCATTTTAATTAGTTTTTTCTTTAGTTATTTCCCTTTATTTCAGTTCATTTTTATCTTGTTTAATAGAGAATATATTGAGCAGTATTATGAAATTTTCATTACTTCATCTAGTTTTTTACCTTAATTATAGTCAATTTTTACCTAGTTTTAAAGAAAAAAACATTGAGCATTATTAATAATTTTTTATTGGTTTCAGCAATTATTTCCCTAAATTTTAGTTTATTTTTTCCTTGTTTATTAGAGAAAAAATTGAGCATTAATATGCTTTTTTATTATTAGTTTCATCTAGTTGTTTTTCCTTGATTTTATTCTATTTTACCTTGTTTAATAGAGAAAACATTGCCAATAATTACGAACTTTTTATTAGTTTTTTCTATTTATTTCCCTAGATTTTTAAAATCTTTTTTACCTTGTTTAATAGAAAAAACATGGAGCATTATTATGAATTTTTTATTAGTTTTATCTAGTTATTGTCCTTGATTTTAGCCTATTTTTGCCTTGTTTAACAGAGTAAAAATTGAGGATTATTATGAATTTTTTAAAAATTCAATTAGTTATTTTACTTGATTATAGTCTATTTTTACTTGTTTGATAGAGAAAATATTGAGCAGAGTTGTTAATTTTTCATTAGTTTTTTTCTAGTTATTCCCCTTTATTTTAGTCTATTTTGATACTATTTAATAGAGAAAACATTGACCATTATTATGAATTTTTAATATTTTCATATAGCTATTACCCTTGATGCTTGTCCATTTTAGCTTGTTTTATAGTGAGCATTATTATGAATTTTGGATTAGTTTCATATAGTTATTTACTTTGATTTGAGTCTATTTTAACCTTGTTTAATAGATAAAATTGAATATTATTATGAATTTTTTTATAAGTTTCATCTAGTTATTTCCCTTGATTCTTGTCCATTTTTATCTTATTTAATAGAGCAAACCTTGAACATTATTATGCCTATTTTTAATAGTTTTTTTTTGCTGGTTTTCCCCTTTATTTTATTTTCTTTTACCATATTTTATAGAATAAACATTTTGCATTATTATGAATTTTCTATTAGTTAATTTAGTTATTTCCCTTGATTTCGGTCCATTTTCACCTTGTTTAATTTAGAAAACATTATTATTAGTTTATTTATTTATTTAATCTAGTAATTTCCCTTGATTTTAATCAATATTTATCATGTTTAATAGTGAAAATAATGAGCGTTATTTGCAATTTTATATTTCCTTTAATTTTAGTCTATTTTATCTTTATTTAATAGAGAAAACCTTGAGCATTTTTATTAGTTTCATCTAGTTATTGTGGGAATTGAATTGCCCAGCCAACAAACACAGACATAAGACTGAACTGTAAAGGTGACAACAATTATCTTTACTTTGTTGCTATAGGAAAGCAACCACTACGTGTCGCATATACACCTGGTGAAATCGGATACATCACTTCTTTTCTTCTTTCTCTTTTGTTGACTTCAAACTGAACAGATGTGCATTTCATGGCATATGCAAAATTTTAGTACATGTGGTATGATGCATACCAAGAATTCATACATGCATTCTTGCATTTACTGAATTCTATCCAAGGTATGAACTTTTAATCCGGTGTGTATTCCTTCATAAAAATAAATCTGTATATATTTGGTTACTGATAACAAGCGATTTTTGTATCATTCCACTGTAGGACGTTTGACCATGCCTTCTGCTACATTATTTCTCTTGATTCTTGTCCATTTTAATTTCGTTTAATAGAGAAAACTTATAGTGATATTATGAATTTTTTTGTTAGTTTAATCTAGTTATTTACCTCGATTCTTATTATTGAAATAAACAAGCGTATGGTTGCAAGAAAAATACAGACGACCCAGTAAGGTTAAATATATATATATTTTATTTCTCACCAAATCAGAGATTTAAGGTGGCATCATTAGGATGGCTGGTCGGGCGTTCAGATAAACTCGTCAACGTTCAAGGTTTCTTTGGGCTTGGTTGGGTGCGGGGCGGTGATGGCAGAAATGTGACTTAGCATGTGCGGCAATCCTTGTTAGCTGATGTCGCTTAGCGTGGGATTGGTGAGAGGTGATGATTTGGTATCAGCCGAAGGGTCGGATGCTGGTTGAAGACAGAGCAATTTCACAGTGCGCCATGCTAGGGCCGATCTGTCAGTTGTCAAAAAGGCTGGTATTTTTATAGTACTGAAGCAGATGTAGTAAAGAACAAAGAAAGTTTTTTTAATCGCTGGCTTGAGTTTGCTTTTTGATTGTGTTTGTTTTTCATGCTATAATGTGTTGTAGTGAACCGTCTGTTTGGTGTATGTATGCATGTGTTATATCGATTTGAAGCTAATAAAATTGTGAATATAATCTAGTCAGTGTTGTGAGATTTTGTGAATTATATATTGGTTTTTATATACTTAGGAGTTGCGTTTACTGTGATGTTTGTGTTTTGTATTTTGGTTTTTTCTTTTGCTGTGCGGCTTTCTCTGGCAGTTTTTTTTGTTGAAGTAAGGTGCTAGTTATTCTAATGATGTATGTATCTAAAGACATGGGATTTGAAGTTGTCATGTGTATTTATTGTGTTCATTTGCGTTGTACCGAAGAACAGATTTGTCCTAGCGTCGCCATTGTTGTCGCTGTTGCTGCCCCTGCTGGTTTCTGGTTTATTCATGCAAATATGGAGGGATATGCGATATAATAATGCCCCCCCCCCCAGATCTCAATCATATTTACATGATAAAGTCTTTGAAACGTGCGGACGGTTGTCCCCTTGTTGTTCTTGCTGGGATTTTTTATAGGAATGTGAAGTAGGCGTGGATCTATATGTCGGATATGGTGTATTTATGTTGTGTTGCCTGTTACTGTGGATGTAGAGGTTGCTGTTGTGTCGGTAATGGTTGTAACTGCTGCTGTGGTGACTTTGGTTGTATGATGGTGGCTGTGTGCATCGAAACTCCTTGGGCGGGTGTTGGTGTCTGCATCTGTATTTGAAGCATGGGAGGTCTTTGAGGTATCTCTGGCATACGGGGAACGTTGTTGCTGTTGACAAGCATTATAAATGTGATGACTGTTATTGGGTTGGGTCAGACGAGGCATCACATCTCGACCTGACCGAAGGGAAAATCCTGGTTCTCCTCTTCTGGTATGCTGACGTTTGTTGTTGTGACAAGGGCTTGTGCTTGTGTGTGAGGTGGGTGACAATACGGGCAGTTTTGTCCACAGAAGCATGGTCGTCCCCTGAGGTAATTCTTGCACAGTGGAGTACATGGCGGGTGTTGGCAGTCTTTGATTGTTTGATGATGGCCATGTCTTGGTTGGTTGTTGGGGCTTGTTTGGTATTGGTGGGGCCGTCTATTGGATCGGTGTGGTAAGTCCATCCTGAGTGCGCTGTCTCTGTGACAAGACTGCTGTGGTTTTTGCAAGTAGTATGTGGTTTCAAGAGCAGCAGTAACATCAGATTTTACACCATGATCAATGTACCTTTGGGCTTCGCAGGCTATGCCAGTTGCGCTGTAGTGGTTGTCCATTGTCCTGATGAGGTGAGGGTAAAGGTTTGAGTTCCAGACCTTTACCTTTCCACTCATCAGCATCGCGCCTATGATGGATACAAGTCCATCCACGGTCAATTCCGTGTTTTTGTCCTGTTTGTATTTTGTTTTAATGTGGACAGCTGCTTCTCTCGGGGTGTTTTCCAGATGGCCCACGAAGTCGGTCAACTTTTCCCCATCTTGTCGTTCCAGGTCCCAGGCTCGACTCAGGTGTTGGAAGTTCGTCATCTGGCTGCCATGGGCCGCTTGCAAATATTCTTTCAGTGCTTCGAAAGTGGATGTATCTGTTTTTGAATCAATAATCTGCTGACATATACCCTAGTTGAGTAAATCTTTCGCAGAGTTGACGAACTCGCCCTTCAGGCTGGGATACTTATCCAGTTCTGGCGTGACATGGATGGTGTAGGCTTTGTTCAATGCTGTGATGAATTGGTTTACGTTATCCCCTGGGCAGAATAATTTCTGCTGTTTCATGATGTCCCGGATGGCTTGTTGATGGATTACCAAACTGTAATCGTTTTCTTTCTGATTCGTATGGGTTGCTGTTGAAGTAGTTAGTTTTAAAGCCGCCAACATGTCGTCTATGTGGGTTTGGACTTCTTGAATCGCATGTTCGGATGGCTGTGCTGCTTCTGTCTTCAGATTGAACAGAAGTGTTTTCTGTTCTCTGATGAGGGTGAAAAGTTTGGTCCGTGTAAAGCTTGTATAGTCCTCCATATTTAACTTGCTGTACGCTTCTGACACCAGTGAAATAAACAAGCATATGGTTGCAAGAAAAATACAGATGACCGAGTAAGGTTAAATATATATATATATATATATATATATATTTTATTTCTCACCAAATCAGAGATTTAAGGCATCGTTGTTATGATGGCTGGTCGGGCGTTCAGATAAACTCGTCAACGATCTAAGTTTCTTTGGGTTTGGTTGGGTGCAGGGCGGTGATGGCAGAAATGTGGCTTAGCGTGTGCAGTGATCCTTGTTAGCTAATGTCGCTTAGCACGGGGTTGGTGAGAGGTGATCATTTGGTATCAGCCGAAGAAGGAAAGGGGCTTGTATCAGGATCGCGGGTGAGATGGTAGTGGTGGGCGATACTGGCTGTGCGTAGTAAGCTCCGTGTCTGATGTCGTTGGCGAGGGGTCGGATGCTGGTTGAAGACGGAGCGAGTTCACAGCACGCCACGCTAGAGCCAATCTGTCGGTTGTTGAAAAGGCTGGTATTTTTATAGTCATGAAGCGGTGCGGCTTTATCTGGAGGTTTTCTTTGTTGAAGTAAGGTGCTAGTTATTCTAATGATGTATGTATCTAAAGAAATGGGATTTGAAGTTGTCATGTGTATTTATTGTGTTCATTTGCATTGTACCGACGAACAGATTTGTTCTAGTGTCGTCATTGTTGTTGCTGTCGCTGCCCCTGCTGGTTTCCGGTTTATTTATGCAAATATGGAGGGATATGCAATATAACATTATCTTATTTTTACCTTGTTTAATATAGAAAACATTGATTATTTTTTAATAATTTTTTTGTTAGTTTATTCTAGTTATTTCCCTGATTTTTGTATATTTTTATGTTATTTAATAGAGATAACATTGAGCATTATTATGAATTTATTAGTTTTCTCTAGTTATTTCCCTTGATTTTAATCTATTTTTACCTAGTTTAGTAGAGGAAACATTGAGCTTTATTATGAATTTTTTATTAGTTTTTTTTCGTTATTTCACTTGAAATTAGTTTATTTTTACCTTTGTTAAAAGAGAAAACATTGGGAACTATTATAAATATTTTATTAGTTTTTTCTAGTTATTTCCTTGATTTTAGTTTATTTTTACCTTGTTCAATAGAGAAAACATTGAGCATTATTATGAATTTTCTTTGGTTTCATCTAGTTATTTTCCTTGATTTTAATCTATTTTTACCTTGTTAAATGAGAAAAAATTCAGTGTTATTGTGAATTTTTTTATTTTGCCCAAGTATTCCTTTGATTTTAGTCTATTTTAATCTTCTTTTATAGAGAAACCATTGAGCTTTATTATGATTTTAGTCTATTTTAATTTTCTTTTATAGAGAAACCATTGAGCTTTATTATGATTTTAGTCTATTTTAATCTTCTTTTATAGAGAAACCATTGAGCTTTATTATGATTTTAGTCTATTTTAATCTTCTTTTATAGAGAAACCATTGAGCTTTATTATGATTTTACTATTAATTTTCATCTAGTAAATTCCCTTATTCGATTCAATATTTACCTTCCTTAATAGTGAAAACATTCAGCATAATTGTGAATTTTTTATTAGTTTCATCTAGTTATTTACCTTGATACAATGTATTTTAAGCTTATTTTTGAGATAATACATTGAGCATTATTATTAATTTTTTTATTAGTTTCATGTAGTAATTTTCCTTTATTTTAATCTATTTTTACCTTGTTTAATAGAGCAAACATTAACTATTATTATGATTTTTTCAAGTTATTTTACTATATTCTTGTCCTTATTTACCTCAATAAATAAAGAAAACATTAGACATTTATATGAAATTTTTATTAGTTTCATCTAGTTATGTACCTGGATTCTATCTTATTTTTATCTTGTTTAATAGAAAAAATATTGCGCATTATTATGAATTTTATATTAGTTTTCTTTTTCGGGTATTTCCCTATATTTTATTCCATTTTAACCTTGTTTAATAGAGAAAACATTAAGCATGATTATGAATTTTCTATTAGCATTATTATCAGTTTCATCACATTGCCCCCTTGATTTTAGAATATTTTTACCTTGTTTAATAGAGAAAACAATGAGTATTATTATGAATTCTTGATTAGTTTTATCCAGTTTTTCCCTAGATTTTAGTTTATTTTTAAGTTTTTTAATACAAAAACATTGAACATTACAATGAACTTTTTTTATTAGTTTTTCCCTAGTTATTTCCCTTCTTCACTTTATTTTACCTTGTTTAATACAGAGAACACTGAGTATTATTATGATTTTTTAAATTTATTTCATCTAGTTACTTGCCTAGATTTTCATCAATTTTCACTTTTTTAATAGAGAGCACACTGAGCGTTTTTATAAATTATTTAATAGTTGTGTTCTAATATTTTCTCTTGATATTAATTTATTTTTACTTTGGTTAATGTTGTGGTTGCAAGGTTGAACAATAATTAGTAAGGAAATACAATGAAGACGCAAACAACAAGATAACGCAATAATAAGTGTATTAAAGAAAAGGTATATTTACAATATGTACAAATGACGGTGTCGAGTCAGAGAGTCTTGGTGGGAGGACATGTACGCTCTTTGGCGTCACTTCTGGTGGCATTTGAGTAAGACACACCAAGGCCAACCTAGGCTTGCCATTTATAGTGTTATGTTATTCGCATATGCAAATAAGTGGTTGCCACCACAACACCCCCCCCTCCCAAGATTTGAAGTCACACAGATTTCAATATCTTTTTCTTTTGGGTTTACCCTTAATGGTTCATTCACTTTTCTTTTCCTACCTGATGTTCAGGGTTCAGGTGCATTTTGAGGCGGTTCCAAATTAAAAGATTCGTATATGATATCTATGGTGTCCTCCTCTTCGACTGTTGTCGTATCATCATCATCTTGGATATGACGTTTTTTTATCTGATTTAGGTGCCTTTTATGTATATTCTGTGGACCTTTAATCATGTATATACAATCACCAATGCATTTATCCACTACTCCACATTCCCAGTAAGATGTGTTATTTCTGTAGCACTTAAAATATACTCGATCTCCCGAGTTATATTTCTTTCTTCTCGTGTGTGTAGTGTTTCGGATAATTGCCTGCCTTGGCAATAGTTTGTCAAACACTGATTTTACCTTTCTGGCAAACATTAGATCAGCTGGTGATATGTTTGATGGTGTACTAGGATGTGGTGTAATCCTATATACTTGCAAGAATTGTTGCAAAGCTTTTTCTGTTGGTGTTCCAATGGATTTCTTTAACGCTCGTTTTAGCGTGTCCACGAACCTTTCCGCGAGGCCGTTCGACCTTGGATGATACGGCGGAGTCGTGATGTGTTTCACTCGGAACATGTCGCAAAATTCCTTAAACTCTGCGGATGTGAACTGCGTTCCGTTGTCAGTGACCAGTGTGTCTGGTACACCGAATCTTGCAAACAACTCAATTGAGTTGTTCGTTGTTGGATTCCTGCAACACATTACTTCCGGCCATTTTGTGAAACTATCCACTACAATTAAATAATAGTTTTCACATACTGGACCAGCGAAGTCCATGTGGATTCTCGACCATGGTTGGTCGGTTTTCGGCCAAGGTTTGTGTACTATAGGTGGAGATTTTGCCGCTAACTGGCATCCTTTACATTTATCAATTGTTGTCGCTATGTCAGTGTCCATGTTACGCCAGTACACGTAACTTCTCATTAACGACTTCATTCGATTTATCCCCGGATGTCCTGTGTGGAAATCTCTTAACATCCTATTCTGCAATGTTTTGGGTATTACCACTCTCTCGCTGTACAGTAGCACATCGTCACATATGGAGAAAACTTCCTGCATCTTTGTGTCCGTTATAATTTTCTCTTTTATGTCCTTTATATATTCGTCTTTCTCAGCTTCCCTTTTAATGTCCGACAAAGTTACGGGTAGTTCCTTAATGATGTTTGCTACCATATTTTTTACTTCAACATTTGTCCGAATTGCTGCAATGACTGATTCTTCCAGATTGTGTTTCTGTGGTATCAGTCTTGACAGTCCATCCGCATGGAAAATCTTTTTTGATGCTAGATGTTGTAGCTGGAAATCGTAATTAAGTAGTATTGTACCCCAGCGCAGCAATCTATTTGCGGTGTATACCGGCAATCCTTTTTTTGATCCATAGATCGTGACTAACGGTTTATGGTCGGTTTCAAGTATGAATTGTCTACCATATAAATATCGGTGAAATTTAGTCACGGCAAAGATTATGCTCAACACTTCTTTTTCGATTTGTGAATATGCCTTTTCGGCTGGTATCAGCGTTCTCGAAGTGTGCGCTATTGGTTTTCTAGACCCATCCGGCATAATATGTTGAATGCATGCTCCTAAGCCGTAGGAGCTAGCGTCACTAGCAACGACTATTTTTAAGTTTGTGTCAAAGTGCGTTAAGAATAATTCGGATGTTAGTGCGCTCTTTATTTTGTCAAAAGCGGTTTGACATTCTTGCGTCCAGTTCCACGGTGTATCCTTTTTAAGCAGATTATTTAAGGGGGCTCGCAAGTTATGCATTCCTTCAATATAAGATTGGTAATAATTTGCGAGTCCTAAGAAACTCTGCAAGGTTGTTACATTATCGGGTGCTGGCATATTTTTTATTGCCGCAGATCTGTCTGGGTCTGGACGTCGTCCATGTTTGTTTATTATGTGTCCAAGATACTTAATCTCGCTCATACAAAAGTCACATTTACTTTCTTTTACTTTAAAGCCGAATTCTTGTATTCGAGTAAATACTTGTTTCAAATGTTCCTTATGTTCTTCTAGGGATTTGCTCCTGACAACAATGTCGTCCAGGTATGCACATGCGCACTCAATACCACTTAGCATGGTGTCCATCGCTTGCTGAAAGATGGCAGGCGCTACTTTGATGCCAAAAGGCAATCGGTTGTATTTGTATAATCCCTTATGCGTATTGATGCATAGTATTTTTGAGCAATTTTCCTCGACCGGTATTTGCAAATAGGCGTCGCTCAAGTCTATCTTGGAGAAGATATTACCCCCATTCAACTTCGTGAATATTTCCTCTGGGCTTGGTAGGGGGTAATGGTGATCTTTTAATAGGGAGTTGACCCCGGTCGAAAAGTCTGCGCACACTCTAACTTCGTCATTCTTTTTCTTTACGTATACGGTGGGGGCTGCCCACTCGCTGTGTTCTATTTTTGATAGAATTCCCGTCTGTTCCAATCTATTTAATTCTTTATCAATCTTTTCCAAGCCAGCGAACGGAACATTTCGCTTTTTTCTAAAAATTGGGCTGGCGTTTTCTTTAAGTTCAAACGAGGCCTTGAATTTATTGCAGCGACCTAAGTTAGTCGTGAATGCCTTAGGAAATAATTCTTTTAAATAGTCTTTTATATTTACTGTTGTTGGAGAAGAACATTCTAATTTTTTACAGAATGTATTGATTGGCTTATCCCATAGTCCGAATTTCTCAATTAAATCTATTCCAAACAGATTTTCACTATTTTTTAGTACGAATATTTTTAATTTCTTTGAAATCCCTTTCAATTTTATCGGGAGGACAACTTCTCCTTCAAATTTTATACCACCACCAGTTACCGTCCGGGCTGCTTTACTAGTTTTCATCATGGCCGGTTTTCCCAACTTTTTCCACGTATTCAGGTTTATTATAGAAACATCGGAGCCGGAGTCGAGTTGTAACTTTATTGATGTTTTAAATATTTCCACTTTTACGTATTTTCGCCGATCTTTGTCTAATTTTGTATTTGATTTTGTTTGCTGTACTCTCTTTCTGGTGTAATCTTTATATCTGCAGCAATCGCTTTTGTGTCCCACCTTCTTACAAATGTAGCATTTTTTCTTCTTATAAGGACAATCTGATTCCCAATGCTTTTCTGCACATCTCTTACAGTTATATCTAGGAAGAGGCTTGTTATATTGTGTACTATATTTATGGTTATTATCTTTGGAATATCCCATTCCATTGCTTTTCTTTGTAAAGTTCTTGGTTGGTGCGTATGGTTTTCTAACTTTTCTTACATATGCCACTCCGGATTCTTCTATATTTTTTGAATCCTTTTTTAGTGTAATGGCCCTTTCACAGTCCTCTGCTAGTTTCTGGAGGGTTAAATCTTGCTCAGATTCCAGCTTAGACAACACTCGTCTGCGTATTTCTGCATTTTTCGTGGAAACTAACCCTTGAGAGAAGATTAGACATTTAAAATCTTCTACCGTTATTTCTCCAAGCTTAAAATTATCGCAGTTTTTATTGACAACTGATGCGTATGTCAAATAATCTTGGTTGTCCATCTTTATTAGATTCATGCACAGCCATCTTTTATGAAAAAGAGATATATTTGGATTAAATAATTCTTTTAGTAATTTTACAGCTTCCATGAACTCTAATTCCGCAGTTTTTTTAGGTAATATGTAATCTACGAATTTGCTGTGTTCTGATGTACCCAATTTTCTGAGTAAGAGGCTCACTTTCTGACTATTTGGCCAATTTTTACAGTCCAGTTGAAAAACATCCTCGTATCTTGTGTAGTATGCTTCAAAATTCTTCTCTTCCTCAGGCACATAATGAAATGTGTCCATGCTATTAAAAATAGTTGTATGGGAGAAATTAACACTGTCGACATTTTCTCGATTACTCTTTAGTAGTTCCAGTGTTTTAACAAAACGTTCATCTTGTCTTTCTTCATATTCCAATTGTAGTTTCTTATGCCTTTCTTCCTGTTCCAATTGTAGTTTCTTATGCCTTTCTTCCTGTTCCAATTGCAGTTTTTTCTGCTTTAATTGTGCCATTTTCTGCTTTTCTTCTTGTTCCTGCTGCCATTTCAATAATCTGTCCTCTCTCTTTTCCTCGCGGTCAGCCTGTGCCTGTATTTGTGTTTGCAAAAGCTCGTTTTGTGTAGCTTGTCTGCGTTCATCCCGCTCAGCCTGTGCTTGTAAAAATTGCATGAACATTTTTGATAAGTCTTCCATGTTTTTTTTGTTTTTTTTTAGTGTGTAGTTAAAAAAAAATATTGTACCATGTACAATATACACCGGTTTGGATTACAACAAAAAAGCAAATTGCTGTAAGCTCCTGTTTTCAATAATAATATCGCTGCTTGCAATAATATATTCTTTTTGCGAGTCACGCTGCAAAAAAAAAATAAAACAGGTTTATCTGGAATCACGAAATGGAATTGACTTTCCGTTTTTAGGCACTTACTAATAAGTAACTCTTTCCACAAAATAAAAGTTTTTTTTGTTTTTTTTAATCGAGTCACAATTGAATAAATGTATGCAGTACATTTAGTTCTTTGAGTTTTTTTTTCTCTAGTATTTTAGTAATTAAAATACCTCTTAAATTGATATTACCTTTTTTTCCGTGACGTTTTACTGTATTATCCGTTATTCAGTGACAACTTCAAGAAAAAAAATCCTTTCCTTGAATTTTAGTTTTAGCTGTGGTATTTCCTTTTAGTACCGACGTCAACCAAAACATTAATTAAAAAGTCCTTTAGTTGTTGTTTTGTTTACGGAGAACAGTAATTAGAATCCACTGGTGAACTTTTTTCGTAGGTTACTTTCTTGCTTTTTGTAATACGGGTCTGACCTGTCGTTTTTGCGACAGAACAAAGTTCGCTTTTCGTTTGCAAGTTGGTCCTTTAGTAAGATTTGTCATGTAGCGACAAACCAAAAATTCACTTTTACATTCGTTTGCAAGTCGGATTCCCAGAAAACGGCGTAAATTGTCGCTTTTGCCACATTAGAGTTTTTTTTTTTTTCACTTGAGTTGAAACTTTTCTTTAGCGTAAAATCTGTTTGCTCGTCAACACTTTGCATTCCTTAAAAAAAATTGGTCAACCTTTGCGTTGTACTTTTTTTTTTTTTTTTTTAAATAGTTCTTCGTCAAACTGTTATATTTGACGCTTCATATCTCGTCGCCAACTGTTGTGGTTGCAAGGTTGAACAATAATTAGTAAGGAAATACAATGAAGACGCAAACAACAAGATAACGCAATAATAAGTGTATTAAAGAAAAGGTATATTTACAATATGTACAAATGACGGTGTCGAGTCAGAGAGTCTTGGTGGGAGGACATGTACGCTATTCGGCGTCACTTCTGGTGGCATTTGAGTAAGACACACCAAGGCCAACCTAGGCTTGCCATTTATAGTGTTATGTTATTCGCATATGCAAATAAGTGGTTGCCACCACAACAGTTAATATAGAAAACATGGAGCATATCAATCTAATTATTAATTTAATCTTGTTATTTCCCTTGACTTTAGTGAGTTTTTAATAGAGAAAACACCGAGCATTATTATGAATTATTTATTAGTTACTTCAATTGATTTTAGTCTATTTTCATCTTCTTTAATAAAGAATATTATTATTAATTTTTTTATTAGTTTCATCAATTATTTCCCAAAATTTTAGTCTAGTTTTACTTTGTTTAAAAGAGAAATAGTTAATTTTTTTTTGTTTATTAGGGAAAATATTGAGCATTATTATCAATTTTTTTAGTTTTTTCCTAGTTATTTTCCTTCATTTTACTCTATTTTTAGAGAAAACATTGAGCATTATTATGATTTTTTCATTAGTTTCATCTAGTTCTTTCCCTAGATTCTTGTCCATCTTTACTTGTTTAATTGAGAAAACATTGAGATTTATTATGAATTTTTTATTAGTTTCATCTAGTAATTTACCTTTATTCTTGTCGATTTTTACCTTGTTTAATAGAAAAAATATTGAGTATTATTACAAATCTTATTTTAGTTAATTTCTTATTTTTGTTGATAATAGTTTATTTTAATTTTTAATAAACAAAACATTGAGCCTTATTATGAATTTCATATTAGTTAATCATATTAGTTTAATCTAGTTATTTTTCTTGATTTTAGTGTATTTTTACCTTGTTTAATAGAGAAAACTTTTAGCATTAGTATCAATTACATTAGTTTCTTTTCCTAGTTATTTCTACTGATTTTAGTCTATTTTTACATTGTTTAATAGTGAAAAAATTTAGCAATTTAATGATTTTTTTATTAGTTTAATCAAGTTATTTTTTATTTAAGTCCATTTATAGAGAAAGCGTGTAGCATTATTATTAAATTTTCATTTGTTTCATCTAGGTATGTCCATTGATTTTAGTCTATTTAAAATTGTTTAATAAAGAAAATCTTCAGCATTATTATGTATTTTTACTAGTTTAATCTAGTTATTACCCTTGGTTTTAGTCTATTTTCATCTTGGTTAATAGAGAAAACATTGAGCATTATCATGACATTTTTCCTTAGTTTCATCTAGTTAGTTTCCTTGATTACTTCTTTTTTACCTTGTTTACTAGAGAAAAAATTGTATATTATAATATTCTTAAATTTTTTCTATTTATTTCACTATGTTTGCTTTGTTTTATAGAGAAATCATTCAGCAATTTCAGTTTTTCTATATATTTGCCTTCATTTTAGTTTATTTTTCAATTTGGTTAATATAGAAAAAATTCTGCATTATTATGATTTTTAAATTTTTTTCTTGTTATTTTCCTTTATTTTAGTGTATTTCTCCTTGTTTAATAGAGAAAACATAAATTAATTTTTATTAGTTTTTCTCCTAGTTATTTCCTTTTATTTTAGTCCATTTTTATCTTTGCTAATAGAGAAAAAATTGAGCATTATTATGAATTTTTTATTAGCTTCATCTAGTTATATCCTTTTATTTGGTCTATTTTACCTTGTTTAATAAAGAAAGCATTGAGTATTATTAGGTATTTTGTAATTTAGTTTATTTTTTACCTTGTTTAATAAAGAAAACATTGGCCGTTATTATTAATTTTTGATTAGTTTCATCTAGGTATTTATCTTGATTTTAGTATATTTTTACCTTGTTTAATAGAGAAAACATTGAGCATTATTATAAATTTTTTATTAGTTTTTTTCAATTTTTTATCTTATATTTTAGTCTATTTTACTCCATAAAGCTTTATGATTTTCAATTTTTCTTGTTGTTTCCCTTTATTTTAGTGTATTTTATTTATTATAATGAAGAAAACATTGAGCATTATTATGAATTTTTTATTTGTTTCATCTAGTTATTTCACTTTATTATTGTCCATTTTACATAGTGTTATAAAGAAAACCTTGACCAATGTAATAAATATTTGATTAGTTTCATCTAGTATATTGCCTATATCCTAGTACATTTAATACAGAAAACATTGAGCATTATGATGAATTATTTTATTTTTATCTAGTTATTTCCCTTGATTTTAGTTTATTTGTACCTTGTTTAATAGAGAAAACATTGAGCATTATCATATTTTATTAATCTTGATTTTTGTGTATCTTTTACCTTGTATTAGACTGAGAACTTTGAGCATTATTATGATTTTTTTTCTAGTTAGTTCCTTTGGTTCTAGTGTATTTTACTTTTTTTTTTAGAGACAACATAGAGCATTGATTTGAATTTTTATTAGTTTAATGTAGTAATTTCCCTTGATGTTAGTCTCTTTTTACCTTTTTAGAGAAA
Source organism: Euprymna scolopes (assembly GCF_053919585.1). Taxonomy (NCBI): domain Eukaryota; kingdom Metazoa; phylum Mollusca; class Cephalopoda; order Sepiida; family Sepiolidae; genus Euprymna; species Euprymna scolopes. The sequence continues at coordinate 30,788 of NC_136486.1, read as the reverse complement.
AAAATTGAGCATTATTATAATGTTTTCATTTAGTTATTTTTCTCTTTATTATAATTTATTTTTACCTTGTTTAATAGAGAAAACATTGAGAACTATTTGAATTTTTTATGAATGTTTTCCTAGTTATTTCCTTTTGTTTATGCTTATTTTACCTTGTTTAATAGTGAAAACATTGAGCATTATTATGGATTTATTTATTTCTTCTAGTTATTTCCCTTAGTTTATGAAGTAATTTCCCTTTATTTCATCTATTATTACCTTGTTTAATAGATTGAGCATTTTTATGAATTTTTTTTATTAGTTTTTTCCTAGTTATTTCCTTAGATTTTAGTCTTTTTTATTGTGTGTTATACAGAAAAAGTTGCGGATTTTTATGACTTTTAAATATTTTTTGTTTTTTTACTGGTAAGTTCCCTTGATTCTTGTCTATTTTTTCCTTGTTTTATAGAGAAAACATTTAGTATAATGATGAATTTCATATTAGTTTAATTTAGTTATTTCCTTTGATTTTAGTTTATTTTTACCTTGTTTAACAGAGATAAAAGTCAGCATTAGTATTAATTTTTTTATTTGTTTTTTTTTCTAGTTAGTTCCTTTAAATTCATTCTATTTTACCTTGTTTAATAGAGAACACATTAACGATTATTATGAATTTTTTAATTAGTTTTCTTTAGTTCGGTTGATTTTTGTGTATTTGTACTTTGTTTTATACAGAAAACATTGAGCATTATTATGAATTTTTTATAAACTTAATCTAACTATTTCCCTTTATTTTAGTTTATTTTTACCTTGTTTAATAGTCAAAATACTGAGTATTTATACGAATTTTTTTCTAGCTATTTGCCTTGACTTTAGTATATTCTTACTTTCATAAGAGAAAAAACACTGGCTATTATTATGAATTTTTTACAGTTTTCTTTTGTTATTTCCTTTTATTTAAGTCTATTTTTACATTCGTTAATGGAGAACACCTTGAGCATTTTTAGGAGTTTTTTTATAACGTTAATCCAGTTATTTCCTTGGATTTTATTCCATTTTTCCGTCATTTTATAGAGAAACCTTTGAGTATTATTATTAAGAAATTTTTATTAGTTTTTTCCTTGTTATTTTCTTGATTTTAGTCTTTTATTTCCTTGTGTTATACAGAAAACGTTGAGCATTATTATAAATTTCATATTAGTTTAATCTATTTATTTTCTTTTATTTTAGTTTACTTTTACATCTCATGATTTTTTTAATAATGTTCATCTAGTTATTTCCCCTGATTTAGTCTATTTTTCACTTATTTTATAGCCATTGTTACAAATTTCTTATGAGTTTTTTCTAGTTATTTCCTTGATTTAAGTCCTTTTTTTACCTTGTGTTATACAGAAAACATGGATCATTATTATGAAATTTTTATTAGTTTTTTTTTCTTATTTTGCTATATTTTTGTCTATTTTACCCAGTATAAGTAGAAAAACATTGAGCATTATTATGAATATTTATTTATTTAATCTAGTTATTTCTCTTTATTCTAGTCTATTTTACCTTGTTTAATAAAGAAAACATTGAGCATTATTATGATGTTTTTATTAGTTTTACCTAGTTATGTCCCTTGATTTTAATCTTTTTTTTACCATGTATTATACAGAAAATATTGAGCATTATAAGCAATTTATTTCCCTGGATTAAAGTTTATTTTAGTCTATTGTCACCTTAGAGAAAACACTGAGCATTAATATAAATTTATTATTATTTTTTCTCTAGTTATTTCCCTTGATTTTAGCCTATTTTTACCTAAATTAATGGAGAAAACATTAGGCATTCATATGATTTTTTTTATAATATACATTTACTTATTTCTCCTGATTTTAGTTTATTTTTCTTCATTATTAGAGAAAACACTGAGCATTATTACAAATTTTCTTGAGTTTTATCTAGTTATTCTCCTTTATGTTAGTTTATTTTTAACTAGGGTTATACAGAGAACATTGAGCAATATTATGATTTTTTAATTTTTTTCTAGTTAGTTCCTTTGATCCTTTCATATGTTTAGCTTATTTTGTAGAGACAACTTTGAGCATGGTTATGAATTTTACATTAGTTTAATGTTGCTATTTGCCTTGATTTTTGTCTATCTTTACCTTGTATAATAGAGAAAAAAATTGAGTATTATTATGAATTTTTATTAGTTTCATCTAGTTATTTCCCTTTTTTAATTTTTTTTTTACTCTATAGAGAAAATATTATGCATTTTTATTAGTTTTTTTCTAGTTATTTTCCTTCATTATTTTCTACTTTCCTTGTTTAATAGAAAGAACACTGAGCATTGTTATGAATTTTTTATTTTTTTTATCAGCTTTTTTTCCTTTACTTTAGTTTATTTTTCTCTTGTATAATAGAGAAAACATCGAGCATTTTTATGAATTTATTTTATCTAGTTATTGTCCTTTATTTTAGTCTATTTTTACCTGTTTAATAGAGAAAATATCGAACAATATGAATTTTTTATTTATTTTATCTAGCTATTTCCCTTTTTTCTAGTCTATTTTTAATTTGTTTAATAGAAAAAAATTGGGCATTAGGAATTTTTATGAGTTTGTTCGTAGCTATTTCCCATGATTTTAATATTTTTACCTTGATTTATACAAAAAATGAGCATTATTAAGAATTTTTATTTATTTCATCTAGTTATTTCCTTTTACTTTAGTCTATTTTTCTTTTGTATAATAGGGAAAACATCGAGCATTATTATGAATTTTTAAATTTATTTTATCTAGTTATTTCCCTTTATTATAGTCTATTTTACCTTGTTTAATAAGAAACCTCTGAGCATTACTATGCATTTTTATTAGTTTTTCCTAGTTATTTCCCTTGAGTTTAATATTTTTACCTTGTATTAAACAAAAAAAAAATTGAGCATTATGACTTTTTTTATTAATTTTCTAGTTAAGTCCCTTGATTTTTGTCTATTTTAACCTTGTTTCATAGAGAAAACGTTGAGCATTATTATGAATTTTTTATTTAGTTTGTCTAGTTAGTTCCCTTTATTCTAGTTTATTTTTACCTTGTTTAATACAGAAAACATTGAGCATTATGATTTTTTTATTGTTTTTTTTTTCTAGTCATTTTCCTTAATTTTTGTCTATTTTATCTTGTTTAGTAGAGAAAACATTGAACATTATGAAGAATTGTTTATTTATTTTATCTAGTTATTTCCCCGATTCTAGTATATTTTAGCCTTGTTTAGTAGAGAAAACATTGACCATGGTTATGAATTTTTTTATTAGTTTCATCTAGTAATGTTAGTCTATTTTTACCTTGCTTAATAGAGAAAACATTGACAGTAACCGCTTGCTTCTTCACGATTTGATTATCATGGATTTGCTACTTCACAGGTATTTCAAGAGATTAATATTGTGGATTTGCACCATAAATCCATAAAAATCTGTTCAGGAGACGGTGCCAGCTGAACAGATTTTTATGGATTTATGGTGCAAATCCACAATATTAATATAGAGTCATAAAAGCAGTAGTTGGTTGCAAAATGACACCCATCATCACCCTTCATTGTCATAAATTTAGTTGCACAATCAAATCATCATCCTCAACGTATCATTGTCGACGTCTTTGTAGCCTAAGAAATCATTCAACTGTAAGAATCCTTAATTATTCCAAATTGATGTCTTCTTCCATAGTAACCACAAATATAGTTTTTTATTTTAACAATTATTTGCCTGTTAATTTTGTAATTTTTGCTTCAAATAAAAACCTTTTTATATCTATGTACATGTTGTAAAGGTTCTTAATTTTTTTTCTTTTTCACACATATGCATATATTGAAAAGGTTCTCTCTCTCTACTTGCTTAATTTATTTTTGTAAAATTTTATTTCAATAAATATTAATTTGTTTAATTTGTAATTTCTTTTTAGAAATCGATTTATTACCACAGTAACAAACTTGCTGCATGTATGTACTTGCTTAATTCTCTAATGTTACAGGTGTATTTATGTACAGTACTGAACTGTAATAGTGTATTGTAAAACCTAATTGTTTTTTTATCATTTATATTGAAGGCAGAGGTTATAAAAAACAACGGTGATGGCTTTAAGAAGCCTACAAACAATTAAATAAGGTAAAAATAATTCACAGATTTTCAAATGTCACGAGTGGTCTTGGCCCCTATCTACCATGATATTCGAGGGAATATTGTATTATGAATGTTTTATTTCAGTTTGTTTTACCTTGTTTAATAAATAAAACATAAAAAATTCTTAATAATGCTCAATGTTTTCTCTATTAAACAAGGTTAAAATAGACGAAAATCAAGGGAAATAACTAGAAAAAACTAATAACAAGTTCATAATAATGTTCAACGTTTTCTCTTGTAAATAAGGTAAAAATTAAACTAAAATCAAGGGAAATAACTACATAAAACTAATGAAAATATCATAATAATGCTCGATATGGTCTCTATAAAACAAGCTTAAAATAGACTTAAATCAAGGGAAATTACTAGATAAAACTAATAAAAAATTCATAATAGTGTTCACTGTTTTGCTTATTAAACAAACTAAAAATAGATTAGAATCAAAGGAAATAACTAGATGAAACTAATAAAATTTCATAATAATGATCAATGCTTTCTCTATTAAACAAGGTAAAAAATAGACTTAAGTCAAAGGACATGGTTTTAATAATAAAAAAAAAATGGACATTTTGGGATTAATGTAAAAACTATGCAATACTGAAATGAATTAAATCTAATTTTCACAATACTCTTTTTAAATTATATTATCAAAAATGTAAATATGGCAATTATTAATATAAAAAATTAGCTTGCCATCTTTCATGGTTATATGAGCATTTAATTCTATAGATCGTCTTATTAGATGCACTGTAAAATCGTTGTTTTTTAGACAATGTAATATAAAGTTTCCTAAAAGTTTATAATTTTAGCCCAGACAAATTTGTTAGATTAAGTATTTTAGTGAAAAGAAAAAGAATTATATTAAAATTAACATACAAAAAAAATAAATAAATAATTACCTTCTTCATATAATGTTCATTTGACAACATTAATGGAATAATACAAGTAATAAAAAGTAATTTTGACCTTGAAGTATTTTTCTAGATCCTTACATTAAGTGGCTTTATGCTTTGTCTGGAGCGATTTCTATGAAAAATAAAAATAAAACAAAAATGTCAAAGGTCATAAACTCAACTGATTATGAACGAAATGTGCTTGGAATATAGAAGGGAATCAATGTTTTAAAACTATCATTGTTAATTGAAACTGCTCTAAAACCTTGATTCATCATAGATAATCTTAGTTTCAAATTTATACACACATTTTCTACAGATTTACAAAGAAAACATGACAAACCACACACTAGTATTAGCAATGATTATTGTTGCATCATATCATAATGGTTGATACATAAGAATTTTGGTCTTATAGATAAAGCTTCCATACATTTTGAATCAAAAGAAGGCCTTATTTCTCGACATAAAACTTTTGCAATATTTTTGCGTCTACTTTCAAATCCATATGCCAACTGAGAAGCCTCTGTGATTAACTGCCCTTTCAACAGTTTGCAAATGTGCAGGTAAATCAGGCAAATCTAGTTTCCTCCTACTCAACTGAACACCCTTCTTTAAAGTCAGGTTCATAAACTCCACTTTGAGATAGGCTGATCAAAAGAAACCAATGTGAAGCTTTGAAATTTATTGTTGAGATTATTTCAACCTTTTCTTAGTTGCTTGTGCACTCCTGAAAGAAAAAGGAAGCAAAATAACTTTAAAAATGAATCTTACTTGTTTGAATTTTTTGTAATAATGAAATTTAAAAACGAACATGTAAATCAATGTCAACAATTTCATTCTTTACATAAAGGCTTACTTACCTAATAGTTCAAATTCTTTTTATAGCTTCTTCCCTCACTTCCATCTCAACTGTGTTAGTCGTTGCATACAAAATATTTTCTGGCAATAGGGCAAAAACATTGTAGTAAATATTTTTTAGGGCAATTGTTTGGATTTCTTGTGACTGCTGCTTAATTCTTTGAACCATATTGAAATTGTATAGTTGCTGGTTATGAAATTTATTGTCTCTTTTCTTAATTTCAAACCAACTAACTGCATAGACTTAAACAACAAATTTAACCAATGGGTGCATTTTATCAAACAGTGTTTGAGGATAAATCTGTCGGGTCCATAATCACATTCTGCAGAGAGCTAGTGTTAGCCATCTGGCTTGATTAAAAGGCCCAATCCTCCACGCAGCATATTTTGAATCAACCTTTCCCATGAAATCTCTACTGCATATTCCAAAATTAGTGTTTGTTCACTGCTCAGATCATCAATTCCTACCAATGCAGAATAATTGATATCCAAAGAACTACATATTCGTGAAAATTTGACCTGGTTGTAATTATTGCAACACAATTTTCCAATCGGCTCAGTAAATGATGTTGGGCTTTGTGTGTTGCCATTAATCCATTTCAATAAAGCCCTGAAAAGAAGCTCATTCTGATGTAGGGAGCAACCAATAGTGTGTAACATTCTGTTTAATATTTTTTCTAGAGATGTGACAGGGCCAAATTCACAGCCAGTGTTTGCATTGGTGTTGTTTAAAAGTACAGCCTTTAATGTAGTCATGCTCTTATATTCTTACAAATCACTTACATCTTCTTCTGCTAAAAGAACACCAGTTGCATTAGTAATAGGGATAACACTATGGGTGAGATATCCTCCCTTTTTATCACCTAGTTCTATTGTTAATGTCAAATAGCGTTATGGTACCTTAATATTTCTTACTTTTGGTTCAGTATTCACCTCCACCACCTCCTGATAAAACAAAGTGTCTTTATCATGCATATTATCCATATCAATATAAACCAGGTTTTCGATTTTTTTCATTGTGCTTTTGAAGGGCATTCTCCTTAATTCTTTTTTCTTGTTGTCTGTCTATTTTTTATTTATCCAGGATGATGTCATTAATATTAACACTTGTGTTGAAAAGGCCCATAGCCTGTAAATCTAAAAGGAAGGCATTTGTCAGGCTCACTCAACTTTGAAGAAACATCATCTCGGATTAGTTCAATAGTGTGGAATTTTAAATTGGCTGTAATTACTCTTACAATATCTGTCTGGCTCAAAATGTTCATCTTGTTCATCATCGCTAATCTCTGATTTGGAAGAGAAAACATTCTGAGGCATCAGAGAATGAATCAACTTGGTTCCCTCTCTCTCTTTTTCTCTGTCTGTTTGTCTGTCTGTCTGTCTGTCTCTCTCCTAACTGCACTCTTTTATATGCTTGTGGAAGCTTTATCTATAGGACCAAGTTAAAAAGTGCACTTAGTTCTTATTTTGTTTCTCTGGTTTCTTTCAAATATTCTTTGTCTTCCAGTGAAACCTGAAAAATCAAATTTTGACTTATATTGGATGAAAGATGTGACTCACAGAACTTTCATGCAATTTCTCATAAACAGAAAAAAGACTGAGATTTTTGTCATGTATTTACTTAAAATATAAGTAGAGAAATTTATTTACTTTAAAATGTGTATGATATTGTCATATGACTCCATTAAGAAAAAATAAGAAAAATAGAATAATAAACTTACCTAATCCTAAAACATTTAGAGGTCATTTCCAGATTATGTGCTTGCTCTAATAAATTTCCTTGTTGCATTACTCACAATTTTGTCCTCACAAGATAAGACTGGCAGTAAACAAAAGAAAGAAGAAATGTCAAACAATATGTACTGAATTTCTTTACCATAATGTTCTTTACAAATGATTAGAAAGATTTTCTATTGATTTGTTTTACTTTCTTAAAGCCGATTTTTTGCAATTTATTTACAATATACAATTCAGTTAACAGCGGCAAACATGGATTAACTGCTTTCCTAATATTAATTATGTCTCTGTCTATTAATTTTGACAGCACAAATTTACTTAAGGTTGGATGTGTATTTTCCATGAATAACTGTATAACATGTCGATATGTGTGTGTGCGCGGAGGTTGTTTATCAAGCATAAAAGATAGACCAGCAAATTTATTAGTATCTCCACTGCGAGTAGAAATTTTGGTTTGTTTCCCAATCATTTTAGAAAAAAAAATCTGAAAAATATATATATTATAATATCAGAAATTGTACAAATTACATAAATAAGTAAAAATGGGGAGAAAAAATTTCAAATATGAGAAAATATAAAATAATAAATATTTTTTACAAATCAAATTACTAACAACCAGAAACACGCAAAAAAAAAAAAAAAAAAAAAAACAACTTACAATAATAATAAGAAATATGGATACTTCGCTGGGAAAGTTAGTTTTTAATGACTGCTGCCTGAAAGCACATGCACAAAAGGTTTTCATCGGTTTATTTACTCATGAAAACTTTTTAAAATATTACTATTTGAGGTCAAAAAAGAAAAAAAAAGGCTAGAAGCATTATTTGAATATGTATGAAAAAATAATTGTAACAAAAAATAAAAATATTTAATGGAGAAAATAAATAAAACATAAAATGAAATAAAATAAAAGGTACTTGTAGTTTAATCAAGACATTAAAAAATGAAAATATCATAAAAAGGTCATATTGTATGTATTCATGATAGAATGAAGTTCTCAAAAAAAAAAAAATCACTTAATTTCATCATGTAGTTTTTTGTTTTTCTTTTACAGCAAAAAACAATTTGTTATGATACTGAGCAAAAGATAGTCATGTTTCGATTTTTAGGAAGAAAAGCTAGTATTGGGAAAGGAGTGTCGGCACTTTAAGCTGAGTTATCTCCCAGAGGCGTATTAAAAAAATTCAAAGATGGTTACCTTCGTTGCGCTCTCATGAAAACGTATTTTTCCATTGTAAAAAAAACAAAAAAAAAAAACAACTCGATTAAATTAAATGAAAATTTTTTTTTGAGATTATCGTATAGTGCGTCACGCACGTGCGTCGAATCTACTCAAAAACAAAATAATGGCGCGCTGCCTTAACAGTAAAACCAAGTTGCGCGCGTGAATGTATTTTCCTTTGCCCACCCACGCAAATTCGGTAGGTCTTAAACGGAACTTCAGTTGTTTGTGCAGACGTCACTTAAAGCATCTTACATCATAAGAATGTTATTCTTTTCATCCAATCGGATTACAAGGAAAACAAATTTTAAAAAAATGTTTTTTCTGAAGGCCTCCCTGGAGCCGGTTGGACAAGTATAAAAAGGGCATTTTTCGCCCAAATCAGGAGTCGACCTTTGAACACCATGGCGTAAACATCAACATCAACATCGACCCGTCCGCATTTGGACGTTAAACACACGTGCGCCCGTCAATTAATTCCTCCACGTGGATACAGACTTGCAACCATAATGGACCTTTCGCGGTGCAAAAGAAATCACCGCCTCTTTGTTTACCTTTTTCTTATCGCTTTCGTTTCTACTTTTTTCTCTCTCTCATTTGAAAAAGAAACAAATGAAAACAAACGCTCTATATGAAGGATGACATGGGCAGTAAGAAAAACGGTGAATTGGCAAAGAAGAAACGACAGACACGGATTGAGTGTTTAAAAGACGAAAAGGTCGTCTTTTTATTTCTGACGATAAAAAGGGAAAAAAAAACTGACCTTTCTGGCTCACGTTAGCTCACCTGGGAGTTTGGAAGCCTCCCGAATCCATCGACACAGTTGAGGGACCCCTGGAAAGCGTCCCATCCCCCCCGCAGCAGCAGCAGCAGCAGCAGCAACAGCGGCAGCGACAACATCAACAACAGCAGCAGCAGTATTTCAAAACAGCCTTTTTCAAGGCTAATAAGTTTTTCACAAACTACTCCTGCTTGCATCCTGAGACCAGCTTCAGCCTCTCCAGCAGCTCCAGTCTCCGGCTCCAACGGCTCCAGTCTCCACTCCAGCCTCTCCGGACTCTAGCTCCAGTCTTCGACTCCAGGCTCCAGTCTTCTGCATTTCCAGGCTCCAGCAGCTCCAGATTCCAGGCTCCAGCAGCTCCAGTCTTCTGCATTTCCAGGATCCAGCAGCTCCAGTCTTCTGCATTTCCAGGATCCAGCAGCTCCAGATTCCAGGCTCCAGCAGCTCCAGTCTTCTGCATTTCCAGAATCCAGCAGCTCCAGTCTTCTGCATTTCCAGGATCCAGCAGCTCCAGATTCCAGGCTCCAGCAGCTCCAGTCTTCTGCATTTCCAGGATCCAGCAGCTCCAGTCTTCTGCATTTCCAGACTCCAGCAGCTACAGACTACAGTTCCAGTCTTCAGCTCCAGCACCTCCCAATTTTTCAGCGATGCTCTCCCCTGTGTTGCTTGTCCACTGCTACCACAGGATTCCAACGACGTCATCCTCTGCTCGCTAACACCACATTCCCACGGTTCTTTGACAACACTACTATGACTCGCTGATCAGTGTGCCGACAACTCTTTCGTTTTTCCTGCCGGTATTCCTACACCGCCAGCCTGACGTTTTTTTCCGCAAGTATTCAGAATTTCTTTCTTTCAGCTCTGAACTTACATAAACTCTTTCTGCTCGCTAGCTTTACTTGAACTTTTGGCTTACGCTAGCTTGCTTGAGACTCTTCGCTTATGCAAACTTACTTGCACTCACATGAACTCTTGTTGTACATGCTATCCTTTTGTACTTTTGCTTGTGCTAATCTTATATGAACCTTTTCCTGCTTATGCTAGCCTTATTAATTATCGCTCATGCTAGCCTCTATTAATTATTACTCTTGCTAGCCTACCTGTACTTTTACATGTAATAAGCTTACTTGCCTTTTGCTTTGTTTACGCTAGCCTACTTGTACCTTTCACTTTTGCCAGCTGTCTTGTACTGTTGTTAACACTAACCTACATGTACTTTAATTTGGTCCAAAATCTTCTTAAACTTTGTTTTTCTAGAGACAACCAGTACCTTACGCTACCGCATCACAAAATCCTAGTCTATTTTGAATTTTTTTTTTTTTTTATTATTATTAATGATATTAGAGTTTATTATTATAATAAAATAATTGTTTTTTGCTTTATTTTTGTGGACGGTTGATAACGTAGTTGTTGTTGTCTGAAGGGTTGGTTGTCCCTGTTTTAACCACTGCTGCTGCGGGGGGGGGACCCTTGCCAGGGGTTCCTCGACTGTGTCGATGGATTCGGGAGGCTTCCAAACTCCCAGGTGAGCTAACGCGAGCCAGAAATGTACAGGTTTTCATATAGGATCGGTCGTATAAGTGTCGACGCTCCCAACAAACGAATAAATGCTTCTGATTAATTTAGATGAGTTTATAGCCTCGCAAATGTGTGTTAAAAACGTAAACACTCCCATTTAATAAAGTGTAGTATAAATGGAGTGAATTAATTATTGGTCTTAGTGCACAAGAATTGAAAAAAATCACAATTTCTAAGAGCCTAAGCAAAAATGGAAAAAAATCTGTACTGGAAGTCGTCTGACATGCGCAGAGCGTTTGTTTTCATTTGTTTCTTTTTCAAATGAGAGAGAGAGAAAAAAGTAGAAACGAAAGCGATAAGAAAAAGGTAAACAAAGTGGAGGCGGTGATTTCTTTTGCACCGTGACAAAGGCCCTCTCTCTGGATAATTGATCATTTATCAATTAATAGAATATGTATTTTTTGTAGTCCAGTGGGAAAGTAACCCTTCGCCCTCTACGGGTGTATGTAGATTGGGGGGGAATTGATGGTTCTTGGGTTGGATGTACTTCATGAGGTGTCAGCTGTAGTGGAATAGATGATGAGCTGGTTGTAGTGTCTGGGCGTGTCAAAACGAGATCAGTTACTGGAGTTGATGTTTCCAGAAAAGCCGGTTTCGCTCGGTCAATGGAAATGACATCTGTCCGATTTCCTCGGGCGATGGTGAGGGTTTTGTCTGAGCGTTCTGAAACCTTGTAAGGACCCTGGTATGTCAGTGTGAGGGGCTTCTTCAGTGCGTCATTTCTGAGAAAAATAAACTCGCAGTTTTTTAACTGATGAGGAACATGGACTGTAGGTGACAATTGCCTGGGTGGTTTGTACTTCAACTGGGCCATTCTATGGCATAATTCCCGAGTGAAAGGAGTAGTGGAAGTGAGGTCAGGAAAAGTGTCTTTGAAATATTGGCCGGGCAGTGAAAGGGTTGTGCCGAAAACTATCTCAGCTGTAGTATAAAGTAGATCTTCTTTAAGGGAATTGTGGACAGACCGAAGGATTAAGGGTAAATCATCAACCCAGTTGCTGGTGGGGTGTTTCGTGGTTAAAGAAGATTTTAATGTCCTGTGAAATCTTTCGACAAAGCCATTGGTGCAAGGGTGGTAAGCCGTAGATTTTATATGCTTGACACCAAGTAACTCTGTAAACTCGTGGAAAAGAGATGACTGAAATTGTGCGCCACGGTCAGTGGTGATGATACCGGGCACACCAAATGTGAAAATCCATTCCCGTAGGAATGTTTTTGCCACGGTTTTGGCAGAGGTGTCTGATGTGTACAGCAACTGGCCATCTCGAGAAACAGTCAACCATAGTGAGGAGGTATTGGAAATCTTGACAGGTAAGGAGGGGTCCAACTATGTCTACATGGATGTGGCTAAAACGAGCATCAGGAGTGCTGAATGTGCCTGGAGGTGATTTTGTATGTCTGTGGACTTTGCATTTTTGGCAGGCAAGGCACGTTGATACCCAGTCGCGGATGTCAGCGTTCATGTTGGGCCACACAAAACAATCCGCGATGAGTCAGACGGTGACACGTTTGCTGGGATGTGCCAATCCATGTAGGTGAGTGAAAACTTGTTTTCTGAGTTAAGGAGGTATATATGGTCTGGGGTGCCTGAGTTTAGTGTCGCAGTATATTTTCCTGTTGCTGAAAGGGACAGGAAACTCTTTCAGTTTCAATGAAGTAGTCGCTAACACTCCTGGGAGGGATACATCCGCTTCCTGAGCCTCTGCTATAAGGTCTTGGCTTAGTGGGCTGTCTTCCAGGGTATGAATATTGGTTCTGGACAAAGCGTCTGCAACCGTGTTGTTAGTTCCTCTGACATATTGGATGTCAGAGGTGAATTGCGAGATGTAGTCCAGGTGTCTGATTTCCTGTGCCGAATATTTGTCTGAATTGTTCGACAGGGAGGTAGTAAGTGGCTTATGGTCGGTTAGAACCGTGAAGTTGCGACCTTCTAGTAGATGTCGGAAATGCTTGATAGCAAGGTATATAGCGAGCAGTTCTTTTGAGAAGGTGCTATACCTTGATTGAGCTGATGACAGTTTGGCGGAGAAGAAAGCGAGGGGTTTGCGTTTAACGGCACAGTCTTGTTCAATCACCGCTCCCACTCCGGTGTCTGAAGCGTCCGTCGTGAGGTAAATATGAGAATGGGTGTCCTCACTAAGGAGCGCTAACTTTGTGAAGTTTGCTAAAGCTGATTTCGCCGATTCAAAAGCTCTTGTTTGGTTCTCATCCACGGTGATAGGTTTGTTCTTCCTTTGGAGAAGGTTTGTCAGGGAGGTGAGAATGTTGGAGTAGCCGGGGATGAACCGTCTGTAAAAATTTACCATCCCTAAGAAACGGCGTAGCTGCTTTATGGATGTTGGTGTAGGAAATTCTTGTATGGCTTTTACCTTGGCCGGGAGTGGAGAAATTCAGTGGGCGTCAGTGTGGTGTCCAAGGAAATCAATGTGTGATGCACCAAATTCACATTTCTCCTGATTAATTTGGAGACCATAGTGTTTCAATCGTTGTAATACTTCCTCAAGATGTTTTTCGTGAGTATCAGCATCACTGCTGGCCACCAGGATGTCATCAATGTAGGCATATACATATGGTAAGCCGTGGAGGACCTCATCCATTAGTCTCTGGAATGTCTGGGCTGCATTACACAGTCCGAAGGGCATTCTCAAGAATTCAAAGAGGCCGAAAGGAGTTGTGACTGCCGTTTTGGGAATGTCCTCCGGAGTGACTGGGACTTGGTAATATGCTTTTGTCAAGTCAATTTTCGAGAATATTCGTGCTCCCTTCAGGCCTGAGGCAAAATCATGTATGTGTGGGAGAGGATACTGGTCTGGAGTAGTGGACGCATTTAGCTTGCGGTAGTCCATGCAGACTCTGAATTCTCCCTCAGATTTTGGTACCAAGTGGAGTGGTGAGGCGTAGGGACTGTCAGATGGGTGAATAATATTGTCTGCTAACATCTCCTCAAATGCCTTTTTGGCGTATGCCAACTTGTGAGGGGGGAGTCTGCGTGGTTGTGAGTATGCGGGTTGTCCAACTGTTTTAATGTGATGTTGGGTCCAGTGTGTGCCTGTGTCGGTTGGTTTAATCAGTTTGGTTATGTCCTTGTAGCGACTCAAGATTGCTGCATAACGAGGGTTGATTGGTGTGGCCACGCTAATCCGTGTTGTGGTAAAACGTGATGGGGTCCCTGTAATTTGGAGTGATGTTGTGCTGTCATACAGGGTCCTAGTTTTCATGTGGACGGCCAAATTGTAATGCGCCAAAAAGTCGGCACCGAGCAGGGGTGTTTTAACGTTGGCTACGGTGAACGACCACTTGAGATCTCTCCTGAGGTTGATGTTCAGTGTCAAATCCTTCTTCCCGTAAGTTTCTATGATCGAGCTGTTTGCGGCCCGAAGTTGGAATGACGTGGGCTTTAAGACGGATTTGTTGTGGGGTGGGATGACACTGATGGCTGCACCGGTATCAACTAGGAATTTTAAGCAGTTGTTCCGGTCCCACACGTAAAACGATAAGAAAAAGGTAAACAAAGTGGAGGCGGTGATTTCTTTTGCACAGCGACAGACCTTTTATATTGTTTAATTTTTCGTACAAAGACTGGTTATTTCTAACCAGGAACTTTCACTTTTCTACATCTTTTCATTCATCACCTCAGTCGCAGGCAGTGACTTGCAACGAAGAAGAAACTTTCTTATCTTCTCTTTTCATTCATTTACAATCCTTTAAAAAATAAATTTTGTATTTAAGTTATCCAGCTGCCTGCAGTCATCTCTGTATTGGTTGTCAACTCTCCATATTTTTATCTTTGTTTCCATTTGTTGCCAGACTGTGGGTGGGGTGTCAACGTTAGTCCCTCAACAAGATCTTCAGTCCAAAACGGATACTTTTTTTCGGTATTTTCAGTTTTTAATGTCTTGATTAAACTGTACAAAACAAATAAAATAAAAACAAGCACGGAATAAAAGTATGGGGTTTGTATTACTGTACACGTAAATTCGAAAAATTGTCAAAAAACAAATATATAACAAATACATGTTATCAAAAGTAAGATAAGTTACTTTTCTACCTAACTGGATAATTTTCTAGTGTTTATTTGTTATATATTTGTTTTTTGACAACTTTTTCGAATCTGTGTGTACAGTAATGCAAAACTAAGGTATGAATCAATTATTAATAGGAAATTTAAAAAAATTAAATAAAAATAAATAAATGAATACACGCTACGACGCTCGATTAAAAAAAAAAAGTGTATGAGACACGAAGAAAGTGAAAGAAAACTTTTACGCATTTCAGAGAGTATTCATTTAAAAAAAAAAAAAAAAAAACCTTTACTCAGGGTCCACGTTCCCCGTGAAGTACAGAAATATGTTTTACAATAATTATAAAACGTATTTTTGTTTCTGGATTAATATATGCAAACTAGTTCACACGTGTGCGAATAAGTGAATGTTGTGATTTTTCCGGTGAACAGTGTAAGTATAATTCTTTAAAAAAAAGACCGGATGTGTGGGTAGGTGGGGGGGGGGAGTTCATTGTAAATTAAATTAAATATTATTCAGTGTTAAGCGTTTTTTATTTATTTATTTAGCTAACTTATACAAAAAAGACAAATATATATATATATATATATATATATATATATATGCGTGTGTATATATGTGTGTGTGTGTGCGCGTGTTTATATATATATATATATATATATATATATATATATATATATATATATATATATATATATATATAAAATTAGCATTTTCTTCAGATTTTTTCAACCCCGGTCATAATGTTACCTATTTCTTCTGTCACTTAACACCAGTGTCCAATGAAAAAATATGACTATTTCAATATTTACATTCATTTGCTCATTAAATGGTAAGGTTTCGAGTCATAAAATATTTTGCAGTCTTATTTTATTTTTTTATTTTTTATTTTTTTTTTTTTTTTGTTGGTTTACAACATTCCCTGGGTAGAATCAAGCGAGGTTCCAAAATCGATCTCCCCTAATATATATATATATATATATATATATATATATATATATATATATATATATATATATATATATAGAGAGAGAGAGAGAGAGAGAGAGAGAGAGAGAGAGAGAGAGAGCGAGAGAGAGAGAGAGAGAGATAGATAGATAGATAGATAGATAGAATTAATAGAAATACCATTAAAATATTTTTTGAATATTGAAAATATAAGTGAAATTGTATATTATTATGAATACAAAAGTTGCCTCCCTTTGTTTTCCATATAGTAACGGGTTTCTGGTTAAGGGAGGTAACTCACAGGTGGTTAGAGAATGTCCCAATATGTACTAGAGCAATTCTTATTTTGAATGACCTTATTAAGTATATTGAGAGTGTGCAGGAAAAAAAATTCCCATGCCAACCTGCAAGTCCTATGAGACAGTTTGCCAACCGACAAAGGACAAGCTTCTGATTCCAAAGCTACAGTTTTTAAGTTTGTTGCAACTCATCTGCAGCCCTTCCTGTATATTTATCAAACTGACAGGCCGATGGTGCCATTCCTGGCAGAAGATCTCAGTCAGATTGATGAGGTTATAGTGATGGAACAACTCAATGGAGTTTCATTCTATATTAATAAACAACTTTATTTGTCATCTTCGTTAGTAGCGTTAGTAGAAGTGTCGTTTGCGTGATACTGCTATCCGAACTTTCACTTTCTGGTCACCACTTGACGCGTCTTCTCTCCACTCCAAAACGAACTTCTGCAACTTTAGCTTTTCTCACCCCGAATCCGACTTTTCTCTTCTACAAATACAACTTCTCTGCTCGCAATCTAACTTCAGAATGCCTTCCTTCCCTAAATAACTCCTCTTTTATCTCCAATCAGGAGCATCTCATTTGCATACCTCGTGGTCACCCTGTAGGCATATAAAGAAACATGGCAGCCATTTTTGTTTCTTTCTTCTTCATTATGAACACGAGGTAAGCCACACAAAAACGCAGTCGGTCGTTCTTGTTTCTTTTTTCTTCATTTACACCACAAGAAGAGAGAGAAAAGTGGTCAATGCGTTTAAAGATACAATTAATATATTGCTGGCTTGTTGAGGAGAGAATAGCTCAATTCTGTTTACACATGCTTATCTAACCCCACACTGATGAAGCTCGGTTAGGACCCCTTTTTGTCTGGAAACTCGGCTCGGATCATCTGGTCCTTCTCTAGGGTTACATTGAATCCTGTATGCTGAAAGTGAATATCGAAGCCGCATGCAGAAAAAAAACAGACACGTGAATTCTATTCTACTGAATTATTTCACAAACTTATGTACAACGTTTTTTACAAATATTGTCAGTTCTTAGTAAGTTTTTCAAAGTTCAATCTCTCTTCACAGACAGCGTCAGATGGTCGGAGGAGGAGGAATAGGAGTCACGTCTCCAGGTTACCTCGATTTTGTGCACAACTCTTTTGGAAACTCTTCGAAACTCAACTTGAAATTGATTAATTTTCGCGCAACAGTAGTATATATAGTGAGGTATGTGGATTGAGTGGAAGTTTCCCCAACCAATCAGATTTTGTCACGAAATCAGAAAACCCCAGGTTTTGCATGTGTGCAATTCCCGAATCTTGGATCTGAGATTTACAGATATATTAAATTCACATGACCCCTAAGGTCATCCCTGTCAGTCTGACATCTGGCTTTTGAGTTCGCTAAGGCCAGATGGTGTTATGTTATTTTTCTAAGTTTCCTGTCATCAGTTTTAACTGCAAAATATATTTCTCTGGTTTTAAAGAATATTTATTTTGACATGAAATAAAATATATATATTTATATTCTCTATTTTAAATCCTCAGGTTATCTGTCGTCACCCGGGAATGATTAGCTATCTACCATAGTTATTTGGCCCTCCTTGGGCCTCTGGGGGGATCTAAAGCTCTCCAATGAAGGCAGATTGCTCTCCACTGAAGGCAGATTGCTCTCTCAGGTTGATTACCTACTATTTATAGGTAGTAGTCATCGGTATGAAGGAAGCCAGTTAAAAGAGAAAGAAAGGGCAAAGACTTCAGTGTGTTTGCATATGTAGCAGCATGTGTCCAATAGTAGAGATAGGGCAAAGGCTTAGTGTCTTGTGGTAAGAAAGAGGTGTGTGTGTGTGTGTGTGTGTGTGTGTGTGTGTGTGTGTGTGTGTGTGTGTGTGTGTGTGTGTGTGTGTGTGTGTGTGTGTGTGTCTGTGTCTGTGTGTCTGTGTGTGTCTGTGTGTTGATGTCAGTGTCAGTGTATGTTCAGTGTATGACAAAAAATGTTTGTTAAGGTACCATACGTGGAAACAAATGAGAGTTTGAAAGGTCGCCATGTTAGCTTGTAGTACTCACGTTCTGCCTGGAGCCAAAGCCCCAGATGATGTGTACTTCTGGGCAAAGCAGCGAGAAAGAGATTGAGAGTTTCAGATTTCGCCTTTTATATACTCTGTCACGTGATAGAGAGCTGGCTTGTGATTGGACAAGTCAGGAGGAAATGGATTTCAAATCTCAAATCGTGAGGATTAGTTCCTGCCTGAGTTTGTACCTAGTAACGGCTGCTACAAGGTACTATATAAGATCTGAAGGTCTACATGTATCTGATGAAAAATTGAGTAGGGTAGCTGAAGATGAGGAAATGAGGCTCAATTACAAGAAGGTGGAATTTGGGTTCCTCACAGAAAAGACCATCAAGGAAGCCGCAAAAATAAAGTGTTTGAGAGATAGATACTTACCTTCAGAATTGAGACTTAAATTCTTTGACAGTATGGTAAGAAAATCCTTTATAAATACCGACTGTCCTATTCCCTTGTAAGATAGTCTTCTCTAAACCCAGGACTAATGGCCACCAAGCAGGTATTGTGTAGAAGGCAATTTAGAAGTGTATCAAACATTCTTATGCACAACAGGAAGCTAAAAGAAAATGAGTGTGATACTTTTCTTGAGCAGATACTTGTCATTGGATTTGAAAAGTTTGTTGGGTTCAACGACAGGAGTGAAGATGATAGGATAGACCAACTGTTTGCAATCTACATAACTAATATTTATTACAGCAAGCTGTTTTAGGCTTTGAAGACTGTTTTGGTGTTCTCATGGCCCGGCCAGTATAGAGAGGATTCTCTGTGAACAAGCAAATAGATGTAGAGAATATGAAGGATGAGACTGCAGTTGCACAGAGGATCATCTGTAACCAGGTTAAAGCAGCAGGAGAGGTGTGTAAAATCCCAATGACCATCCACTGTTTGTTTCATGCTCCATGGCTAGGCAGAGGTATGTACCTGGAAAAATAAAAAGAAGAGAGACAAAAAGATAGACAAACACTCCAGAGAAAGGCAGATCATGAACGGATAGAAAAACTAAATAAGAAGAAAGCGAGAATAGAAAATGACATTATGTCATTAACTTCATTAGCAGATGCCCTTGCTCTGAAAGCAAAAAAATCTGGGAATTTGAATCTTTTGAAAAAGTCAAATGCTTTCAGAAAATCGACATTTGCAAAAAAAAAAAAAAAAAAAAAAATGGACTGACTAAACTCAGAGAAACTCTTCAACCTAAACAGGAAGAACTGAAAATGATACAGAATCAATGAATGAATGTGTAGTGATGAGCTTAAGCTGACCAGTTTTTTCTGCTTTAGAGAACTTCATGTAAGTAACTGTGTTACCTTTAAAACTACTTCATGAAATAAAGAAATAATATATATATATATATATATATTGTAGAGTCGAAGAAAATGAAAGGAGGAAGCGCCCACGTGTCTGCGCGTCATGCCTTACCTTGGAACGCTCCTACTGTGTGCGTACGTGCATGGCCGAAACATGAAAGAAATTCCAAAATGGCGCCGTCCTCATCTTGTAGATTGTGCGATCATCACTGGGCCCCACGTGACCGTTCTTTGGCTGCTGATTGGCCGAGGACGAACGCCTGAAGGATAAAGGGAGTGTGTTTGGAACATGGGGGTGTCTTTTCTAGGATCGACGTCAGTGTGATCGTATCGGTGAACTGCTGCAGCGTTAAGAGTACCTTAGTGTGTGTGTGATTTTTTGGGACTTGCTCGTCTGCTGACTTTACAGGACTTTCTTTTCTGCTGATTCTACAGGACCTGCCCTTCTGCAGAACTTGGAACAAAACTTCAAGCCTCTTCTTTCTTTTCACACGTAGTCGCCTAAAAAGGTAGAATCCGACTTACTTGTGAAGCGGCTTTATATATATATATATATATATATATATATATATATATATATATATATATATATATATATATATATATTATAGAGTTTAATAATTTATTTATTTAATGTATTTATTTATTTAATGTATTTTAATTATATGCGCATATACTGTCTTTAACTCCTTGCTTCCATGCGAGCCGTTTTTTTTATTTTTTTACCAACTGTTGTTTATACTTTCTCTCTTTTAAATTTATTTATCTAATGTATTTTAATTATATGCGTATATATTGTCTTTAACTCCTTGCCTCCATGCGAGCCATCTGTAGTTAGAATTCGACTCGAAAAATGAATAGCCTAGTCAAAAGAATACCAAACAGGAGCGAGGATTTTTTTCTACTATAGAAGACAGAAGAACTTTATGTAAGTAGTATAATTAATATCTGCAATTACCATAGGCTTGCTTGTAGTAATAAAGTGGCCTCCATGATATCCATACCAAACCACTGAACTTAGCTTATAATTTAACTATCACTATATTTGTAACTGCAATATACAGTATCTTAGCTGTGATACTAGAGCTAATTTTCTGAGTAGATGCAACACTCTGTGCCTGACCTTAATGACTACAATTCCGAATTGCAATGAACTAGTTGTTCCTCTTATAACTGGGGGAAAAAACCCTAACAGCTAGCTACGAAATCTAAATATACATTTTATCTCCAAGACGACAGCGTTTGTCTTACCTGCATGCCAAAAAAAAAAAAAAAATTTTTTTTTTCCTTTCTTCAAACTAAACCTTACCTGTAACTCAAAATCCTAATGGAGATCTACTGTTTGTAAATAAATAACCCCTTTTCTCTTGAACGCTTACAATCTCCCCCTTCCCACCAAAGCCGCCACTAAACTTCCACATTGCACCGCATTTGTAGTGGAATCTCTAACTTCCAGCCTCTAACCCTCACATGCAAACTGTTTTAATAGCCATCACTAAACATCTATACATTTCTACCTCTAAGGCATGCATTAGAGCTCATTCCTATCCAGTATGGTATTTAACAGCCAAAGCACTCAGAAGCAGGTATTTAACAGCCAAAGTACTCAGAAGCAAAGCGATCTGCATTACATAACTGTCTCCTCGAGAGCTTTGCAATGATTAATACGAAATTGAATCAACACTCCTTGTTATGCAAAATGTCCCATGACTCTTACTTGAAAACTGAAATTATCTTTTCGATAATAGAAACACACTTGATACCTACAACTTCAACTCTCTTTGCATCTACTGAAAACCTGCCCATATATCTATTCACCTAATTACACATGACTCAAAACTTGCTGTTTTATCCATACTATATTGCACTTACATCTTAACCCTCCTCTCATCTAAAATAGTTTGGGCACAACTCGTAGTTCAGTTCTTAATACCTACTCATACTGTAACATTATCCTAGACCTAAGCTAACATAGATAAAATAAATAAAAAGGCAAAGACTCAAACCACATTATCTCCTCCCTACCAAGCCTTCTTACAATCATAGATGCTTACACTGCATGAGCTCCACTCACTCCCTTTATCCAGTAACAATGAAATAGCAATGTCCCTAAATCACTTTGAGGAGTGTAACTAATCAGCAGAGATATAACCTCCACAAACTAACCCAGTAACACTAACTAACCACGCGGGGTCACAGAAATACCTGGACAAGAACCTAGGTGCAGAGCAAACCCTCTCAGTGCTGACAGACCCAGTAGATCTTCCCAGATCATCCGTCTAGGAGAAGGGAAACTCTGAAACTAAACCAAAGGGGAGGGAGGCCTCTTCAGTCTTGGATGACAACCTTGCTAGAGCTGGTGACTCAAAAAAATTACCGGTTTGCAAACCTAAACTGCTTAAGGAGTAGATATGCTCTGTCTATCACCCGGCTTCCATACTCCTTCTTTGCCTATTAGTCAGGCACAGAGACACTATCTCAGTGATTCGACAGAAACACCCAGCGGTAGATCTTGTTTCTTGGCTAGGGCAATGAACGCCGTTTTCCCCATTCCCGGCACACCCCACCCCTAAACTGGACATTTGGGAGTGCTTGAGTACAATATATGCCTGAGCAATTACATTGGGTTGACCTTCTTCTAATGGGTTGAGGGTACCGGATTGACAGTTCCTGGCTGCTGTTCCCGACTGGTAGTACAGGAACCCTAACTCTTTGGTAGCACTTAGAGCGGCTGCTCCATCAACAGTTGAATAATATCGGGTTGTTTGTAGTGCCATGACGCGCATGGAAAGGGACTCTGCACTCATCCCCGGTGGGCTTTCCTGAGGCCACAATCCTAATTGGAGAAAGGTCAGCTGATGGTCTACTTGTGATGCATGTCTGATGCTCTGCATAACCTTTTGTTTAGCTCCCCCTTACCTAAACCGAAACTCTTTAAAAAATAGGACGACAGTACAATCTAAAAATAAGCTTAAACCAGGCTTAGGTACAAACAAATTCAACTTGCCTCCTCCCTTGAGGCTTGCATTCACAAATATCCGTGGGTTTAGAACTAATTTAGCTGATGTTGAAGCATTTCTCTTAACAAATACCCCGGATATCTTAGCACTAAGTGAGACTAACCTACACTCCTCTATCCCCTCTAACCACTTTAATATGCCTGGATATCTCCCACTATGCCGTAAAGACTCTGACAGATACATGCACGGACTTGGAGTTTACATTCGTAATACCCTCCTCCTGACTAGAGAAACAAACCTAGAAATGGACGATCAAGCCTTTATGTGCTTTAGACTAAACATGCAACACAACATTAGCTACTTTTATTTTCTCTACCGCTCTCCCTCGACTCAGGACTGCACCATGATAAACAAAGTCTCTGACAGCATAGACATGGCACTCTCCCTCGACACTAGCACACAAGTACATGTATTTGGTGACTTTAATATCCACCACAAAAACTGGCTTGGATTCTCTACTTACACAGATGCAGCATGCAGCACAACTCATAGCTTCACTATATCTCACTCCCTATCACAAATTGTTACATTTCCAACCCGTTTCCCTGACAAGGAAGAACAACAAGCATCACTTCTAGATCTGTTTTTGACCACAGTTGCCGATGATTGCATAACGAAGGCCCACAGCCCACTCGGAGATGCTGATCATGCAGTGATAATGGTTGAAATCGCCCTAAACTCTACAGCCAAAACTGAAGAGCCAGTGCTCAAAACAACGAGATATTATAAAAAGGCTGACTTGGAAGCCATCAGGGAACTAATCAGAGATGCCCCATGGAGAAATATTTTTTCTCTCCCTGCTGAACAGTGTGCAAACGAGACCACTGACTGGTTCAAAACTGCAATTGAAGCGCATGTTCCCATGCGGAAATTTTATAGTAAGCCCCACTCTCCCCAATGGTTTACTTCGACTTGCGCAACTGCCATTGCTCAAAAGCAGCATATATACCGCAGATTTAACCGACATAAGTCCAGTTCAAACAGACTGAAGTATATAGAAGCTAGAAATAACGTTAAGAAAGAAATAGCGACAGCTAAGAGAGAATTTACTGAAGCCACTAAAAAACGCATCGAAGCACAAAAACTAGGAACTCGAGACTTCTGGAAAATCTACAACAGTAGTAAATAATGGGCAATCAACAATTCCCCTACTAACCAACAATCATGAGGTTGTCTCCTCAGCAACCGAGAACGCTAATATGCTTGCCAGTCGGTTTGCCTCAAACTCCACACTGGACCCTTCCAACCACCCCCTACCTATGCGGACAGACGCCACGCTAGATGATCTGAAAATCACCTCTGCTCAGGTGCATGCCATCATAAAAAACCTTGACACTTCAAAAGCATGTAGACCCGATCTCATCCCAGCTGTGCTATTAAAAAAATGCTCAGCCGAAGTAGCTCCAGTTCTCTCCAAACTTTACAACAAATGCCTTAATGAAGCTTGCTTTCTGGGCTGTTGGAAAACTGCTTCTGTTGTACCAGTATTCAAGAATTCTGGCGAAAGGACTGACCCATCAAATTATCGCCCGATTAGCCTCCTCCTACTTTTTGCCAAAATATTTGAGACCTTAGTTGACCATGCTCTAGTCCCTCACCTTACAGATGCTAAACTTCTTACTGACCAACAATATGGATTTAGACAAGCCCGTTCCACGGCAGACATCCTAACTGTAATCTCTGAATGTATATACCATTCACTGGACAAAGCGGGGGAGGGCAGAGCAGTAGCGCTAGATATATCTAAGGCTTTTGACAGGGTATGGCATGAGGGTCTCCTCAGGAAAATTAGATCATACGGTATCACTGGTAGAATACTTAACATAATTAAATCCTTCTTAGATAAGAGAAAAATCCAGGTTACCCTCGATGGTCGTACATCTAAACAATATGATATAAATGCGGGAGTGCCCCAGGGGTCTATCCTTGGACCTCTATTGTTCCTGATATTCATAAATGACCTCCCCAACAAAATTGCCTGAGATGGGTATATATGCTGGTGACACTACACTCTATGGCAAGCATGACAGGAAGACGAATGAACAATTTTCTAAAGAAATGGCAGAAACACTAGAGGATGACCTCAAATCTGTAGTGGAATGGGGACAAAAATGGTTGGTCACGTTCAATGCCGCCAAGACTAAACTGGTTTCATTCAATAATTACAAGAAACCCTCTCTACCACCTATAGCAATGGCCAACGACTCTTTATCTGAGAGTACATCTTTCAAACTCCTTGGCCTAACGTTCACAGGAAACATGAGTTGAAACAATTACATTGAAGGCATTGCCAGGGCCGCTGCAAGAAAGGTGGGCTCTCTCTACCGTGCTAAACAACTACTAACACCCGAAAGTATCCTGTACCTCTATAAGGCCACCATTCGCCCATATATGGAGTATTGCTGTCACATTTGGGCTGGTGCATCTGCTACTAGTCTCTCGCTCCTTGACAAGGTTCAAAAGAGAGTCGCAAACCTGATAGGCCCTGAACTGGCATCTAAGCTTCAGCCTCTGTCCCATCGACGAAATGTTGCACCCCTCTGCCTGTTCTACAAGTATTTTATTGGTGAATGCTTTGACGAACTGCAATCACTTGTGCCCCCACGACATGAGCACCCTCGACAAACCCGACAGGCTGCTAAATCCCACTCCCACACTGTAAAGATCCCTAGATGTAAAAGATCTTTCTACTCCAATAGCTTCTTCCCCAGAACCGCTAGAGTTTGAAATTCCATTCCAGGCCCCCGCTTCCCCAACAGTACTGACGTGCAGAAGTTCAAGTGTAACATGAACCAACACTTTGCTGCCCAAATCCCTACATAGTACCCCAGTAGTTGTTGCCCCTGATAGTAGCCCCCTACACCAAAGTGGCAATTTGCCTTGTTTGGGGTGAAAATGTAATAAAAAAAAAAAAATTAAAAAAAAAATAGGCAAGGTCTAAATGAGCAAAGTCTCAGTAAAATATATTAAAGGTGCGGTGCTCTGAGTATTGCATTTATGAAAAGCTCAATATGTTTAATTACCTAATGCTATATAAATAGAAAGGGTGAGAAATGTAAATTTATCAAACAAGTTTTCATAGGAGAAAACAACAAAATTATATTTATATCTTTTCAGAAAAGTTCGTACATATAACTATGATTTTGTTGCTTCCTCCTATGAAATCTTGATTAATAAATTTACATCTCTCACCCTTTCTCTCACCCCCTCTCTCACTATATATATATATATATATATATATATATATATATATATATATATATATATATATATATATTGCAGTTAAATAGACTCTTATTTTGGGGGAAAATAAATAAACACAAAAGTTTGCAGATAGAATTCGTTACTGTATTTCCTCCTCCTCTCAATTTTCTCTCTCAACCTCTAGCACGCATCTATCACCCTCACTTCTGCCAACAGGCGTTTTATTAAAAAAAAAAAACTGGCTGTATTTCATTTGCATATGTATGCGGTGGAACGTGTAACCTTGTGCGATTTCATGAGACCACACCTGATAAAGCCATAGCCACCAGCTTTAATCTCTCTCTCTTTTTCAGATCCCTCCTGAAGGTAAGTCGTACAGCCACACAAGTCACACACACGTGGGTGCTTGCTATTTTGACTATTACATTCAACTCTACATTTCCCCTGATCTCAAAATCACACATATGGCATTGTGGACATGGTTGTTTGTCGCTGGCACTCCTACAAGGGTGGATTGACTGGACTACGTCATCTTCATTGGAGCTCTCAGAAGGGATGTCGGAATTATCAGCATCAGTGATGGGGGTTTGAAGTGTGGCGATATTGGAATATATCAATATCGTATTAATAAAAATAAATAAATAAATTTAATGGTTAAAATTCCAAGATGCAAAGGAATTAAAATGACTAAGTGAATCGTCACCATGACAATGGCGGTGACAGCGACAAGAAAAAAAATGCTGATAAACTTAAAAATACAGAAAAATATTATCAGCGTTCCCACCAAAGAAAGTTAATCGTTTAGAATTGAAACGCAAGTTAGTTGCAGAAAAGATTCCAAGGAGAGAACACATCTAAGCAACTCTGCTGATAAACACAAAAATACAAGAAATATGAAGGAAAACATATTTAATGTCAATTAGCGTAAAATGAAGGTCGGTTTGTCTTTTACTTTTTTCGTTTGTCAGTTATAAAGATATATCGGACCACTCTCAGATAACTATTAAATGTCAAAAACTTAGAAATCTCGCTAGAGTTTGATAAAAGAATATATCGCCTGAAAGAAAAAAAAAATAAAAGGGAAAAGGAGAAATAAAATAAAACAAACAACACGAGACAGGCAAAACAAACAAAAGGGAAAAGCAACAGAAGTAGTCCCCCTTGTTCTATTATAAAAGAGGAGATACTGATCTAAGGTACGCAACTCCGAAAATTATTTTGTTGTAAATTTGTCTTTCTTTTTTTTCTTATTGGGAGTTTGGTATGTGGAGCTAATATTAACCGCATTTATTGCTTGAAAAAAAAAACAATAACAAATATATATATATATATATATATATATATATATATATATATATATATATATATACACACACATGTTGAATTGGTTGTCTTTTCATGTTAAATATATGCTGAAATTTCTCTGATCTATCTTTTCTTATAGCAATGGAACAGCTGATTGCTCAATACATCCATTCATTCATCTGACATCTATTTTATAAAACCACAAGCTTAGAGTCCGTGTTTCAAGTCGAGAAGAGCAGATAATTGTTACCCCCATTAAGATGCTCTTTTTGGCAGAGCAAGTCAACAAAATACAGACTGGTGCGTAGCTCCTCACATCTTTCTATGCAACCTGAGGACATTTCTTTTTTAAATTAATTTATCACGATTGGATAACAAAGCTAACCTCAGAAGGGGCACGTCACAGCAGTCATACCATTAGTCTAGACTGCTTCATCTTCATCGAAGTTCTCAGAAAGGTGCTGAAACTATTAGCATCAGCGTTGGGGTTCGCAGTCATAGTATCATGGCCATGGGGAATATGTCGGATCTATAGGGCATCATTAGGGCAGGTCAGACATCCCTCACATGATGTGGGGTACCATTGATTAGTACAGCCTGCTCACTGATGATGCCATTGATTCGTCCTCTTTGAAAGCTGGTGGTGCATCGGCTATTGGGAGGCGTCACCCAGACTATGTCTCCTAACTCATACAGCTCTCAGGTTTCCTGCCAATCAGGAAGTCAGGTGTCAATATCCTTGATGCACAGTCGATAGCAAGGGATCGCATTAGCAGGTGCGCTTGTAACAGTCACAGCATCCTTTAGTGTTGCATTATATCTATAGAGTGTTTCTGCAATCATGCATTGTCTTTTCGCCATGATCCTCTACATGCTTTGGTGGCACCGCTCGGGTATGCCATTGCCACTCAGCACATATGTACATCGGTGTCTGAGCCAGATACCCACTCATCTATGAAACACCTGGACTACCACTGCAGAAGGCTGTGTCATTGTCTGTGAGAATCTCTTCAGGTGGCCCCCTTTTGTAAAATATGGACTCCAATTTACGGATGACACTAGAGGAATCCTGTCTTATTAATGGGTGTCAGATCATGAACCTCGTCAGTCCACAATCAATTAGACTGAGGAAGTGTTGGCTGCCATAATGGGTTATGCCCATACCCAGTGAGCTGCAAGTCATGTCTACTCCCAGCCGACCTTTCCACTATCTAGCCGGGGCAGGGTCGATTGACTGGCATGTTTGGCATTTTTTGAACGACTGCTTTCACTGCACTTTTGGACAACGACAGATTAGTCACTTACACAAAATAATATGTCCGTCTCACTCTGGGGTGGCCACTCTTGTGGTGTATCTCCTTGATTTTGTCTGCTGCCTCAATAGAGGCAGCACATAGTAATGGTACTGGCTTAGCTTCCTTCTTCATACCATCTCTGTGGCACCTGAGTGAGTCTATCAGAAAGATTGCAATTTGAAGTGACCAGTATCGCATATACAGACAGGTTGTACTCTGTTACCAGTTTTCTTTTGGCCTCCAACCCCCATCTGATCAGCATCTTGGTGGCTGGCTTGGTGCGCACCTTGATCTTGCCTGTCAGTGTGTTCGATATCCAGTGGTACAAGTATAGCGAATCAGTGACCATTTGTTCTGGACTTTCCAATGGAATGCCAGGTTGGTGCCTATTATCACCGCATCAGGCTCTGACAGGTTGATATGAGCAGCGTCATTCACCGGTCACAACTAGCAGGCATCCTCAATCACAGCCCCATACTTCTTCAACAACACACCAATTGGCAGAGAGCTTGCATCCACCCACACATTCAGTTCATCTCCCTGCATACACCAGTCTCCTTTGGTGGAGTCAGCTCGCCTCATGAAGACAGCAGGCACTTCAAGAACTGCAGTTTCGCGCCCCCACTTGTTTGGGCCTAAAACACTGACGCCATCCTCCAAATGTTCTGGGTCCTTGCAAATCAAACCAAACTCGGCCGGTTTGGACTTTGTGCATGATGATGACACAATTTCTTTGTTCATATATATGTCATCAAGGTATGATGATGTCCCCTCATTTATTGATTCTTCCTTGACAACACAGTGTTTACGATGGTTTTCCTTATTTGGGGTGCCACATTCAGCCTGAAACCTAGTCTGGTAAACTCCTGCCGCCAAACACCACTGTCTGAAATGGCCAACGTCGCCTCACTGATCCGGACCTGTATGTACGCTTTTCTTAGATCCAGCAGGAACACATTGGAACACTGCTGGCACCACTCTTGCAGCTTGCTGGCACAAACGTCAGCATCTCCCGTGAATGGATCAACATGCATGTTTAGTTCGCAGTAGTTCATTATTGCATCACATTTGCATTGTGGTGCTAAGAAACTGACATCCTGTGGGAGGTTCAACTTTTCATAGTGGTAGATAAATAACCAGCCATCCTTCATCAATTTCCAGCATTCCTCTTTGTATGCAGGCCTCATGAGGTATGGCACATGATACACAGGTACCTCAATCTGAAGTTTTTACTGGTTGCTGGAAGCGATACAAGCCTTTTGTGGCTGGTAAAATTCGACTATAAAATCTAGATTGTAAATATTTAGCGAAGCTGTCACTGACGCCTTCTAGAGCCATGGATTAGTTGTAAGGGTGAGGGTCTAGAGTAAGGGTTAAGGATTAGAGTTTAGGGTTGGGGTAAGGGTATGGTTTAGAGGTTGGGGTTAAGGGATAGAGTTGAGGGTTGGGGTAAGGGTTAGGTTTAGAGGTTAGAGTTAAGGGTTAGAGTTTAGGGTTGGGGTAGGGGTTAGAGTTAGGGTTAGGGTAAGGGTTTGAGGTTAGTGTTGGAGTTAGGGTAAGGGTTAGGGTTAGGGTTAGGGTTAAGGGTTAGGGTTAGGGTTAGGGTTTGGAGTAGGGTTAGGGTTAGGGTTAGGGTTTGGAGTAGGGTTAGGGTTAGGGTTAGGATTAGGGGTTAGGGTTTAGGGATAGGGTTAGGGTTAGTGTTTAGGTCATGGTTAGGGTTAGTGTTAGGGTTAGGGTTAGGGTTAGGGTTAGGGTCTGGGTTAGGGTTAGGGTTAGGGTTAGGGTTAGGGGTTAGGGTTAGGGTTAGGGTGGGGGTTTTGGGTTAGGGTTTGGGTTAGGGTAAGAGTTAGGGTTAGGGTTAATGTTTAGGGTTATGGTTTGGGTTAGGGTTAGGGTTTAGGGTTAGGGTTAGGGTTAGGGTTAGGGTTAAGGTTTAGGTTAGGGTTAGTGTTAGGGTTAGGGTTAGGGTTAGGGTTAGGGTCTGGGTTAGGGTTAGGGTTAGGGTTAGGGTTAGGGGTTAGGGTTAGGGTTAGGGTTAGGGTTAGGGTTTTAGGGTTAGGGTTAGGGTTAGGGTTTAGGGTTAGGGTTAGGGTTAGGGTTAGGGTTTGGGTTAGGGTTAGGGTTAGG